>NC_037094.1:9262500-9862500 GCF_002994745.2 Rosa chinensis | reverse complement strand
AGTACTTGAATGGTCAGCATTCTGGATGGATAGGTCCACAGACATCTCTTTGTATCCTTTGTAAGAATGAAATGTTTTGTTTTGTATCTTTATCATATAAAGGTCTCGATCCTGTTTTTGCTAAAGAGCAGGCTTTGCAATACGAGTGATGTGCCTTTGAAATAGTCAATGAGGCATAATGGGAGGGAGGTAGTGCTTCTGGTACTTTAGAAGGCAATGACTGCATTTGAACAATACTAGAACCGACACCTTGCAATGTGGCGGATTTTTCTCCCATTTTTCACTCGAAAGAAGGGATGTCCATGTGAGTTCTTTAAAAATACGGATCATCATGTCATGACCTCGGTGCCATAGGCGGTCATGCAAAAGCCTGTATGAGTCAGTGTCCCACATTTCATTATTGGTGACAATATATGATTCAATTATCCGAATCGTAGTGAGGTACAGTCCACTAGATTGACTCATAAGTTTCTCTAAGATGTGTTTCCTTCCACAGTCATTAGATGTAATATCAAGGTATTCAGTTCCATTCTCACAGTGTGTTTTTACATGATAACCGTTGGCACAAATAGCTTTGAAACTTTAACAAGGTTCAATTAGCTCTTGGTGCATATAGAGCGTCTGTGACTTTAAATGTTGTGCCATTAGGCAGCAAAAAAATTTGGCAGTTCCTCGTTTTTTTATTAGTTGTGATAATCCAATCATCATAGTCACAGAGGAATTATAGGCTATTAGTTCAATGAATAATTGCCTATTTCTTAATATTGTGTGGGTAGTCCCACTATCATCTAAGCACTCAAGTTCTCCTCCATTCATTCCAACAAATAAATGGGTGGTATTTAGAAAATATAACTCATATTCTTTAGAGTATTTCTATTTGCGTAGAATGATATTCTTTTCATTCTAATAATTTTTCTCTTTTCTAGATGTATTGCTTTACATCTTTATATTGCTATTTCAAACCATGTAAATATGTGTATAGAAATAAATTTGAATAAATTCAGTGCTTGAGAATAAAATTCAAAAATTGATTAATGAGCCAACGATAATCAAATCAAGGTCTTGTTCTAATTCATCAAACCATTATTGAAATAAACTTTAAGACCAAGTAATAGTCTAATTAAAAATGAGGCATTATGCCTTCACAACTGTTTTTGGAAAATAAATAGATAAAACAGGTCAATCAAAATCTAGTGCATCCATTGACTGAGCAAGTTCCTTGTTGCCATTGAGGTCTACAATTGTGAGGTTGACATCTGGGTCATGGCCTCCTTCTTCCATATAGTGATTTTCTTGTTCTTTAGACTCCATATATCTCTTGTAATTGGCTGCTACTATGTTGCTTGCTTGCTTGGCAGTTCTTGTACCAATGCCCAATGATTCCACACCTATAGCATGGTTCATTGCCAACTCTATTCTGTTTGACTGAAGGGTTCTTAGGTGCCCTTTGCACCTTGTTTCCATGACCACTAGGGCCAGCACCACCATCTTTGCGTCATACATTGGGAGGGCCGCCACGGCCCATATCATGACCCCCATGTCCCTTGCCACGTGGTGTATTATTGCCACGTGGGTAGGGATCAGCACGTCCATGTAAGACTTAATGTGGACTCTCAATATTCTTTAAGTGTTACAATAACTAAGCTGCATATTTGCAGAACAAGCAAATAGACATTCCTAGTGTTCATCGGTTCATGTTGGGTTTCCTATTGATATCAGTACTGTTTTAAGAGGTTACCTTGCTAATGAGGTATACCTAATTGTATATGGAACTGGAAACAGGTTGGCCTAAATGTAAAAGGATTAGGAAACCTTTATGGGAGGCACCTAATCTTTAAGCCTATATATATTGACCTTGATCCCTGCTCTAACGATCACACAAGCACTCAAGTTCTCTGCCCCATTAGTGAGATTGCCTTCATCATATTGTTCAGAGGAGAAGATCAAATATGTCTTACTCAGGTTAGCTTTCTTGCTCATGATTATACACCACATGTGTTCTTGATTTGAGTACGATATATAACTGCATATTTTCTGTAAATAACAACAATTGGTATCAGAGCCTATGTGCTCTATCAAGAACCTTAAAAAAAAAAAAATACGGACACCCTGTTTCTTGTTTTAAGTTTGATTGGGTCTCACTTTATTATTGACACCCAAAGCCCATTTAAAGCCAAACTAAAATCTGCAATCTTTGCAAAATCAGTCATTAATTTTCCCAACGGTTATCCCCAAAATTGATTTCCAGAATTCTAGAGTCCTTCGATGTTGATCTTGATCATGAGCTTTTCCGCCTAAATCTTCTTCTTGTGATTGGGATCATGATTAGAGAACTCTACTGTTCTACCGGGTTTTGGATTGTCTTCTTTTCATCAACAAGAAACAGGCTTCATATCCTGGTATGTTTCTGATAAAATTGAAAGCTTTCTGTGATTTGAGTATTGGTGTATCTTTCATATTAGCGTTTGTCTCCCTATTCAGTATTTAATACATTCTTGTGAACATGCTGTAACAAAACCTAAATCACATGAAGCTTTAAAACATTCCTTGATCCAGTTTAATCATAATCTTTTAACAAACTGTATTGTCAATAGCAATCTTTTGAAAAGAATTATAATTAAACATAAGTAATGGATCAACCACTTGTAATATTGAATCTAATTGTCTGTGTCTTTGCTCCCTTAAGGAGGTTTAAACATTCACAACTCTTAGGTTCGATGTTAGCATATAACAGAAAATTAAAATGCATTCAGTGGTTGTTAGAAATTGTTCTTCTTGCCACTCTAGGTGTTGACATAATCTAATAAACCTATCGTTGTTTTAATGTTCTGGTTATATGATTCAGCTTGTGTCTATATGTCCTTTGCCACCCTAGGTAAGGCAGACACCTTATGTTTTTAGGGGCACTTCAGTTCAATGCCTTATGTTTATATTTATAAAAATTTATTACTAAATCTGGAACCTCTGCATGTTTTTACTACAGCTATGAACCTCCCCTTAGGACTACATCAAATTGAAAACCTAAATGGATCAAACTTTAAACAATGGAAGCGAGATATAGAGCTGCATCTAGGAATGATAGATTTTGACCATGTCCTTAAGGAAGATCCACCAGCTGAACCAACACCAACTACCAGTAAAGAAGTGAAAGATAAGTACCATCAATGGCACAAATACAACAGATTGACCCTAGTAATCCTGAAGAAATTTATGACAGATGCTGTGAGAGGTGGTATACCTGAGTCTGAGTATGCTAGGGAATACTTTAAAAACGTAGAAGAAAAATTCAAAGTGTCAGATAAAGCTGAAATTGGAAACTTGATGAATACTCTCATTACCATGAAGTTTGACGGAGTAGGAAGCATTAGAGAATATATAATGAAGGGTATTGATGTAGCTGCAAAACTCAAGGTCCTAAATGTCAGTATTGAAGACACCTTTCTGGTACACTTGCTTTTGAATTCTCTACCTCAACAATATAGTCAGATGCAGTCAAATTATAATACACAGAAGGAGAGTTGGAGTGTAAATGAATTGATTTCAATATGTGTACAAGAAGAGGACAGAATTAAGAAGGGAAAGAGCATTGGAGTGAATCTTGTCAGCAAGGCTCAATTTAAAAAGAAATTCAGCTACAGGCCAAACCAATCTGGTACCTCATCTTCCAAAGTTTCTCAGGGAACTTCTCAGGGATCTAGCAACTTTAAAAATTTTAAGAATGGTTCTGTGAAGTGTTTTTTCTGCCGAAAGCCTGGTCATGTCAAAAAGGATTGCAAAGGTTTTAAAGATTGGCTCATAAAGAAAGGTAATGAATTTCAAAACAAAACGGTTTTTCATTTAGAAAATAACCTTGTTAGTGTCTCTTCTAGTTCTTGGTGGTTTGATACTGCTTCACCAATACATGTCATTACATCTTTGCAGGGATATCTAAGAAAGAGGATACCAAATAAACATGAGGCTAGGATTAGCTCGGGGAATGGCAACAGAGTAGCAGTTAAAGCAATTGGAATAGTTAGATTAATTTTTCCTAGTGGTTTTACTTTAGATTTGGATAATGTGTACTGCATACCTTCTATGCAGAGAAATTTAGTTTCAGGATCTCTTTTTGTCAAAACTCATGGCTTTTCTTTTGTTGGTAATAATAAAAGTCTGGATTTCTTCAATTTTTCTGATTTTATTGGTAATGCATCTCTTGTTGATGGTTATTGGCATTTAAACTGTAGAAATTCTCTTGAGGTGTTTTTGACAGAGAAAACTATAGGATCTAAACGACCTAGACATGATGAAAAGTCAGCTTTTCTTTGGCATAAAAGGCTGGGACATATTTCTAAAGAAAGGTTAAAAATACTTGTGAGAGACAACATCCTCCCTTCATTGGATTACACTGATTTTGATATCTGCATTGAGTGTCTTAAGGGTAAAACAACTAAGTCTAGGAAATTGGGGTCTGTTAGAAGCCAAGAACTATTAGAATTAATTCACACTGACATTTGTGGTCCTTTTCCGCATCAAACTCTTTGTAGAAATCAGTATTTTATTACCTTTATTGATGATTTTTCAAGGTTTTGCCATGTATTTCTTATTTCTGAAAAATCACAGGCTTTAGAAGTCTTTAAAATATTTAAGGCTGAGGCAGAAAAACAGTTAAATAAAGTGATTAAAGTTGTTAGATCAGATAGGGGAGGTGAGTATTATGGTAGGCATACAGAAGCAGGACAAAATATGGGACCCTTTGCTCTTTATCTTCAAGAATGTGGTATTCAAGCTCAGTACACCACTCCAGGGACACCAGAACAGAATGGAGTTGCAGAGAGAAGGAACAGAACGTTGATCAATATGGTTAGAAGTATGATTAGTAGGTCAGGACTTCCAAGATTCTTGTGGGGGGAAGCATTGAGAACTGCTAATTATATTTGCAACAGAACCCCTAGTAAGTCAGTCAATAACAGTACACCTTTTGGGCTATGGTTCGGCAGAAAGCCAAGTTTAAATCATTTTCATGTGTGGGGATGCAAGGCAGAGGCAAGAATTTATAATCCTAAGGCCGGGAAGCTTGATCCTAGAACCTCGAGTGTCTTCTTTGTAGGATACTTAACTAAATCTAAGGGATATAGATTTTACAGTCCCCATCATCATACAAGAATTCTGGAGACTAATAGAGCTATTTTTTTAAGGAGAGATGAATGATGCTGACAATGTTATTATGGATGAGTTGGACTTAGAAGCTGCAAGAAATACAGTAAGTGACATTGATGAATGGTTTGTGTATAATGAAGAATATAATAATGAGTCTGGTGCATTGAATGAAGAAGTGATGGCAGCTCCAAATTTGGACAATGTTGTACCACCAGTTAATAATATTGCAGAAGTAAATGAGGAGGAAAATCATGTGCAGCAGCGGTTAGAAGATGACCAGATTAATATTCCAGTACCACCACCACCACAACACCAGGAACCAGTAGTGCAGTTGAGGAGATCTCAAAGAGTTAGGAGGTCTGCCATACCAGATGACTATGCAACAGTTTTTCTCACTGAAGCAGACTTTGATATAGGTGAAGAAGATGACCCTAGATCATATGCTCAGGCTATGGAGTCACCACAGAAAGGTAAATGGTTGGAGGCAATAGAATCTGAACTAAAATCAATGGATATTAATGGAGTTTGGGATCTAGTAGATAAACCAGAAGGATTTAGGCCTATTGGATGCAAATGGGTATTTAAAACTAAAAGGGATGCACATGGCAATGTTGAGAGATTCAAAGCCAGACTTGTTGCAAAGGGATTCACTCAAAAGGAAGGTGTAGACTACACTGAAACATTTTCTCCCGTGTCCACCAAGGATGCATTTAGAATAATGATGGCTTTAGTTGCTCACTATGATCTTGAGCTTCATCAGATGGATGTAAAAACAGCATTTTTAAATGGTGATTTGAGTGAAGAAATATATATGGCGCAGCCTGATGGTTTTGTGGCAAAAGGCAATGAAGATAAGGTATGCAGATTAAGAAAATCAATCTATGGTTTAAAATAGGCTTCCAGGCAATGGTATATTAAATTTGATTAAGTGATTACTTCATATGGTTTTACTGAAAACAGACTAGATGAGTGTATATACATGAAGGTCAGTGGGAGCAAATTTATTTTTCTGGTTTTATATGTGGATGATATCTTATTAGCTAGCAGTGATGTAGGCTTGTTGAAAGATACTAAGAATTTTCTGATGAAGTATTTTGATATGAAAGATATGGGAGAAGCAGCTTTTGTTCTTGGTATTGAAATAAAGAGAGATAGAAGTAGAAAGTTGTTGGGATTATCTCAGGAGAATTATATAGACAGAGTTCTCAAACGGTTTTTTATGGAAACCTGCAAAGCTGGTGACTCACCTATGTCTAAAGGAGACAGATTACATGCAGGTCAATGCCCCAGAAATGCAATTGAGAGAAAAGAGATGGATAAGAGGCCATATGCTAGATTAGTGGGCAGTTTAATGTATGCGCAAGTCTGTACTAGGCCTGATATAGCTTTTGCAGTTGGAGTTCTATCTAGATATCAGTCTAATCCAGGTAATGATCACTGGACTGCTGGCAAAAAGGTTCTCAGGTATTTGCAAAGAACTAAGGGATACATGCTAGTTTATAAAAATCTTGATATCGAACTGGAGGTAGTTGGATACAGTGATGCAGACTAAAAGGGTTGTGTGGATGATCTTAAATCAACCTCTGGACACATTTTTATGTTAGCTGGAAGGGCAATATCTTGGAGAAGTGTGAAACAGTCTCTAACTGCTACTTCCACTATGCAAGCTGAGTATGTTGCTATTCATGAGGCTACAGGGCAAGCACTTTGGCTCAGAAACTTTGTTACAGAAGTTGGAGTAGTTGATTCTATTGAGAGACCTATAAAGTTATACTGCGATAATGCAGCTGCAGTATTCTTTGCTAAGAATAATAAAAGATCCACAGCTTCCAAGAATATTGATGTCAAGTACTTTGCCGTTAGAGAAAGCATAAGAGATGATGAGATTGAAATCATTAAGATTGGCACTCAAGATCAACTAGCCGATCCACTTACAAAACCCTTAGCAGTTAGTTCTTTTCAGAATCATGTTAAAAATATAGGGATCTTATCAAGTTTTGATGCTTTGGATTAGTGGGAGAGTTCAAAATTCTAAATCTTTTAAGTTTTCATTGTTGTAGACGTCTTTTAAGATTAATATCTATTACTTTTAGGGCTCCAGATTGTAGTATTATGATTATTCAAATTTTCTGACTAAAGGAGTATTATTGAATAGGTTTCTGCATTTTTCATCTTACTCGGGTAAAACTATTATTTCAGTTCATTAGCTTTAATTGCAGATTTTTCAATATTTACTTGATGAAATTTTTAGTGAGCTTTGTGAAAGCTTTGAAAGTTACAGGTTCCTTAAGTAATGAGAATCTCTGAAGATTGGATCAGTTTACTTGCATACATTCTGTGAGTAAAAGTTTCATATACATTAATGCTGCTCATGTGTTATGTGAAATATTACATTGTGATTGCTGGGTGCTAATGCTTGGCTAAGCATTAGGTTTCCTGTGGTTCAATATAATGGATTACAGAATGACTGAGTGTTGGAATGAATTTGATGATGCTGAGTATGTCTTTGTGCACACTTCGTTTTTTGCTATATCTGATGCAGCAGCTTTTCTTATTGTATAAATATTGATAGTCCAAGTGGGAGATTGTAAGACTTAATGTGGACTCTCAATATTCTTTAAGTGTTACAATAACTAAGCTGCATATTTGCAGAACAAGCAAATAGACATTCCTAGTGTTCATCGGTTCATGTTGGGTTTCCTATTGATATCAGTACTGTTTTAAGAGGTTACCTTGCTAATGAGGTATACCTAATTGTATATGGAACTGGAAACAGGTTGGCCTAAATGTAAAAGGATTAGGAAACCTTTATGGGAGGCACCTAATCTTTAAGCCTATATATATTGACCTTGATCCCTGCTCTAACGATCACACAAGCACTCAAGTTCTCTGCCCCATTAGTGAGATTGCCTTCATCAGATTGTTCAGAGGAGAAGATCAAATATGTCTTACTCAGGTTAGCTTTCTTGCTCATGATTATACACCACATGTGTTCTTGATTTGAGTACGATATATAACTGCATATTTTCTGTAAATAACAACAGTCCAACCCCTTTTGCATTGGGGTTCTGTCCACCTTTCACTTTGCCATAATTAGCCTCAGGAATTTTCTTTGTCCCAAAAGGCCTAGCATTGTTGTTCAAAAGAACCTCATTATGCCTCTCTACCACTTGCAGTAGGTTGATCAGCTTGTTGAAGGTTGTGATTCTTTTGTTATCGTACTCCAGCCTATACTGGTTCGCTAGTATAATTGCTGAAGTAGGAAAAGTGGAAAGAGTCTTCTGGATCATATCATTTTCTGTGAGTTCCTTTCCACAGAAATTTAGACGTGCTTTTAGACGCAACATATCTTTGTTGAAGTCATTGACCCTTTTATAGTCAAGTAAGCGGATTTCATTCCACTGGACGGTTAGTTCTGGGAGCAAGGTGTCATGAATGTTCCCAAAACGTCCCTTAAGGGCATCCCACAGTTCTTTGGGTGTCTTCAACTGAAGGTACTTCCAGCGTAGGCTAGGATCAATATGTCGCCTCAGAAATATTAAGGCATTTTCTTTCACCTTGTCAGACGGTCCATTGTCTTTGGGGTCGGTAATGGTGGCAGTGTAATCTCTTGCCACAAAGGCAGTTTCCATATCGGAAACCCAACGATGGTACTCAAGTCCGTCTGAGTCCAAGATGTCAAACTCAGGTCGAGTTGGATCAGCCATCTACATAAACAAGAGAGAATAAATAAATTACGCAGTCATAAAGACATCCACGTGAATTATTTTCCAAAAATATGAATTAGATTTCAAGACCAAGATTCGTAATGGTCACATTTTTTCGATGCTATGTGACAATACTTTATCACAGTAAGTGTGTGTACAATGGCAAAACACGATTTTTGTATATTGCATTCTAAAAATAGCCATAGCATATTTAATAATAAATCATAGCAAATAAAGTCATGCATAGGAAAATTATGTAAGCGTAAATAAAATAAAACATGCTAAAATTGCATAAATCACAAAATATATATGGCATGCTAAAAAATATATATATAAGCAATAACATAATGAAAATGCATGTGTACGCATAATTATAAAGCGTAAATGAAATTCACAGAACATGCTTGAAATTTTACTAAACAGTAAAAATATATAAATCATGCTTAAAGATAATCATATAAAACATAAATGACAAAGCATGCTTAAAATGATTAATATAATCTAACTAAACATGCTCGAAAAATTTATAATAAAAGCATAAACAATAAACTATATAACATGCTCAAGAAAATAAATAATGAGAATCTACCATAGTATGAAATTAAATAAATTAAAGAGAATATACTTGGTTTCGAAAAAAAATAAAACAATCCTAGCGCACGCGCGTGTTGATGCAGGCGTACGTAGCGATGTTTTTGGGCTTATGAAACTAGGCCGCTTCCTCTCCCTTTTCAACAATGGGCTTTGATTTTTTTCTTTTTTTTGGGTCTGGTCTTTTCTTTGGGCCTTCTCTTTTTTCTTTTCTTTTTCTGTTTTTTTTTTCGTTTCTGGGCCTGCAGGGCCTGCTTTTTTATTTTTTTTATTTGGGCCGAGTGTATACTTGGGCCCTTCTCTTTCTTTTTTTCGGGCTGGGATTCCCCCTTTTTCTTCTTTTTTTTTTTTTGACCGGACCTTTTCTTTGGGCCGGTTTACTTTTTCTTTCTCTCTGTTTTTTTTTCCTTCTTTCCTCTCTTCTTCTTTCTCTGCTTCTCCTTCTGGTTTTCTGGTTTTTTTTTTTTTTTTTCGGCAGGGCTTCTGCGTCGGGGCGTTGCACCAGGGGCTGGGCCGTGCTGCTCCAGCGTGGTGTCCGGCGGATCGATCTAGAAGGGCTGCCGGGCGCTGGTATCCAGCGGATCGATCTGGAAAAAACAGCCCGACAGTGGTCTGCAGATGGGTGGACGCGAACGCAGGGGCGCTAGGTGGTCCGCAAGCGTGATCTGCTGCAGGCGGGATCTGCGGCCGGTGAAAAGCAGGCTCGGTTGAGCAGGTAGTGGGGTGTGAGATGAGGCCAGTTTGGCTGGGCAGCTGCTGCTGGGATAGGCGCAGGTTGCTGCTTGGTTGGGTTGTGCTGCTGCAAGGTGGGGTCGGCGCGGTTGTGCTACAAGCGTGGACGAGGCCGGTCTGGACTGTGCAGGGAAGGAGGCCGATCTGGATCTGATTTTTTTTTTTATTTGAGGTCGGCAGTGAAGAAAAAGTTTTTTTCTTCTAGAGTTTTGGTTTTTCTTCTAGAGTTTTTTCTTAGCTATTTCAAAGCTAGAATTTTTCTTTTGGCTATTAGCTTTGAGCGTGCTGATAACGTGTTAAAGTAAAATGCTATTGGAATTGGTCTACTCATTTCATTTCATAGTCCCTTTATATAGGGATAGAGTTACAACGGGAATATTAATTACATTAAATACATTGAATGCTGATTGATCTATAATTGTGCTGATTGATGGTAATCACTGATTCCTTGATTCCCTTTCCGTCAGTTGTTTTGACGGAGGCACACAATATGTTTTTCCTTTAACATTATTTCCTTTATTTGCTTAGTGACTTTAGTTCCGACCACCCAAGAATTGTGGGTTAGCCACTAATCCCCGTGGTACGATAACTTTGGGCATTATATTTCCCTATCTTGACAATGATACTTACGCTTACGTAAATGAGATCCAAGTCAAGGCTTAGCCCCCTCATTTCCACCCAATGAAAAAAAAAAAAGCTCAAACATTCACTGAAGAGATATAAGTATTTCAACTTAGAATTAAAACTCTTATTACCTATATCCGATCTATGACAAGATAGTTTGTATCAAATTTTTCATTATTAATTCATGGCTTAGAGGAGGCAATAAAAAGGAAAAATTTATGACGAAGAATAAGGATAGACCGTCGAGGATATTTTATAGTGTCATATATTTGTTATCCAGCTCTTTGATAATAATGGTACGGTATTCAATCCATGACCAAACGGTTGCCAAAAAAAAAATGAACAAACAATATTCAAGCACCAAAATGGATGATAAATTCTGAGAATTTCCGAGAGCATTAACTTCATTCTTACTTCTTATAGATCGAGAAGTTGATAGTGAGTACGGTTAATGAGAAGGGTAAAAATACGGTAAATACCTTACTAACCGGTTCTCTCAAGTCTCAAACCACAAGCTACCATAACAACCTGTAATTAACAACTTTAACCAATGTAATGTTGACATATGGATCTTACTTGTAATGTGTTGGAGGTGAAAAATTCCGTAGAGGAGTTTGACCCAATAATTAATGTGGACTAGAGCAGTAGCTGACCTGAGCACAATCGAGAAGCTTACTTGGAGCGTTGGCCTAGAGTTTGACTGTCGACTCGAGGAGAAGGGGGAAGGTACCTGCAGAAAACCCTCTGATACCTAAGTCAGTACATTTCTTAGTAGTGGAGTATTGAGAATCAGAATTCGATGCCTTACCTGGACGTCGAGCCTCCTTTATATAGGCGATGACTTACTTAGGGAATAAGCCGCCATTATTTCTTCTTTTATGGCTGCATTTATTTACACACTTATGATGACAATTATTGCTGCACTAATAACAGTTAATCATTGCATACTTACGACCGTCATTCATTGAGTATTTATGATAGTTAGTTATTACGCACTTATAATCGTAATCATTATATGTAGTTATTGTCGTAATAATTGCCGCATTCATGACTGAAATTCAACGTCATATTAACTACGGAGTTAATCGCCTTAATTGCAGGCTCAGCAGAATTTGACCACTCCCACAATTCCCCAAATTTTCTCTTTGGACATTCATCCAAGGAGGAAATTTCCATTCTCTAGCTGCTTCAAATCTTGCCTTGAATATTTCCTCGAGCCCTGGCCGTCTCGATTCTTTCCTCGATCCCTAGCCACCCCGATTCTTTCCTCAAGCCCTGGCCACCCCGATTCTTTCCTCAAGCCCTGGCCGCCCCGATTCTTTCCTCGGGCCCTGGCCATCCTAGCAACCCTAAATCTTTCCTCAGGCCCTGGCAGCCCTGAATCTTTCCTTGAGCCCTGACTGCCTCGATTCTTTCCTCGGGCCCTAGCCACCTCGATTCTTTCCTGAAGGCGAAGATTCATTTTCAGCATGAGACATGGAATTGCCCCCATTTCCCTTTGAATCTGATCAATAACATTTTATTCTCCTTGGCTACCGGCCTTGGGTATTTATTCTGGCCGCTAGCCTTACACATACATTTTGAAAACACCGACCACAAATATACTTTGAATGCAAAAAGAAGCAAAAATCAGAAAAAATAATTACTAAAGGAAAGAACGCTAGACAACTTTACCCAGACTTTTGTCACTTCGGGGCTTGTATTCCATCACTCCCAGTCCTTAGTGACAGAAATGAGATTTCTAATGGTGCAGCTCCCGCCATCACTTTTTAGGGAAAAATGCTTCCCACAGACGGCTCCACTTGTTGGTGTCGAAAAATTCTGTAGAGGAGTTTGACCCAACAATTAATGCAGACTAAAGTGGGAGTTGACCTGGGAACAATTGAGAAGCTTCCTTGAAGTGTTGACCTGGAGTTTGACCATCGGCTCGAGGAGAAGGGGGGTACCTGCAGAAAACCCTCTGATGCCTAAGTCAGTACGTTTCTTAGTAGTGGAGTATTGAGAATCAGAATTCGATGCCTTACCTGGACGTCGAGCCTCCTTTATATAGGCGATGACTTACTTAGAGAACAAGCCGCCATTATTTATGCTTTTATGGCTGCATTTATTTACACACTTATGATGACAATTATTGCTGCACTAATAACAGTTAATCATTGCGTACTTACGACCGTCATTCATTGCGTATTTATGATAGTCAGTTATTACGCACTTATAATCGTAATCATTATACGTAGTTATTGTCGTAATAATCGCCGCATTCATGACTGAAATTCAACGTCATATTAACTACGGAGTTAACCGCCTTAATTGTGGACTCAACAGAATTTGACCACTCCCACGTAATGACATTAGCGGAGTAAGCAGTTCTGATAACATTCTTTTCCTGTAGGCTAAATTTTCAATTACAGAACGACGACATTGAAGCCTTTGACTTTCAAAACACGACGGCTCCCTTGGGTAATGGAACTTTTTCTGTAATTTCAAGTAGGTAACATTTGATCTCATTTCAAAATAGCATTGACAAAGCAAATAACTAGGTGGTGGAACGAGGATTAGTAGCATTAGTATAGTCCAACTGATGATGACAACTTATTTGAAGAGGGAGGTGACTAGCAGCGAAAGGAAGAATCGGTTGAAGGTGTATGAAAGCCTGTACTGCGGGTAGTTCGAAATTTTAAGCAGGCCCATTTTCTTTCATCCGTTTCCTACTGAATTATAGTAATTTCTCTTCGTCCATATGTAGATGCATAAAATATTATATATGTGTACACACACACACCCATAATTCACTCATTTTAATTGTTGGGTGATATATATACTTGGGTAATACTTACATCATTAACCAATATATATGTTGCTAGAAATCATGGTGAAAGCGAAAGAGCAAAGAAAATGGCTATGGAGTTTGCAGAAACCCTAGAAATCTAGGTACAGAGACGAATGAGGAAGACGAAGTAGCTAGAGAGAAAAGCTACCAAACTTTTGATATTTTCTTTGAAACTGTTTTTACAATTGAGCTAAACTAACAATTATGAGCTGATGTTCTTTTTATACTATTACAAGAATAACAAACTCTCTCTAACAGATCAATTAGCACCAACTAATTGCTAGCTGTACTAACTAATTACTAACAGCACCATGAGATAGCTGACACGTATCCTCCTCCAATCTATCACTACAACTAATTTCTCTCACTTGATCTTTGTCTGGATGAATACCACGTGTGCATTCTGTTGATGAGGAGGCTTGTTGACTGAGATCAGATCCTGAGCCTTCAATTGGTTGACTGGATATTTGTTCTTGAACTATGTAGTCTAATCCTTGATTATGCAGACCTTGATGAGCTACATTCTTCACTTTATCATCCCCCCTCAAGCTAGTGGTGGGAGCTCCAAGCACTAGATTGCAGCATAAGTGCTTGAATTGAGCTGTACTGAGTCCCTTAGTAAAGATATCGGCAAACTGATCAAGGGATGGGACAAACTGCAGTGTCAACTCTCCTCTCATCACTTTTTCCCTAGTGAAATGAACGTCGACTTCAACATGCTTGCATTTGGATTTATGAACTGGATTTGAGGCCAAGGCTAGAGCAGACACATTGTCACAATGCAAAACAGGTGCATAATGTGATGCCCCGGAAATTCATAATTATTTTCTGAGGATTTTCCAGAATTAATTTTGTAACTATTGGACGGTTTCGTGGCTCGTGGATGGAGCGGAAGTGTTTCGGGCGAATAATTAATTGAAGGATATGGTTTTAGGGGGGTTGCCAAAGGTTGACTTTTTATTTGTTGAGATTCTCCGAAAACTTCCTTCACGAAAGTTGTAGAGCGTTTCCATACGAGTTCGTGGACATGCGGAACGCGTAAATCGGAGTCCGTATGAGGAAGTTATGGCTATCGGAAGAAGTTTCCGTTTTAGTATATAAAGGGAAAATGAGATTTTTTTTCATTATTTCCTTTTCCGGAAACTTTTTAATTTTCTCCCTCTCTCTTCTCTCTCGTCCGCGCCTTCAGTATCGAAGAAGACCGACTGACCCGACCCGGTCGAAACTCGCAGCTCCGGCGACCTCTTCCGGTGAAACCAGCCCAGAGCGACTCGCCTCCTTGCTCCGGTAGGCTCTGTGGTGGTCTCTTACGACGATTCTCAGTCTCTGTGGCAGTTCAAGGCGGCCAAGATTGAAGAAATCGGACCCGGCCGGCGATCCTTATTCCGACGTCGGCAAGGCTTCGGGTTTTCTTGGTTGAGCTCAGAACAGCCTCGCCGATCGATCCTTGGTGGTTGTTTGGATCGATTCACGTGAAAATTCGATCAACTCAGTTGGAATTACTGTTCACGGCTTGTGAGGTAGTTTTCGATCCCTTAAGCATGTTTTCTGACTTCGATCCAGTTATGAAAGTTCACAAGCATGCTTAGATGAAGCTTTTTGATGTTGGGAGTTTTGTGAGATATTGAGTTTTGGCCGGCAGTGGTGCGCCACCGCCTGTGGCGGCGTTCCGGTGGTGTTCCGGCCATGTAAGGGACTGTTTCTGGTATTATATGTCTTCTACTCGTCGATACGAGCGTTTCGATATATAATATGCAAATTTTGGAGTTCGTATGGATTTGTTATGATTTTTGCCGTTTCATATCGGTGAATTTATTCGATCCGTGAAGATTCGAGCGTCCGATCGACTTGTGGTTTGGTCACATCGATCGTGGATGTATTCCGGAGACTTTGGGAGGTCTCGGATGTGGTTTCGCCTCATTTGGCGTCACCTTGGGAATTTTGGTTTGATTTAGGGTTTTGAATGTTATCCCTTGTGATTCGTTGACTGAATGAGAGCTGTAATTCCATAGGTACGTGACGTAGTACCCTTTGGACAGCTATTTTGTGGATTGGTTGCCTTGTTCTGAATTGAAGACGCAGCGGGAATTTCGAGGTGAGTAATCTCACAAGGTTCATTGATGTATGGAATACCTTTACCGTTGGTGAGTAAATCTCACGATATGTGTTATGAGTAGGATTGATATGTGTTATGAGTAGCATTGATATGTGTTATGAGCAGGATCGATATGTGTTATGAGTAGCATTGATATGTGTTATAAGCAGGATTGATATGTGTTATGAGTAGGATTGATATTCGTTATGAGCAGGATCGATATTTGTTATGAATATGATCAATATTTGTTGTGAACATGATTTCCCTATTGTCTTGGAGTTATTAGGTTAACTACGACCATAGTTGTATTAGTGGCATTTGTAAGTGCATGGCTATGTATGTGTATATATATATTATGGGGTATATATATATACATATGTATTCATGTATTAGTGGCTTGGTAGTGGATCTTTGTGATGATTGTCACATGTAAAGTTCATGTAGAAATATCTGTGTGAAATCTATGTGATGATCGCTATCTATGTGATGACCAGCGATATCTATGTGATGAGTAGTAAGATGATTGCTATCTATGTGATGACCGGCAAAATCTATGTGATGATCGCTATCTGTGTGATGATTGGCGATATCTTTGTGAATCTATGTGTTAGTCCTTGAAATCTATGTGATGATCAGTAGAATCATGAACATCTGCGTGATGATTGATGAAATCTGTGCGATGATCAGTGTGAGGATCGCTCGGTAATGGAGCTGAATTGTTATTAAGTTAACAAAGGTCGAGAGGACTGCTGTGATGGCTGGGGCTACCTACAGACGTCAGAGTGTGGGACTTCGATGACTACCTTGTCTTGAATTGCTTGACTTAATGTGACCTCCTGAACTAAATTATACGCAGGGGTTACTATGAATTGTTTTGCTTATTTTGTTATGTGATTCCTTGATTTCTCCTTGATTGTATTGTTTGATGGTTTGTTTTACATTAGGAGCCATAGTGGGGGATGACTTGAACTCTGTGGTGAGGATAGGAAGGTGATTCATTATTTTTCACCTTTAATGTCATGTTGATGACAAAAGCTCCTAAGGGGGAAAATGGGAATTGAGGGTGATTTTGGAAGTCGCCGTAGTGCGTTAGGGTGGTGTCAAACATTGCTTGACGGAGTCTTGTTTGACCGAAATTTGTGTAATTGGATGTTAAGATTGAGGTTATGAGCAGATGGCTTTTGTGGAATTTGTGTAATTGGTTTTGAGTTACTCATACGAGCTTCATAAGCTTACCGGGTTTGTTGTGTGGCAACCCGGTGCACTATTCAATGGAATGGTGTAGGGGTTAATCCTGCAGGTTAAGGAAATCGTAGCTGAAGCTGGAGTGGCGCTTTTGCAGCTTTACGGTAGGAATCTATCTTTGTGACTTTTCCGTGGATAAGGACTTCCGTTGTAGTAAGCTCTGAGGAGCATTTACGTTTATCTTGTTGTTGACAATTTAATTCGTAAGCTGGTGTAATATATAACTCTTTGGAGCGAGTGTATATTAACTTTGACGGTTCAGGGCATCAATATGTGTGCAAGTTTAAGGGAATAAGATTTCAGGTACTTTGTATTGATGACTGGACATTCACGCATATATAATTATGGGGTTATATATCGATTTATTGTGTATAAAATCAGGGGCGTGACACATAAGGTAATGGGATAGAGATGTCCGCAAGAAGATGTCTTAACCAAAAAATTTCTGAGGCAGTATCAGCCATTGCCCTGTATTCGGCTTCTGTAGATGATCTAGACACAGAGTGCTGTTTCTTTGAGCACCAAGAGATAGGACAGTTACCAATATAGATGACAAATCCTGTTGTTGATCTTCTATCATTGGGGTCCCCGGCCCAATCTGCATCGGAGAATGCTCTAAGTTCAAACGGAGCTGACCTGTAAGTGAGACCATAATTGGTAGTGCCAAGGAGATATCGGAGTATTCTTTTAACTGCAGCATAGTGAGCCTCAGTGGGGTTCTGCATAAACTGACATACAGTGTTTACACTATAAGCCAAGTCAGGTCTAGTGAAAGTCAAGTATTGTAAACAACCAACCAAACTTCTATAGTGTGTGACATCTGCATAAGGAGGACCCTTGATAGGCTATTTCTATACACCTAAATAGATGCACAAAAATGTCTATAATTTAACCCTACAAGAATGTCGAAAATAGTATAGGTAAGTAGGGATCGTTCCCGCAAGAGATTGTGGTCTAATCACTAATCTAAAGACTCAAAACAAAATAAACCTAAACTGTCCAGTTATAAAGATCTGACTGGCAGACGACTCTAAACTATTCTAAATGTCACGAAAATTTACAGACAGACTCTAGACATGATAAACTAACTACTGACAAAGTTTGATAATTTTTGAAGATGTTTTGGTTGACGAACTAATTAAATAAAAACAAAACACTAAATGACTCCGAAAATAAAAAGACTTGATTTAGGGTTTTGAAAATCAAAGATAAAACAAGTTAGAGGAATTGCATCCACCACCAATCAATCAAGTATACTAATCATGTTCAACCTAATTTCATTTATCTATGGATGAAGATGCTCAAGTTAACCCAACGCCTGAATTAACCTATTGTTCTTCCTTACTTGTATGCTAGGTGAGAGACGCTCTACACCTAACCTATTTTCTAAAATGCAACCTAGGTTGACGCAACTCTAGATTTAACACATAGAAATCATTAAGATTAAGAAAAACGAGACATCACAAGGCATCATGAGTACGACGCGTCTCAATTAACCTAGGAACCTAATCACTCGCCTTATAGACGATTTACTACTCTAGAACTCTCAACGGAACCCTCGAAACAAGGCACAGGCAATGATCATTCTTAGCAATAGAATCCTAAACATGCAATCTAAGTTGCGCACCAAAGAAAACATGCAAAGGAATCATCAATGTGAAGATAGAAATTAGGTTCTCATCCAATAGATAAACAAAACTAATTGAAAGTCATAATAAGTTTACAATCATGATTTGGGGCTTCAACAACCCCTAACAAAAGAGTTAGTTTCTCATAGAAAGAAAAACAAAAACAAGCTAAAGAGAAAAATAAGAAGTTGCAGTAGAGAGAGAGGGCGGGGAGCCGGGAAGAGAAGCCAAGAGCTGCTGCAGATTTATCTCCTTTTATATACTTAGAGGTTGCCTTCATCTTTCTATTGTGTAGGAAATCCAAAACCTAAAAGAATTAGGGCTCACGTGCTTAGGTGTAGTTTTCCTATTGGCTCTTGAACTTGATGACTTATTCCAACCATTCACATCGCCCATTAAGTCAGAATATGATGCAAAAACTCGTCCTCGGGCTTCTCAGTGTGATTTGGGCTTCAAAACATAAATTCCCGTCCAACCTCAGATTCACGTGCAGCCTGACCTTCTTGTACTAAATCGGCCATAACTTCTTCTAGAAAAATGATATTGATGAGCCGTAAAAAGAACTGGAAACTAGACATCTGAAGCTTTCCATCAATATAAAGATCATCCTCTGGATCATTGTGAGCTGGTCTCAGTGATCTGTCGAACTTGACTGATCTGCACAGGCAGATTTGCCGATTTTGCCTTTCAATCCCTCTTTTACTTCTTTTCTCATTCTTTGCTCAAAAAACCTATAAAACAAGTAAACCACGTAAATAACAAGAAAATACACTAACTAACAAAGAAAGTATAGAGGTTAATGTTATTAATATCGCATAATTATGCTCCTATCAAATACCCCCACACTTAAGCTTTGCTAGTCCCTAGCAAACAACTAGACACTAGAACAAAAGACACAGACCTAACGTCTTCCAAACATCTTAGAGAACTTTTAAGCCCGCACATATGGTCAACAAGATTCAAGCTCAGATGAGATCAAATCCATAATCAGACTTAAGAGCTAATTTACTTTGATAACCATCATGCTCAAAATATAATGCAGAGATAATCCAAACCGATGCAACAAAAGAAAACTCAACATCTTCATGTTTCAAACAAGCTTCAACTTAATTTCTCACATGGATGCTCTCAATTTCTTTTCTCTCATGATTTTCTGACTTGATGCCTAAGCATAAATATTCACTCAAGTTATATGTGAGAGGAATGATGTAATAAGGCAAACAAATAGCTCACATATGATAACAAGAAAGAAAAGCTTTTTCTGATATTTTTTTCATTATGATCCCATGATTGGAATGCCAAAACTCGGATGAAGGTCAGTGACACCATATGCTCACCCCTCTGCACAAGTCTCCACAAATCGAATGCACAACTTCAAAGATCAGAAGGTCTTTATTCAAGGTTGTAATAGGGCCAAGGGTTGAGGTTTAATGAAAGAAAGGATAGGAAATAACAAAGATTCTAAAAACCTAGTGGAGCGAGTAATGAAGTAAGAGATGAAAAATCTTTAAAGTTCTCAAGGTATAACGTCTACAACATTCGTGAAGTAGGACAAAGGCCAAATTCATCATGTTGGGCCTTCACTTCTAATCAATCTCCTTTTTCACACAGAGAATCAGATCCAAACTTTGTATTATTTTTTTCTTTCAATGCCGAATAATTCTTTTTTTTTTTCTTTTTCTTCTTTCTTTTTTTTTCACGGCAATAAATATTTTTTTCTTTGGATCATGAATCTAATTCCCCCACACTTGTTTTGTACAACAATCACCTTGAACGGAAATATCTCATGAATATAGCTCCACTAAATCTTAAGAATAAGGGTAAAGGAAAAACTACACTAGGCTTAAGGTTTAAGGATTATGTGGGTGATGAAAGAAAATGCTAAATGTAGGCTCAAAGGGGTTAACTAGGGGGTTGCACAACTTGTGTGCATAAAGGGACACCGGTTAGTTTGGCTTTGGTGGTAATTAATCCTAGTACCTTCATTCCTTCCCATCCATCATGCAGTTCAACCATACGCTTCAAGAGGCTTTGGGGCAAGTTCTAGCATTTGTCCTTATATAAATATGCATGTCAAATCCGAGTCTCAACCAAGGTGAATAAAAGATGAGATCAAGCAAAATCCTCGTCAAGAAAATAAGATGATCTATACTAAGCACTCAGAAAAGAAATAGCACATATAAAGGCTCAATAACTCACAAGGGACTAAATCAAGTTTAACTTGTTCTAGCATGCTTCCATCAAATTTTCAGTCATCACATAAGTCCTAACCATCTATTGCACCATAAATCAAGCATAATAATCATAAAAGTCTATTAGCAATTACTTAAGATTATGAATCCAAAATCATGCTTGCAATCATCTTGTAACCATATAATTCAAATCAATAGTTCATGCTCATCATAATGTTGGAAGACTCCTAAAGACTCAACAAAAACAAAAACAAAACCTAAAAATATTTTTTTCTTGGTTGATTTTTCAGTTTTTTTTTTTTTTTTTTTCCTGACGACCGGTCGGTGAGCTTCTGACCCTGAAATAGACAAACAACGACCGGTCGGCAGACTTCGCCGACTGGTCGGTGGATTTCGAAAAAAAACATGAAATTAAAGCCAAAACTCCTAAAACAAAGACTCTAAGCAAAACAACAAAGTGTTTAACCTTCCCCCCACACTTGATCTAAACATTGCCCTCAATGTTTGACTATGAAGTACAACAATGAACAAACCGAGCATAAAGAAAAAGATTAAACACAACAAAAGGACACAATAGAGCAAATATAATCAAAGAACATAAATAAAAGGGAAGAGATAAAGAGATCAAATCTGTTTGACGAGCAATCCGTGCTACTTCCAACTCCTCCATCATTGGGTTGCCTCCCAAGTAGCGCTTGGTTTAACGTCCTCAGCCTGACAGACCTACTCTCCATCAAGAGTAATCAGGAGGTTTTGGTCTTGGATCCCTCAAATGCTTAACCCTTTTAAGTGAAGTTTCATGATCTCTTGATAACAACTTGGGTAGCTTGGGAGTAATGGAAACATGGGATTGGATGATCCTCTTTTTCTTTCTCTTCTTCCATTGTCTCCATCTCCTATGAGATCCATCAAGCATGAATGGAAGGATCTCCTTATCAAATGTCAAATTCTCGCAAATGACCATCTCCACATGATCGACAAAATCAATGATTTCTTGGATGGAAGAAACATTTGTAGAGCTCGAATATGGCAAGGGAAAATCAGGTGGTGCACAGTGTACTAGAGATAGAGGCTCGATGATATGTGATTTGATGGTATCCTCTTCTATAAAATCACCCATATCATCATTGAAACACTCTTGATCTTCATGAGGTATTGTGAATGCTTCCGGCACATTGAGCTCATTGTCATAAAGCTCCTCCTTACTTTCTTCATTATAAAAATTCTTATCATCAAAGGGATCTTCCTCGTCCAACGCTTCAAGCTCGGTCATGTGGTGGATGGTGTAGTCGCCATCCTCATCTAAGAATGAGTCACATAATGTATCATGAGATTGAAGCAACACAGTGGCTGGTGTAGGGGGCTCCCATAGAGTCATAGGTGTAAGAGAGTTCTCTTGAGGTAATGCGCTCTCCCAAATCTCATTAACTGCCGGCCAATCATCCTCCTCAATTGTGGAAAGCTCTTGAATTGGTTCTGGCTCTCTTGACTCTTGATTCAAGCAATCCAAAATTATCTCCACATATTGCCCAATCTTCTCAACAGATTCTTCAATATTTTGTGTATAAGATTTCATGCTCTGTATGCAAGAAGAAGCAGTATTAGTCATAGAAGCAACCAAATCTTCAAGAGAGTTACCTTCAGGTGTTGGCGACTGATGATCATGGTATGAAGACGAAGAAGCATCAAACACATTGAAGGATCCTTGTTGGGCGTTTAGATAGCCATTCCATTCAACGTAGGGATGATTATCCCATGCCGGATTGTATGCAGGCACATATTGATCATTCCAATGCCCTTGGTTTGCTTGATATCCTCCAAACATGTTATTTTGATCGAAGTAAGCTTGATATTGCATGTTTGGACATGTCTCCGTTGAATGACCAACCAAGGAGCATATGGAACACATCTCGTATGAAAGATGCCACATTGCAAAATAAAAAGAAAAGAAAGTTAGAATAGATACAGATTAAGAACAAAAATAAACCAAAAATAAAAAATAAAAAATAGACTAGCAATGAGAAACAACAATCCCCGGCGACCGGCGCCAAAAATTGATAAGCTATTTCTATACACCTAAATAGATGCACAAAAATGTCTATAATTTAACCCTACAAGAATGTCGAAAATAGTATAGGTAAGTAGGGATCGTTCCCGCAAGAGATTGTGGTCTAATCACTAATCTAAAGACTCAAAACAAAATAAACCTAAACTGTCCAGTTATAAAGATCTGACTGGCAGACGACTCTAAACTATTCTAAATGTCACGAAAATTTACAGACAGACTCTAGACATGATAAACTAACTACTGACAAAGTTTGATAATTTTTGAAGATGTTTTGGTTGACGAACTAATTAAATAAAAACAAAACACTAAATGACTCCGAAAATAAAAAGACTTGATTTAGGGTTTTGAAAATCAAAGATAAAACAAGTTAGAGGAATTGCATCCACCACCAATCAATCAAGTATACTAATCATGTTCAACCTAATTTCATTTATCTATGGATGAAGATGCTCAAGTTAACCCAACGCCTGAATTAACCTATTGTTCTTCCTTACTTGTATGCTAGGTGAGAGACGCTCTACACCTAACCTATTTTCTAAAATGCAACCTAGGTTGACGCAACTCTAGATTTAACACATAGAAATCATTAAGATTAAGAAAAACGAGACATCACAAGGCATCATGAGTACGACGCGTCTCAATTAACCTAGGAACCTAATCACTCGCCTTATAGACGATTTACTACTCTAGAACTCTCAACGGAACCCTCGAAACAAGGCACAGGCAATGATCATTCTTAGCAATAGAATCCTAAACATGCAATCTAAGTTGCGCACCAAAGAAAACATGCAAAGGAATCATCAATGTGAAGATAGAAATTAGGTTCTCATCCAATAGATAAACAAAACTAATTGAAAGTCATAATAAGTTTACAATCATGATTTGGGGCTTCAACAACCCCTAACAAAAGAGTTAGTTTCTCATAGAAAGAAAAACAAAAACAAGCTAAAGAGAAAAATAAGAAGTTGCAGTAGAGAGAGAGGGCGGGGAGCCGGGAAGAGAAGCCAAGAGCTGCTGCAGATTTATCTCCTTTTATATACTTAGAGGTTGCCTTCATCTTTCTATTGTGTAGGAAATCCAAAACCTAAAAGAATTAGGGCTCACGTGCTTAGGTGTAGTTTTCCTATTGGCTCTTGAACTTGATGACTTATTCCAACCATTCACATCGCCCATTAAGTCAGAATATGATGCAAAAACTCGTCCTCGGGCTTCTCAGTGTGATTTGGGCTTCAAAACATAAATTCCCGTCCAACCTCAGATTCACGTGCAGCCTGACCTTCTTGTACTAAATCGGCCATAACTTCTTCTAGAAAAATGATATTGATGAGCCGTAAAAAGAACTGGAAACTAGACATCTGAAGCTTTCCATCAATATAAAGATCATCCTCTGGATCATTGTGAGCTGGTCTCAGTGATCTGTCGAACTTGACTGATCTGCACAGGCAGATTTGCCGATTTTGCCTTTCAATCCCTCTTTTACTTCTTTTCTCATTCTTTGCTCAAAAAACCTATAAAACAAGTAAACCACGTAAATAACAAGAAAATACACTAACTAACAAAGAAAGTATAGAGGTTAATGTTATTAATATCGCATAATTATGCTCCTATCAACCCTCATCTCTTAGTAGTTTGGCATAAGGAAGGCATGGAGTACTACACACTTTGCTGCCAATCATCCCAGATTTTAGAAGAATATCATCTGCATACTTAGATTGAGAAACAAAAATCCCTCCAGATGGCAAATAATCGATTTGTAAACCCAGGAAATAATGCAAAAGACCTAGGTCCTTCATTTCAAACTCAAGTTGTAAAGCCATTTTGACAAAGTGGATTTCACTTTCATTGCTTCCAGTTAAGATAATGTCATCCACATACAATAGCAAATAGACCATACCTTGAGCAGATGACTTGATGAATAAGGAAGGATCAGAATAGGAGCCCTTGAATCCAATAGATGGTAGAAAAGAGGTGAATCGCTCATTCCATGCTCGAGGGGCCTGTTTTAAACCATATAATGATTTAATGAGTTTGCAAACATGTGTAGGGCAAGAAGGGTTTTCAAAACCAGGTGGTTGAGCCATGTATATTTCTTCTTTGAGAACGCCATGTAAAAAAGCATTTTTTACATCCATTTGGTAAAGTCTCCATTGATATTGAGCAGCAAGAGCAAGGAACAACCTAACTGTAGTATGCCTAACCACAGGGCTAAATGTTTCATCATAATCTGTACCTTCTTCTTGACTAAACCCCCTTGCCACTAACCTGGCCTTATGTCGAGCAATGGTGTCATCAGCGTTCTTTTTCAATTTAAAAACCCACTTGCAGCTCACAATATTTTTTTGCTGTTGTGGTGGGACTAGTATCCAGGTCCCTTGATTTAGTAAGGCATCATACTCATCCTGCATTGCATGCTTCCATTCGGGAATCTTCATTGCTTGCTTGTGAGAGGTAGGTTCTTCATTTGCTGAAACAGTAGCAGCAATATTTGCTGCATAGAAGACTTTCTTCTTGTAGATGCCATTTTTACTTCTTGTCATCATGGGATGATCATTCACTGTGAGGTTGGACGGAGGTAGAAAATTGATCATCCTGTTGTGTGAATCTGGACTAGGAGGATTTATATCAAGAACAATGTCTGAGATTGGTATGTATGGAGTATCAATAAATTCCACTGGAACGATAGTGTCATGCATTGGAATGGATGCAGGTGTGCAATCAATGGTATTGTCAGTAGGGATCTGATCAATATTTGTGCTTGAGGAACTTGACTCTGGTATACTAGTATCTGATGTAGTAGTGCAGGTTGCTGGTGGAGATGGATGATGGACAAGGTGAGGCAGTTGAACTGATGGTGACTGTGTGACAAGGTTAGTGTGCAATGGTGTAGACATAGAACAAGGCAAAGACTGAGTATTGGTGTGATTAACATTGGACTGAGAATGAGTTGGGATAGATTTGAAATAGAACTTGGACTCATCAAAAATGACATGTCTGGATATGATACATTTTTGGGAAACTGGATTGTAACAAATAAAGCCCTTATAGCCTATAGCGAAACCAATGAATATGCATGGAGCTATCTTCGATTGAAGCTTATTGGAGTTATATGGTTTGAGGAGTGGATAACAGGTACAGCCAAATACTCTAATGTGGTCAATGGGAGGAAGCTTTTTGAAGAGAAGTTCAAATGGTGATTTCATGGAGAGGGTAGTACAAGGCATTCTGTTGATAAGATACACAGAAATGGCACATGCATGATACCAAAACCTTGGTGGAAGTGAAGCATTGTTTAAGAGAGTGAGAGCAGTTTCAACAATGTGTCGATTTTACCTCTCTGCAAGGCCATTTTGCTGTGGAGTATATGGACAAGATAATTGGTGAGAAATCCCATTTTTGGCTAGAAACTCTTTAAAGATATGACTGGTATACTCTCTCCCCCCCCCCCCCCCCCCATCTGTTTGGAGTACTTTAACAGATGCACTATACTGATTTGCAATAAAGGCACAAAACACTTGGAATAATGGAAAAGCTTCTCTTTTATTTCGTAATGGAAAAATCCATGTGTATCTGGTACATTCATCTATGAGAGTAAAATAGTACTTAAAGCCTTCAAAAGACATACTAGGGGAAGGCCCCCATAGATCAGAGTGTATGATCTCAAAAGGTATACTAGACTTTTCTGAAGACAACGAGAAAGGAAGTTTGGTAAACTTTCCAGACAAACATGATTCACACAATGATGTACACTTATCAGGTTCTACAGAAATATGAGCTTTAGACAACATACTAGAGACAATGACATTAGAAGGGTGACCCAATCTTTTGTGCCAGATAGAATGTGAGACTTTGTTTCCTAGAAAAGCTGAAGGTTTAGAGGCTGGAAGAAGCTTAGAAGCAACATAGACTGGAATGGGATAAAGGCCTTGATCACACAGTCCTTCATATAAAATGTTGCCCGTCACCTTGTCCTGCACAAGAAATTCAAATTCATCAAAGATCATTCTGACATAATTATCCTTGCACAAGCTGTAAACAGATAGAAGATTTGCAGCTAAGTCAGGAACATAAAACACATTCTGCAATGAAAGTGAGCCAGAGTTTGTGATAATAGAGTTGGAGCCTTTGCTGAGAATAGGCAGGCTGGCACCATTACCAATCTGCACACCATCATTTGAGTTGTAGCTAGAGACATTCTGCAGGTTTTGAAGATCTGATGTCATGTGGTTGGTTGCCCCTGAGTCAACAAGCCAGACTTCATGATTTGATTCTGCACAAGCAACCATAGCTGAAGAACCAGTGTGATTGTTGGAGTTGTTAGGAATCCTGTATTTGCATGTTTTGGCAATGTGTCCAGGTTTCTTGCAGATTTGACACTCTATGGTTGAGCTTGACCCATCATTCTGAGTTTGAGGATTTCTTTGATGACATTTCCATGCTCCATGTCCAGGTTTGTCACATATCTGACATATAAGTGGGCTGTTGTAGTTCTGATTCGTGTTGTTGCCCCTTGAGTACCTCTGGTTATTGTTGTTGTTATTGCTAAAGTTTCTCTGAGCAGGAAACTGTGGATAACCACCTTGATTATCAGAGTAAGACCCTCCATTATTGTTGTAGCCATTGTTTTGTGAGAAACCCTGAGAGTGCTGAGTTGTGTTGTTACCCTGCATGCCACCATTGTTTGCCAAGAACCCAGATTGAGGTGTTCCATTGCTTGGAGGTACCATAAAACCAGTTTGACTTGCAGAATTCACAGGTCCAGTATAGGCATTCATGTGTGTTGTGGTAGTAGATGCAGCAGCATTGTTGCAATTCATTCCTTGCATAGCATTAGTATTTCCCAAAACAGATTGAGCAAGTAAAGCAGTAAGTTGAACAAGAGGGTTTGGCTTATCATTTTGAGCAGGGACAGTAGTGGATGCAGCAGCAACAGTTTGACTTAGCAGAGCAGTGAGCTGAATCAAAGGTGATGACTTGTTTTCCAATTCAATCTCACTTTCAGCAGATAGTAGTAATGACCTAACTTCTTCCAAATCAATATTGTTCTTTCCCCTTATGATTTGTCTAGTGTGGCCATATTCACTTGGTAAACCAGCTAGAATTAACACTTTCACATCTTGATCGGACATCTTGACACTAAGAACAGCAAGTTGATCTCTAACAGTCTTAAATTTCAACAGGTATTTTTCAATTGAATCACTACCCTTCTGAATATTTTGCAGTGTAGATTTTAATTGCATGACATGTGCTTCTGAAACAGTTGCATATCTTTGTTTGAGAATCAACCATACCTCCATAGATGAAGAGCAGCCAGTGACAAGGGTAAGTGCCTCAGGTGACAAGGTATTGATCAACATAGAGATAAGGGCACTATCTTGCTCCATCCATTTTTCACGAGCAGCAGAGTTATTAGTTAGAGAACCATCATCTTCAACAAGAAATTGTGGTGGACAAGGATGAGAACCATCCACAAATTTCAGAAGACCATGCCCTCTGAGATGATGTTGCATATGAAAAACCCAGGTAGGATAATTTGTCTCATCTAAACGAACAGAGATGGTGTTGCACACTTGAGTAGGAAACGCCATTTTTCTTTTCTTTTCTTCAGATCTTGATCAAAAAGACTGAAACTTGGAGAGTGATTTTGATGGGTGATACAAACAGGTATAAGATGTAGCCACAAACGCTCAAGATTGATATGAGCACCACAAATAGCTATGAAGAATAGCCCCAAACCTTGATTCACGAACAGATTTCCTTGAATCAAGAGCAAACTGAGTAGATCTAAGAGTAGAGACAATTCTCTTTCACTGGTAATTGCTGATTTTGTATATGATTTTCTTGATACTTGAACTGATTGTTGGTTTTTCAAACTGGTAATTGAACAAAGAGAAAGAAGAGCTCAGAGGTCGAAAACGCAGCAGAGAGATAGTGGTGGAGCAATGGTCAGGCCGCCGTTGGCTTTGATACCATGCTAGAAATCATGGTGAAAGCGAAAGAGCAAAGAAAATGGCTATGGAGTTTGCAGAAACCCTAGAAATCTAGGTACAGAGACGAATGAGGAAGACGAAGTAGCTAGAGAGAAAAGCTACCAAACTTTTGATATTTTCTTTGAAACTGTTTTTACAATTGAGCTAAACTAACAATTATGAGCTGATGTTCTTTTTATACTATTACAAGAATAACAAACTCTCTCTAACAGATCAATTAGCACCAACTAATTGCTAGCTGTACTAACTAATTACTAACAGCACCATGAGATAGCTGACACGTATCCTCCTCCAATCTATCACTACAACTAATTTCTCTCACTTGATCTTTGTCTGGATGAATACCACGTGTGCATTCTGTTGATGAGGAGGCTTGTTGACTGAGATCAGATCCTGAGCCTTCAATTGGTTGACTGGATATTTGTTCTTGAACTGTGTAGTCTAATCCTTGATTATGCAGACCTTGATGAGCTACATTCTTCACTTTATCATATGTCAGTGAGAAATATTAACTCATTCGGTAAATATATATATAGATGAGTTGTTGTGGATGTAATTTATCCTTACCATCAAGAGATTTCCCACTTCCCAGCCGCATTTCAACCAGAAAACGAAGTAGAAAACTTGACTTTAGGGTGAATAAGCCTCCACTTATGGTTGATTAATTCAACAAATTATCACTGCAAACATCAACAAATATAAACTACAGGAATTCAACTCCAAAACAAAACAGCATAACTAGTGCAATTCAATCCGCACACTCTGAAAAACATGGAGAGTGTTTAAGGACAAGCAAAATTTAACTGAGAGAGAGAGAGAGAGAGAACAGAGATTCAAGTGTATCTTTCATTTCATTCAAAGGAGGTATTTATAGGGATACATTTGAAGTAAATAATGATACAACTTGATGGCATCTTCATTTGTAGCCTCAATTTGTGGCATCTCCATTTGCAGCTCCACATTGTGGTTGTGATGATGATGATTGCCACACTTGTTCCCCATTGGCATAAAGCTTGACTCACAAGTCACTATACCTAGAATACCTATCTTATACATGACATAGACATTTTATACTATGAACAATACAACATGTTTCATATATACTACAACACTCCCCTTGGATATTTCATGTTGATAGTATTTGTCTAAGCCGTGCGCTTCGAAATTGCCTCATTAAAAACCTTGCCAAGTAATAAAACCCTGTGGGAAAAAACAACCTTGGTCGAAGGAGAAAAAGAGTGCAACGCGCATTGAGTGTGGAGTATGATTCTAGATACTCCCCCTGATTTAGACTCCCCCTGAAGATCATGAGAGTTCGGATAATCTTCTTAATCCGATACTCTTCACATGTTTCTCGAAAGGGGTTTTTGGTAACGACTTAGTAAATAAGTCCGCTACATTATCCTCTGATCGGATTTGATTTACTTCAATGTTTAGAAGTGTTTGCTGTTGCTGATTGTAGAAGAATTTCGGTGATATATGTTTAGTATTGTCACCCTTGATAAAACCTAATTTCATTTGCTCAATACAAGCTGCATTATCTTCGTAAATGCATGTAGGTTTATCTGTGGTAAACTTCAAACCACAAGTTCCTCGAATGTGTCTATTTATAGACCTTAGCCATATGCATTCACGCACAGCTTCATGTAGAGCAATAATCTCTGCATGATTTGAGGAAGTAGCGACAAGTGTCTGCTTTGTAGATCTCCAAGATATCGCCGTGCTTCCCATGGTAAAGACATAACCTGTTTGGGAGCGACCTTTATGAGGGTCAGAGAGATACCCTGCATCAGCAAAGCCCATCAAAACATTATTTTCATTTTGATGGAGGGGAGGAGGAGAACGTCGGTCACCATGGATAGTGTTGCCGTCGTCTGTATTACGGAAGGTGGCTTTTTGCCTCATAGGGTCTGATCCCAATCTTCCGTCTTTTATTTTCTCTCTGTAGGGATAAAACAAGCCCATATCAATCGTGCCTTTTAAGTATCGAAAGATTGTCTTTATGCCAATCCAATGGCGGCGTGTTGGCGCAGAACTATGTCGAGCTAACAAGTTCACTGCGAATGAGATATCTGGTCTTGTGCATTGTGCTAAATACAATAATGCGCCTATCGCACTTAGATAGGGTACTTCAGCCTCTAATAATTCTTCGTCCTCATCCCTTGGACGAAACCGATCTTTTTTGGGCTCAAGACTTCGGCCGATCATGGGAGTACTTACAGGCTTTGCTTTATCTTCATTAAAGCGCCTTAGTAATTTTTGAGTATATGCTGACTGATGGATCATAATCCCATCACTACGGTGCTCGAGTTCTATTCCGAGGCAAAACCGTGTTTTCCCAAGATCTTTCATCTCAAACTCGGATTCCAAATATTTAGCAGTTTCCTTTAACTCATCTAGAGTTCCAATTAGGTTCATGTCATCGACATAAACTGCTACAATTGCAAATCCGGAACTTGTTCTTTTAATGAACACGCAAGGGCATATTTCATTGTTAATATATCCCTTTCCAATCAAGTAGTCACTTAGACGGTTATACCACATCCGTCCGGATTGTTTCAATCCATATAGTGAGCGTCTTAATTTTATTGAAAACGCGCTCCGTGGTTTAGAGCCACTTGATTTTGGTAATTGAAGTCCATCAGGAACCTTCATATATATCTCTGAATCTAGATCCCCATAGAGATATGCTGTAATCACATCCATAAGCTGCATGTCAAGTTTTTCGGAAACTACCAAACTGACAAGGTAGCGGAACGTTATAATGTCCATTACGGGAGAGTATGTCTCCTCGTAGTCGATTCCAGGGCGTTGTGAGAAACCTTGTGCCACAAGGCGGGCTTTATATCTCATCACCTCATTTTTCTCATTACGTTTTCTAACAAAGACCCATTTATGGCCAACATGCTTTATATTTGGTGGTGTCAGCATTATAGATCCAAATACCTGTCTCTTTGTTAGTGAATCCAATTCAGCCTGGATCGCATTTTTCCATTTAGGCCAATCCGCTCTTCGTTGACATTCTTCAACAAAGCGAGGTTCGATATCATCATATTCTATGATTCCTTTTGCAACATGATATGCAAACGCATCATCAATTGCCATAGAATTTCTATCCATCATCTCATGTACACTATTGTAATTTATGGAGATTTCTCTATTCTCTGGAGTTGGTTCTGACATTGGAACGTCCCCCAATGGTGTCTCTTGGACATAACCATAATCCGGAATATTCTCGTGGGATGGATTATTCATATCTATGATTAATGGATTATTTTGTGCCAAACTCGCCTTCTTTCTTGGGCGAGAATCCATCGAACCTATAGGTCTCCCGCGCTTCCTGGCAGGAGCCGTGGGCCTAGCCAATGTGTCACCCATAGAGGGAACGTTGGCGCCATTCTCATGTATTTTTGAGATGGCATTATGTCTTTTAGGGACATCAATCCTTGCAGGTACATTTGCAGCAGGTATGTGTGATCTCGTCACTTTAGCGATATCAGAAAATGCATCAGGCATCGATTCTGCTACGTTCTGAAGATCGAGAATTCTCTGCACTTCTTTTTCAGATTGTGCAGTTCGGGGATCAAGATGAGAAAAAGTGGGGACAAACCACGACAATTCCTGTCCTTTTTGTTGAACATTAGTTATGTTCATGTCTCCCCCTAAAGACGGGAAGACTGTCTCATCAAAGTGACAATCCGCAAATCTAGCGGTAAATAGATCCTGTCAAGGGTTCTATGTAGCGGATTATGGTTGGAGAGTCATAGCCAACATAAAGGCCTAATCGTCTTTGAGGACCCATTTTAGTGCGCTGTGGTGGCGCAATTGGCACATAGACTGCACACCCAAATATGCGTAAATGTGAGACATTAGGCTCATACCCAGTCACCATCTGGGATGCAGAAAAAGGTTGGGTGGCAGTGGGTCTTAGACGAATAAGCACAGCTGCATGTAATATTGCATAGCCCCAAGCAGAAATAGGGAGATTGGTGCGCATAACCAATGCCCTAGCAACCATTTGAAGTCTTTTAATGGCAGCTTCTGCGAGACCATTTTGGGTATGTACATGAGGGACAGGGTGTTCAACCTCGATCCCAATGGACATGCAATAATCATCAAAAGTTTTTGATGTAAACTCCCCAGCATTGTCAAGACGAATTGACTTAATAGGATGATCAGGGTGGTGAGCCCTTAACTTAATGATTTGTGCTAGGAGTTTAGCAAATGCAGCATTTCTTGTGGATAAGAGCACGACATGTGACCAACGTGTCGATGCATCAACCAACACCATAAAATATCTAAATGGTCCGCAAGTTGGATGGATAGGTCCACAGATATCACCTTGTATTCTTTGCAAGAATGGTATATTTTCTTTAATGTCTTTTGCATAGGATGGTCTCGATCCTACTTTTGCTAAAGAGCAAGCTTTGCAAAATGAATGATATGCTTTAGAAGTAATTCTTTGAACCTCTTTTTGGTTCGTATTCCTCTTTGTTTTAAAGAATGGATGTCCGTGTGAAGTTTTTAATATACGGATCATCATATCACGACCTGGGTGTCCCAAACGGTCGTGCCAAAGCCTGTATGTGTCGGAATCCCATAAATTTTCATTCATGACATGGTTGGATTCAATGACTCTAATAGTGGTTGCGTACAATCCACTAGAGCGACACATGAGTTTCTCTAATACTCGTGTATTTCCGTAGTTATTAGAGGTGATGTAAAGGAACTCTTGTCCATTCTCACAATGTGTTTTCACATGAAGATCATTGGCTCTTATATCTTTAAAACTTAATAGGGTTCTTCCAGCCCTTGGAGCATATAAAGCTTCGGCGACATTAATATTTGTGCCATTTGGCAATAGAAATTGAGCTGGTCCACGACCATGAATCAATTGAGATGGTCCTGCCATCGTGGTCACTGAAGATTGACTAGGCGTCATCCATAAGAATAATTGCCTATGTCGTAATATAGTATGTGTGGTGCCACTATCTAGAAGGCATTCCAATTTTCCCGGAGACATACTGAAAAAATAAAGTTCGGAATATTAACACATGTCAATGACATTGATAATGTGATACTTTATTAATAGGGAAAATAGTCAATGATTACATCAAAGTTTCCAAAGTTTATTCCAATATAAAATCAAACTTTATACAAATTGTAATTGCTCAATCCGTTTGGTAATTTCAATAAAATATGACCAGGTAAGTATAGAGATGTTGGTGGAGCGAGGCTCGCTTAAGTACCATGATCTCAATTACTTGCCTAGACATCATACTTTATTGAGTACGCCACATAAGAAAGAGTCAATACAATTGTTATTTGACTAAGGCACATTTGCCGTTTTATTGGAAAATAGAAAAGACTATTTTAATCAAAGTCTGCGGCATCCTCGTGCTCTTCATTTTCAGCTTTGAAGTCTTTTATGGTGAGAATTACATCTTCACCATCATCTTCTTCAGCAAGGTGAGCTTCTTGCTCCCTCATTTCTCTGTACGCCTTGTAGCGTGCAGCTAGTTGTGTACTTGCTTGGCATTGCTTAAACCAATGCTCGATTGATCCACACCTATGACACACGTCATTGTGGTTGACTTTCTTTATTTGAGGTGCACGTTGTGGATATTCCCTAGGCGGGTTGTTGCTGCTACTACCACGGTGTATTATGCGACCTCCACGGCCCATAGTGTTACGGCCCATGGTGTTGTTATATTCTCCTCTCCCACGTGTGGATTTGCCACCACGTGTGCCCGCTCCAAAGTTGCGGTTTCCTTCTTTATTGGGGCGGTTGTATGGACCCATGCGTCCGTCATGTCCCTTGTTAGGGTATACATGCCCCTTATTAGTAGGGTACCGCTCCTTGCGCCCTTTCTTGGGTGCATTATAATTCGCCTCACGAACGCTTTTGGTTCCTACGGGCCTTGAATTATAATTTTTTACAAGGATATTGTCGTGCTTCTCATCTACCGACAAAATATTGATAAGCTCATTGAACTTCGTAAGTCGTCCAGCATTATATTCGGTGCGATATTGCTTTGATAGTATAATTGCTGCGACGGGGAAGGTGGAGAGAGTCTTCTCAATTAGCTCTTCTTCTGTGAGAGGTTTTTCACAGAACTTCAGCATGGCACTTAGCCGAAGAGCTTCTGAATTGTATTCAGCAACAGACTTGAAGTCGGAGAAGCGTAAATTGTTCCATTGAACCTTCAAGTCAGGGAGGAGGGAGTCTTGGATATTATCAAAGCGCCCTTCTAGCGCTACCCATAGGTCCCTTGCATCTTTGATGGACATATACTCCAATCTGAGTGCTTTGTCCATATGGCGTCGCATCAAGATAATTGCTTGTGCATGTTTTATGGGTGTTCGTTGGAACACAAGGCCCGCGTTTGGTGCCTGGATTATGGGCAATATCCCTTTTGATGTGAGATGGTTCTCAACGTCGGTTTTCCAACTATGGTAATCCGAACCAGTTGAGTCAAGGATTTGAAAATCGAGTCTAGGTTCATTCGACATCCTTGAAATATAAGAAGAAAAAGATGTATTAGTTTCAGAGTTTAAAACTTCCACGAAATAATAAGATTTCCGAGCTATGCTACCAAGAAATCAATTTCCAAGAATATTTGGATTAGACCGAAACAATGATATTTAATAGGGTCATAAATCGATGCTTGCGGACGCTCTTAGTCCGAATATTATGAACACTCTTAGTTCATTGACTACGAACGCTCTTAGTTCATTGACTACGAACGCTCTTAGTTCGTTTAGCGTGAATTTCTATAATTCCGCTTTTTAATTGTAAGTTCCCAAAAAGAAAAAGGAGGAGAAAAATAAATAAAAACTCAAAAGTGGGAACTTTTAGTAAAGAATACCTTGAAATAGTGTTGTCGGAAATGACCGAAAAAGTTGCCCAAAAGTCGCCGGAAAAAGCGCCGGAAAAGTGTCCGAAAAGTTGCCGGAATGGCAGGTGGCTCGGCAGCTTCTCGGCAGCTGCTGTGCAGGGTCTCGGCAGCTGCTGCGCAGGGACTCGGCAGGAGGTGCTGCTTGCTTTTTGACGGAATAGTTCAGGTCCCAAAACAACTCCGATGAGGCTGAAATTTGGAGGTCAGATAGAAGAGACAGAGATGAACAACTTTTATGAAGGAAGGATTTTGATCTGAGATCACTATCAAGATGTTTCGGGGCGTGCAAGCAGGCTGATCTGCACAGGAACCAGCATGCTGAACAACTCCCACTTCAAATGATGTACAGGTCTCAAAAACACTCCAATAAGGCTGAAATTTGGAGGTCCAATAGAAAAGACAGAGACGAACAACTTTGATGAAGGAAGGATTTTGATCTGAGGTCCCGATCAAGATGTTTCGGGGTGTGCAAACGGACTGATCTGCACAGGAACGAGCGCAGGGGCAGCGCACGGTATGGCTAGCAAGGGCTAGGAGCTCGTGCTGATAACGTGTTTAAGGACAAGCAAAATTTAACTGAGAGAGAGAGAGAGAGAGAACAGAGATTCAAGTGTATCTTTCATTTCATTCAAATGAGGTATTTATAGGGATACATTTGAAGTAAATAATGATACAACTTGATGGCATCTTCATTTGTAGCCTCAATTTGTGGCATCTCCATTTGCAGCTCCACATTGTGGTTGTGATGATGATGATTGCCACACTTGTTCCCCATTGGCATAAAGCTTGACTCACAAGTCACTATACCTAGAATACCTATCTTATACATGACATAGACATTTTATACTATGAACAATACAACATGTTTCATATATACTACAACAGAGAGAACAAGCTATAGCTAGCTAGGCACTCTTACAATAACTAGTGGTTAAGCTGATGAATATGGAATAGCCACGGCTTTAAGAGGGTATTTCTTATGAATTGTTAAGCCAGATGATTCAGTCATGTCTAAATCCTCATTTCTTACTCCACCGGAAAATGTCCAATCAAACTTGTGCAGCAAATTTGCTAGAGCAATCTCATTGACAGTCGTAGCAAACTGGATCCCGGGACAGATCCTCCTGCCAGCTCCGAATGGAATAAACTGGAAGTCAGTCCCTTTATAACTTAGACCACTATTATCCTCCAAGAACCTCTCCGGCTCAAACTCTTCTAATTTGTCATTGAATGATTCGGGATCTCTCCCGATCTGCCAGGCATTCACCAAGACTTGTGTGTTAGCCTTAATGTCATAACCGTTTATTTTCACATCTTGAGTCGACATCTTTGGCAATAGTAGGGTAAATGGAGGATGTAAGCGAAGAGCCTCCTTAATCACTGCCTTCAAGTAGTGCATATCAACCAAATCATCCTCAGTTAATATTTCTTCTTCTCCTTTTATTACACCCCTAACTTCTTTCTGCAATTTGCTCATGACCCTTGGGTGCTTCAAAATCTCTGCCATTGCCCACTCTAGAAGTGTAGATGTGGTATCAGTCCCAGCAAGGAACATATCCTGCACATTGTCATTATTAGCAGAGCTATGCATGACCAATTATTACATATATATGACTTTTGCAGTTGTTTAACATTACTTTTTTATGGGTATTAACCTTTTCTTCTTCTTTTTTTTTTTTTTTTTGAATACAATATTATCATTAATCTTTGGTCATAAACATCATTACAAAGGAAATTACATAGTGTGACATTCAAATGACGACTTTAATAGTCTATGGGATACGCGTCTCAAAACAGGAAGAAAAAGTTCATGCCTAGAGAAAAGTAACCAAGTCTACTAGTTGATCTAGGTTTAAAATCTCAGGACATGCATCTTGTTAGTTTAAAGTGTGCGTCAGAGAGAGAGAGAGAGAGAGAGTTACCAAGACGACACCCTTTATGCTAACTCTGTCAAGAGGAAAATTGAGCAAGTTTTGCCGCTGAATTTCAAGTAAAACATCCACAAAATCCTTGTTATCCTCGTTCTGATCATCAAGGCCTTGATCATTTCTGCTGCTAGTGTCTGAAGTTTTATCAATATGCTCTTGAAGCACCGTATCCAAAAATTCATCGTACCGTTTAGCCAAACTGACTAGTTTAGCGTCCAAACCACCAAGACGGCTCAACCAACCAAGCCATGGAATTAAGTCTCCAACATGAAGACTTCCCGCCAACTCCGTAAATTCGGTGGAGAGCTCCTTAAATTCCCCATCATCGTGGTACTTCCTCCCTAGAGCTGCCCTCGAGACGACGTCGTTCGTAAGCGTCATAAGCATCTTCCTCACGTTCACAACTCCTCCCCGTTGTGACGTTTCCTTTATCTTGTTGATCATGGATCTGGTCTCCTCTTCTCTCACGCCGCGAAAGGACCGAACCTTCTTGGCGCTCAAGAGATTCAGCACGCATATGCTCTTCACCTGCCTCCAGTAATCACCGTATGGCGCAGTTGCCACGTCTTTGTAGTTGTAGAGAAGCTTCTCGAAGGCGGTGGACTTAGGTCTGCTGGCGAATGCGAGGTCATGAGTTTTCATGATCTCCCGGGCAGCCTCGGCCGACGAGACAACGAGGACGGGGACGCTTCCGAAATGGAGGAGCATGAGAGGACCATGTACTCGAGATAAGGCTTGAAGTGCGCGATGGGGTGGAGTTCCTCGAGCGCCTAGTTGGTGAAGGTTTCCGATGATGGGGAGTTTTGGTGGAGAAGGTGGTGAGTTTTTGGTACTACTGGAAGTGGAAGAAGACCACTTGTACAAGAGGATGAGGAAAACGGCGACGAGTACAAGTGAAAGAGTTTCATTGTTGATGAGCTCCGCCATTATTTGCAGCTAGCGTCCTAACTATCTCCTTCTCCTAATAGATTGTCTATGCGTATGTGCCTGTGTGGTTTGCGAAATATATGGGAAAATTGATTGAGAAAATGTGTTGTCGTTTTCTACTACGCTGTATACGCCATGATCAATGATGAATGACCCTAGCACATCAATAATTACTGATCCAAATTAATCTGGAAAGCATGTGATGTCAGTAATCAGCCTTCTTATTTTGGCAGTACAACACTCAGGCCTGTGTCGGTTGTTGGATCAGGCCCCCCCTTACAGATTTTAAAACTTTTATTTTTGGGCTAATCCAATTTTTTTCTGTTAATAGAAGCATCACAAGATGCGTTACAAGTACCAAGCTTTTGTATTGTGCTGGAAACTGAGGCCTTACCATTTTTCGTTTTGGGTCGATATTTCGATTGCTAGCAGGTTAAAATTTAAGTAAAAACTATTATTATCTTGCTCAAAAGAAACTATTTTTTTTTTTGTTTTATTTACTGGTCTCCTTTTAAAATTTTCATTTTTATTTAACAATAAAATGAAATGAACTTTTTATTCTAAAAAAAATGAAATAAAATTGTAGTGACGGTGACATAAAGATTGTTCATTAATATATGAAACAAGAAATATGTGCAAATTGTCTGTATCAGAAATGACGTGGAATATGGCGTTGGTAAAGGAATGCTTATTGCAAAAAAAAATACACATGGAATATATATGCTTTGTTTTTTTGGTGAAAATGAAGCCTACAAAACCCAAAGATCTGTGTTTCTCATCGACAATATAATGTAGAGTATTTTTTTTTTTTTGTCAATGGCCGGACATCTCCAACTTATTCAGTCTGTCATCTTCAACATGTGCAACTCAAGGCTTTCCATGAAAGATTGGAGCACCCAAGTACATGAATGGAGCGGTACCTAATGGAATACCCAAGAAATTTGAGATAGAATGTCGACGACTATGCGTATGCTTCCCAATGAAAACTTGGGACTTCTCCTTGTTAATGATTTGGCCAGAAGCACCACCATATTCTCCTTGTTAATATAATGTAGAGTATGATAACCCACAACTTTTGCGAAAGTCGTTTCATATGATTATATCTTTTGTGGGTCTCTGATTCAATTTCCTAAATCTTACACCATACGTACAAATATATATCTGTTGATCATGTAGTGTTGATTATTTAATTTTTTACTGTTTTTGCAACAGTGTTGTTTAATTATTGAAACCTATCTTCTTTTATTTGTTTATTTATGGAATCCTCTAGCTATAATATAATATATGAGTAATACAAAAAAAAGAAGACAGTACAACATGTTAGTCCGACCACAAACGAATGTGTGGAGAGGTAGTCTAGAATACAACGGCCTCAACTTACAACCCAAACGGCCGTTATAACGGAGGGATAATGTGGACATGTCCACGTGGTAAAGACAGAGGACAGTAATAAGGTAAAAAAAATAAGAAGTTCACCACACTTGCTCCCTCTTACTCTCTCTAAGAAATAGAGTGAGAAAACAACGGGGAGGAAGACTAGGTTTACAACGTTTTGGGTCTAGTCAAACTGATACCATCATTTCTCTCTCTATGTTCCCCTAATTTCTATTGCAAAATCAAACTTAGAATTGAAGAAATCAAAACTATTAATTGATCAAGTACAAAGCTAGGGAGAATCAATCTTTGAGTGGGTATTTTAATTGCTGTTATTGGCTTCCATTAATTTAGACTTTTAATTTTACACATCATCAGCTTATAAGCACCATTTGCATGGTGGTGGAAGGGGAAAGGATGAACTGGAGGCGATGCATGTGGTGAGTGGTGAGTGGTGAGTGAGAGAATCCCAAGCTTATTGGAGGCGACTGCACCATTCTTCGGACTGATTTGCATGCTAACTGACCACTTTCCTGTGGCGGTAAAGTCACTACTAGAAATATGGCTACTAGCCACCCCCTTTTGGATACACTTTATTAGTCGTGTCATTTGATATAACAAATGACACCCTTTTGTATTTGTGGTATTATTTGTTTTATGAGTACTGCTAACTGTGACAAAATAAAAAAACATAATCGACAAAATGCTTTATAAAAAATACAATTTTGGATAAACACAAACATCCGTATTCATTGCTAAATAAAGGGCTAAATTAATGTATTATTATTTAATATTCAGATAAACATCTTATATACACACGGTTAAGGGTGTGAAGTGTTAGAAAACCACTCTTTTACATTTAATTTATTCAAATTTACAAATTAATCATCTCTTGTTTGCAACAGTATTTGAAATACGCCAAAATATATTATTTTTTGACATTTTTTCTATTTATTAGAGCTTTTCCTATTAATAATTAATTATTTACAAGTTAATCAATATTCCTTGTTTGCAGCAGTATTGGAAATACGCCAACAATAATATTTTTGACTTTTTTCTATTTAAAATTTTATTAGAGCTTTTCCTATTATTAATTTAATACACATACTTGGAAATTAACTACGCATATATATAGGTACTTAATGCACTACCATATTTTGCACACTAGTATCCGTATTCATAGTTCATTAGCCGTAGATATATGTAAGACAATAAATTCACATTTATATATGTTCCATATAAAAAACAAACAAAAGAAGGTGTTTAATTCTTATTAACCACGGGAAACCGTAGTGGATGTTGATTAACACATAAAACAGTATCCAATATAATTTGTATTTACGTATGAAAAGGATTTCAATATCTAATGTGTTGAGGAGTTCTTTTATCATTCTTCTATTTGCAGAACTATATAATATTTAAGCAAATAAAAAGCAGTATTTTCATGACTATTCAGAATACAATTGAGTCGAAAAGAAGAACTCCCATCAGCAGGTATTTTTTCTAGTACTGATTTTCTTCAAGTTTTTACTATATATATATATATATATATATATCCCCTGACACTTAATTTTTTTTTGTTGAACAGTATGGACAAGGAATGGATATTTTCAGATAAAAACAATGAGGAATACAATATTGGGTTGCGTGCATTCATCAATCATGCCTTACAACATGCTTCTTTTAAGAGTCAAATCAAGTGTCCGTGTAGTAAATGTCATAATACCTATTACAAATCTCCTGCAGTTATTGAAGAGCATCTTTTTATGGATGGCATGGATCTGAAATATGTGAACAATCCTTGGACCGAGCACGGTGAACGTGTACCAGTTGCAGTTGATCATAATTTGCCAGGATCTTCAGAACCTCAACCAGATTTTAATCCATCAGGACCAACATCATCTCAGCCAAATTTTGATGTGCAAGATATGTTGCATAATATATTTAGCGTGTATGAAGGAGAAGATAATTGGGAAGCATCAGGACAGACTGAAGGTCCATCCATGCCCCATGGCCCTTGCCCAGATGTAGAAAGATTCTACCGACTTATAGATGATGTTGATACTAAATTATACCCGGGTGCAGGGAAGAAGATGTTTGATTTCCTGATAAAGTTGTATCAGTTAAAAGCATTGCATAGTTGGAGTGATGTGTCGTTCACAAAGTTGCTTGAATTGTTAAAAGCCTATTTGCCTCCGGGGGAAACTCTTCCTGCTACCTTTTATTTGACAAAAAAATTTATTAAAGATCTCGGGTTGACATACCAAAAGATAGATGCATGTCCTAATGATTGTATGTTATATCGAAAAGATCATGCTTCAGACACAGTTTGTCATGTATGTGGAACTAGTCGGTACAAAAAGGACACATCTACTGATGCAACATCCAGTAAGAAGAAAGCTGCTAAGATTCTGCGTTACTTTCCATTAGGCCCAAGACTTCAAAGGCTGTACATGTCTCGCCACTCCTCATAATTTATGGTTTGGCATTCCGAAAAGAGACCACGAGATGGGGTTCTCCGTCATCCAGCTGATTCTCTTGCTTGGGCATAATTAGACAAAATTGACTATGATTTTGGCTCAGAGGGTTGAAATGTTCGTTTAGGTCTAACCAGTGATGGATTCAACCATTTTTGTATGATGAGCTTGTCCCATAGTACCTGGCCTGTTATAGTTACTGTTTACAATCTCCCTCCTTGGTTATGCACGAAAAAACCGCACATGATGTTATCTCTGCTTATACCAGGCCCTAAAAGTCTTGGAGTTGACATAGATGTGTACCTGCAACAGTTGGTAGAAGAATTGAAAGAGTTATGGACAGAAGGAATTCCTACATATGACGCATATAAGAAAAAGGTTTTTCAAATGAGGGCTGCATTATTATGGACCATAAATGATTTCCTACATATGCCATGTTGTCTAGATATAGCACAAAGGGGTCAAAAGCTTGCCTGACTTGTGGTGAGGAGACTGATTATTTGAGGTTGCATCAGGGAAAGAAAGAAATCTACATGGGGCATCGAAAGTGGCTTCCAAATGACCATATTTTTCGTACATGGCGCAGTAACTTCAATAAATCAACTGAATATCGTAGACACCCAAACCAATGACGGGGTTAGATTGCTTGGAGGCAACTAATACATTGACGTTCCAACTTGGAAAGGGAAAGGAAAAAGGGTCCACTCGTAAAAGAAAACGAGTTCAAAATAATGATGACACAGAGTACACAAGGCCGTACAGGAAGCAAAGTGTTTTCTTTCAGCTGCCTTATTGGAAGAACTTATTACTGCGTCATAATTTAGATGTCATGCATGTTGAGAAAAATGTTACAGATAGTGTCATTGGGACTTTATTAGGAATTGATGGGGAAAAAAAAAAAGACAGTTTAAAGGTCCGCCTTGGCATGGTACTACTAGGTATTAAGCATTCACTCCATCCTCAGCCACGTGGTGGCCGAACATGGTTGCCTCCAGCGAAATACACCTTATCCAATGATGAGAAGGCATTAATATGCAAAATATTTGAATCAGTTCGGGTTTCAGATGGATTTTCATCAAATATTCGTAGATGTGTACAGGTTTTCATGAAAATGCATGTGCATGCTTGTTTTGTATGAGATAGTTTTCTCTGTTTGAGACTATTTTTTGGGGTTCTGTTCTTGTACTGAGATTTTCAATTCCATTCTTAGACTTGGAAATCTTGGTAGGAGTTACAGTGTTCTTAAGCAATTTATTCTGTTGTCTTTCCTGGCATCGAAAGACAAAATCACCTACTTAGCAGGTATGAACCTTGCTTTGATCTTTGTACCCTTGGTATTTTTTCATGCCAGAGCTTTGAAAGCATCTTTTAATACAAATAAGTTGTACAGTATAAGGAGTTAATTTGCGTGTTTGAGAGGGAAAAGTCAGTAACTTATGATTAAATAGCATGCTTCATTTCAGCATATCAAATTGTTCGGTTTATTGTTTAGTAGTTTATGTACTCTGATAATATCTAAATTCGAATGAATTAGTGCCAAAGCAATATGCTTTGTTCTAGCTAGAAGTAATTTATTGTTCGATTCTGATTTGTTCAATTCTTTAACGTCTTGCAACTGAACTATATTACTATTTTCATGGTATATGGAATGCAAAGTTAGTATTTAAATAACAGTCATTACATGCATGCTCCCAATAGCCTTGCAAGCTTCAACCTTAATAAATAATAAGATGTGTTAAGGTCTGTACCCTTTTTTTTTTCTTTTTCTTTTTTTTTGAATGGATTAGAACCTAAATAAGGTTGGATTATGTTCCTGATATGACATAATAGCAAGGTTTTGTGTCCCCATTACTCTCACTGCGTCGTCCCATCACTCTCAAATTTGATGATTTGGGGTTCTGTTCTTAATAGGAATTATAGTGTTCTTAATCAAATTATTCTCTTGTCTTTTCAATTCATTAATTCCTTGATATTTATTCTAATGCAAGATTAAATGTCAAGATGAGTTACTTTGTTAATAGTGGAGGTGACCACGAAGAAAACACTGGGTATGAGGACGAAAATATTGGGTATGACGACAGTGAGACACAAGATATCGGCGGTATGCTTCAACATCAAGCAATGTCTCCCAGCAATGACAATGGTTTATCAGAGACCCCTACAATAACCAAGAGACAAAGAGGCACAAACCAAAAAAATTGGGCATTGGAGGGACCAGAAAAATTTGTTGTGGAACCGCTTTGGGCTTCCTAAGGGTCCGCAGAAAAAGGTAGCAAGATTTTCCAGATATTTGGGCATTTTAGCAAAAGATTGTTCACTATTTCCTATTAGTGAACCTGATTTTCGCAAGTTCAACAAAAGTGACAACTATAAAAGGTCTTGGAATCGTGTAAAGGTATTAAAATGTTTCAAATTTTCTCATTTCATTGCTTGCATGTGCATTATTATGTTTTAGTTCTCCTTATATTGTCAAGATATTTGAGCATCATGAGAAATTATTGTTAACAATTTTTGTAGGAAACTCTTGACTTGACACACCCACGAGTTGCCTGTTTGGAAAGTAAAATCAGGGAAAAGGTCAGGAGCAAGTTGAATGAACGCTGGACGCATTGGAAGTCTGAGTTGAGCAAGAAATGGTATAAACCATTCAAGAATAGTCCCCTTAGGTTTCGCAAACCTGATGATGATCGTGTTGATGCGGACTAATGGAAAGTGTTCGTTGCAAACAAAGACAAGAAGAAGCATCAGGTAATGAAAATATTGCTTTTCTTTTTACCTTATTTAATTGCTTTATTCCTACTTAATGATTTTCATTTATGGATCACACAGAGGATGGTGACCATCAACAAGAGGAACCGGTCTCAAAAGAGAATGAATCAATCAACAGGGACACGAACCTATGCTAGTTTGGCTCATGAATATGTAAGTTAGCCTATACTTTTAGTTATTTTCCATTTTATTGACTAGAAATTTTGATGTGTTATCTTTATATAATATGTAGCATCCTTTGAATTGCACAAGAACTTCTGCATGGTAAAGAGTCAGATAGATGAGAATTGTTCAAATTAACACACCGAAAGGCAGGAACTCAAGAGCCAATTGATGCAGCAAGTGCAAAAGCAATTGTAAGCGCTATACGAAATATTAATGTTTATTTAAAAAATACGAGACTAGTGCGATTCTTGAATTTATAATATAATATTTACATTTTGTAGACGGATTTTGAAGAAGCTGAACAAAAGAGACTAAGCATGAATGTTGCATCACTGCTCCAGAAATCCGTGAAGAGATGTATGCTGAGGTTCTTGGTAAGAAGAAGGGAAACCGAGTAAGGGGTCTTGGAGCTGGGGTCACTTGGGATGAAGTTCCTGGAATTCATGTGGAAGAGCGAGGTGTTTCAAAGGAAGTGCAACTCTTGCGAGAGTGATTAGAAGCACATACCAAAGAGGCACAAGAGAGGGAAGCACGTCTGATGGATGAATTACAAAGGAAAATGGTTGAACAAACAAAAAAAATGGAAGAAATGTTTGAAGTAAGGTGTGTAGGCATGGCGATCCAGAAAATGGGAGAGTTGTTTAAACACTGTGGAATATCGGTGGATACACAAGAATATATGGAGCAAACAATGTCTCAATTTGCTCAAAACATTTCTCAAAGGCCGTCAAATGTGATTTTTTCCCCAAATGATGATGTTTACCGCCCCACATTGCCATTTGAATGTTCTGATATGCAGACGGATTAAAGACATTGCTTGAAGATGGTGGTCGCTCGTTCAACTCTATCGAAATTAGTTTGATATTACAATAAATATTTTCGTATTAGTATCCATTTTCTAGTCATTTGAGATTTCGGACTAATTTTAATTCTTGTCTTTTGTTGGTTTAAAGTTTAAACTTTGTAGATTTTATTATAAATATATGGTTTTTAGAATATTAATGGTTATGCCTCATTGTTATTATTATTATTTTAATTCCATGAAAATTAGAATTATTTGGATATAATTTATTTATATTAAAATTACTGATCTTCATAATATTTTTTTTAAATATAAATTTAAACGATACCGATGTTGTAGTGTACCCATTGCTTAATACACATGGATAATTATCCGTAATTATGGATAAATTAATATTATACAAAAAATATAATATTAAATAAAGTATAACGTATTTTGTATACGTATAAAAGTATTTATGTATTTTGGTAAATATGAAAATAGAAAATAAAAGAAACTAAGGAGAGAGAAAGAAAATAAAAATTTATGCAGTAAAAATGAAAAGAAAAATGGTAGATACTGAAGTCTTAAGCGTGGCTTTTGGTTAGTGGAACCTGCGATAGAGAATACCCTTTTTCATTCCGTGGCTGCACCGTACCCAATGAGATTTAAATACCCGTATTTGTATCATTTGATGCAAAAATACAGAAAAAAATTTGTATTCTATGAGCCTTTTGCTAGTAGTGAGTCATTTTGCCTCTTACTTCTTGCTTAAGTTCTTGAGAAGTCAAAAATAGTGGCTTACTTCTTACTTAAGTTCTTGAGAAGTCAAAAATGGTGGCAGTTTTTCAGCATATGATAGTTGTAATGTTGCAATTACAACTCACCTATAGGTAAGATTCTTAGGCTTTCAGAAGCTAGTTGTAACTGCCTCTATCTAGTATAAATAGAGGACCTATGTTATAGAGTGGGGATTACATATTGCGAGTAAGAACATAGAGAAATAGAGAGAATTCTCAAAAAGAAGAAGAAGAGAGAAATAAAGAGAGAGGAGTTTAGAGAGAAAATAGAGATTTCTCCTAAAACTCAATTGTCTTTCTTTTGTTAGAGTATATTTCCTCCTGTTATAAGAGAGGATCGGAGGTATTGTCAATTGTGCTATCCTTATTGCAGAAGAGAAATTGTTGTATCATTCTGCTATAGTAAAAATTCTTCTACAATTTGCCTATCATCTTGTGCTCCACTCGTTTTTTTATAGTTTCTACTTCAATTGTAATTGGGTGCCCCATACCACAACATCCTAACATTTCCTTCACTCTGGTTGTGCTTTCTGCAGAGGAAAAGGCCCTGCTGAGTTGATGAACAGGGTGGTGGCAGCGCATGCTGATGGTATGGTTCTAACTGTCAAGCTAGGCAACCAATTAAGTCATTTCAACAAGACGAAGAAGACTGAATGGTTCAGCTGCTGAAGCCCGTCTTAAGCACTAGTAAAGTATTTGCAAAGCACTCAACAAGCCTGAGATTAAAGTTAACAATAACATGCATTTAGCTTCTCCATCGGTATTGCATGTGTTTGCTCTGGAACAAAGAACTGTGTGTTAGATTAGATACTCATATGATATGAGAGGCCAGCTTTGGCACTTGCTCAATAGTAATTCATAATCGTACCCTTGATTTCATAATGACCATGACTGGACTGTTACACGTACTTAATTATACCTAACAAAAGCAAATAATTATACATATGACAAACAGAGCAATAACCAAGCTAGCCAGTTGAGTCACGCATGGATCTGTTCGTTTATAAATGAAGCACAAAACGTGATTATTTTAGGGTTGGTAGAATACAGCAACTTCTTAAAGCAAAGTAGTTCATCTGATGTTTTTAATATACACGAATCCGAAGTGATTAAGCTGATAAATATGGTATGGCAACGGCTTTAAGCGGGTACTTCTTATGAATTGTTAGACCAGCTGATTCTTTCATGTCTAAATCCTTGCTTCTTACTCCATTAGGCAATGTCCAATCAAACTTGTGCAATAAATTTGCTAGAACAATCTCATCCACAGCCAAAGCAAACTGAATCTCAGGACACAATCTTCTGCCAGCACCAAACGGAATCAATTCCAAGTTATTCCCTTTATAACTTATACCACTGTTAACAGTCACGAACCTTTCTGGCTCGAACTCCTCTGGTTTGTAATCGTACGACTTGGGATCTCTCCCGATCTGCCAGGCATTCACTATGACTTGTGTATTGGTTCTAATGTTGTAACCGTTTATTTTCACATCTTGCATTGACATTCTACTATTCTAGGCAATAGCAGTGAAAGTGGAGGATGTAAGCGAAGAGTCTCCTTGATCACCGCCTTCAAGTAGTGCATCTCAACCAAATCATCCTCTGTTAATATGTCCTCTCCAGCTTTGTTAACACCCCTTAATTACTTCATTCTGCAATTTGATCATGACCTTCGGGTGCTTTAAAATCTCAGCCATTACCCTCTCTAGAAGCGTCGCTGTGGTATCCGTCCCAGCAAGGAACATATCCTACAAATTAATATAGAGAGCTAGCTAGTGACTAATTCTTTGGACACCTTGGCGAGGTTTCATAAACTTTTATTGTCCCCCAATACATGTCTATTAGGGGCCAATAGAGGTTTAATACATGTCTATTGGGGGCAATAGAGGTTTATTAGATGTGTGATTATATATAACTATTGAAAACGCTTTCAGATAATCAAAGTCTAAAAAAAAAAAAAAATCGAAGTCTTGTTAGTTTTCAATGACAAAATCGGATGAATATAGTTCAAGTGTTTCGTGAATTATAAAAATATTTTTTAATGCTTTCTTAAGAAGCAAGGCATATGAAGAGAAGAGAAAGAGAGAGTTATTTACCAAGATGAGAGCTTTGATGGTAACTTTGTCAATACGAAAACCAAGCAAGTTTTCCTGCTGAATCTCAAGTAAAACGTCCACAAAATCCTTTTCATCGTCCTCCTTGTGACCAGTATCATCCATATGCTCTTGGACAACTCTATTCCAAAACTCATCAAACCGTTCGGCTACCTAGCTTGTCTAATTTCGAGTCCAAACCACTGACACGGCTCCACCAACCAAGCCATGGGATATAGTCCCCAATATCAAGACTTCCTTGTAATTCCGTATGCTCCATCGAAAGCTCTTTCAATCCTCCATTACTGTAGCACTTCCTCCCTACAGCCACCCTCGAGACGACATCATTATTCGTAAGTGTGACAAGCATCTCCCTTAAATTCACAACTCCTCCTGACGATTCCCTTATCTTGTTGATCATGGATATGGTTTCGTCTTCTCTCACGTGGCGAAAAGACTGAACCCTTTTGCTGCTCAAGAGATTCAACACGCATATGCTCTTCACCTGCCTCCAGTACTCGCCGTAAGGTGCTGTGGCCACATCTTTTGAGTTGTAGAGAAGCTTTGCGAAGACGGTGGACTTGGGCCTGCTGCAGAAAGCCTGGTCATGGACTCATGGGTTTTCATGATCTCGCGGGCAGCCTCGGCTGACGATACAACAAGGACAGGGACGCTCCCGAAGTGGAGGAGCATGCGAGGTCCATGGACCTGAGATAAGGCTTGAAGTGAGCAATGAGGAGAAGAGCCTAGTTGGTGAAGGTTTCCGATGATGGGGAGCTTTGGTGGAGAAGGTGGTGAGTCGTTCGTACTTCGTAGTAGTACTGGAAAACCAATTGTATAATAGGATAAGGATCGGAAGACGGCAACAAGAACAAGTGAAAGAAAGGTTTGGTTGATGAGCTCCGCCATTGTTTGCAGGAGATTTTATTAGCATACGTTTCAGCTAGCGATCTTCGCCTTCTCTCATGCATTTTTTAGAAGTTGTTTTGTGCTACATATGTAGGAAAGTCCGTGAAGAAGAAGTTTTGTGTTTTTCTAGTGATTTTCTTTTATATATACGCCATGATCAATGGACCCTAGCTTCTCAATGGTCAATAAGTCCGTAGAGCAAGGTACGCATCTCCCACCGCCGATTTTTATACGAGACGACTGACAAGCACAACTAGCTTCTCTGGAGCAACCTGCTCCAAACATATCAAAGTTTAAAGTCGAGCTGACACGGCCAGCGACTATCGCAAGAAATTAATGAGCTCATCCGACTCATGGCCCATGGTTGCAAGATGGTTATAATAGTATTGGCTACAAAGTTGACTTCTCTTACCGTGTGGCTTAGAGCAACTGAGATAAAACTAGAAGCAAGATGTGTCTGATGTCCTAGATGATAGATTGAAGTTGCCAAGGGTCCACCGCCGAATGTAGCTCGTGGGAAATTACCACATTCATTTGACCTTTCTAAACTCAATTATAGCAACACATATATTAAAGAAAAAAAGTCAATTACATAAATTAGTTCATTTTATTGACTATTCACATTTGTGTAGATTAGTAGATATATCGTACGATGGACATTTTGGCTTAGTTTGACATTGCTTCCTAGGGTGCTTTTGGGGCTGCTTCTGCTTTTGGACCAAGAGAATGGTGTTTGGTAAAATATCTGAAAGCTGCTTTTGGTTGAAATGGCTTCTCCGTAAAGCCAAATTTGGGAAGCTACAATTTGTAGCTTTGAGAAGCTGCTTTGGGAAAACACGGAGGAGCAACAGTGCAATGTTTAATGAAATTTGACTTCAAGCTTCGATATCTCCATCTGATCAAGTGCCATACATTGGAAGAAAAGGGATACCCACCCAAAATGAATTGGCTATTTGCAACTTCAACATGCAATTCACATTTGTATGTGCAGGGTGGGAAGGCACCGCCCATGATAGTAGAGTACTCTTATCAGCCCTACGCAATCCTCGATCGAATTTTCCTAAACCCCCAAATGGTATTTTATTTTTCCGGAATTACACAAATAATAACTTATTATCTTTTATTTTACTAAGATCAATCATTCCTTATAATTTTTAATTTCAGGAAAATACTATGTGGTGGATGCAGGATATCCACAAATGAAGGGTTATTTAGGACCATATAAAGGTGAGCGGTACCACCTTCCACATTTTCGTAGAGGTGATGAACAGACCGGTCATAAAGAAATATTCAATCATGCACATTCTTCACTAATGGGTGTTATTGAGCGCACTTTTGGGGTATGGTAAAAGAAATGGAGTATTTTACGTGATATGCCACATTTTCCTTATGAAAAACAAGTGAAGATAGTTATTGCTACTATGGCTCTTCATAATTACATAAGAAGATATGCTCAACAAGATATTGATTTTGATGAAAGTGGAAATTACTCAAGTGAAGAGACTAGTGAAGAGATGGAGGATAATGAACATGATGGAGATGGTTCAGGAAGACAAGAAATGGAGGTGTTAAGAAATGCAATTGCACAAAGTCTAATGAATGCACCTATTTAGCATTTAGTTGTAATTTTCAAGTGACTTTGATATATTTTGTGTAATGGTTCCCGTTGAACTATGGTTGGAAAATTAATCCAAATATTCTAGACGAGATTTTGTGTAATAGTAAAACATAATATGCATATTGAAGGGTTTAAAGTAAATCTTTTATTCGGTCCAACCAAGGGTACAAGAATAATACAAGAGATTTTTTTTTAATTTGGTATGGTTACATAATCAAAAAACAAAATTAAGTATTTTAGTAGCATATCTGAGCATGTATGACCATTTTGGTAATTATACCCAATCAAAGCACTTTTGCCTTGCAACTTACCAAACACCTAGAAATTGCTTTTGGACCTCACAACACTTTAAAAACAGTTTACCAAACACCTCAGCTGCTTCTCCTCACAGCAAGTTCGGAAGTGCTTCCTCTCACAGCACAGCAATCCCAAACTAAGCATTTATCTCTCAGTTTTTATTATTATTGATTGAAGCTAGAAGCAAGATGTCTGATGTCCTAGATGATAGATTGAAGCTGCCAAGGGGTCCACCGCCGAAAATGTAGCTCGTGCCCACAAAAATAAATTAAATCCAAAATCACATCACCCATAAAAATAAATCTAAGCCTTTCAAAAAAAATCATAAATAAATCTAAGCATAAAATTAAAAAATAGAGTGCTCTGCCATCGCTCTCAGTAGTAAGGAAACTTACCTCCATTGTTGCGTCTCTCACCGAGGTATGTCGATGCTTCTCTGCAATCCTAATTGTTTGTTTCTTCCTATATTTCATGTACTAGATGCCCCTTTTTAAATTATATTTCATGAATTTCATTGGAGGGTGATGCTTCTAGAACTCTATTTAGGGTTGATGCGTTCGTCTTGTTGGGTAGTGGGTAGCTTCCTTACTATCATCATTGTAATATTAATTGTAATTGTAGAGTTTCTACATAATGTTGTTTTACTTTCGGGGTAGGGTATCACATCCAAAGGGTCGAAAAAATTATTTTAAAATTGAATTGTTTTGCTTTCAACCGTTGAATTTACATCTAAAGGTAATAGAATTCAAGTTCTCTGGTCAATAATTGACTAGGTGAATACCACTGAAAATGTGAAATTTATGAGTTCTATCAATTGTAAAATTGCTTTAAAATCATGATTTTTAATGTGGGAAATTTTGGTGAACACCATTGGAAATGTTAGATTTAAAGTTGTAAAATTGCTTAAAAATCATGATTTAGGGTGGGAATTTTTGGTGAAACAATAAAAACATGCGATTTTGGCCAAAAAAACTGTGAACTATTTTTGATGAAAATCATGATCTTAGGCAATTTTTTTTTTTTGAGAACATTTGGAATAATTCCTACGGAGTTGAGAAAACATACAACCTTTTATCGGTGTGTTTAGTCTTTTTATTTTTAATCAAGATCACACGGTTCCTTAAAGGCTTCCTAGGCCCAGAGATTAATTCGTGCCGAGAGGTCATGTCAGAATGCTTCATTTCCTTGGCCACCAAGAATATATTGAGATTTAACTCCAATAAGCGTCGGTGGGATTCGAACCCGGGTGTGGGGGTTCTACACCTAGAGGCTCTTACCAACTCGACCACCTGTGGTGGTTGGTGTGTTTAGCCCTAGTGTGTTTCTCTCTGCTATAATTTTATAGGATTGCCTAACAAGAAAACATCATTATAGTGGTCCATTTTGGGCCGTCACATGACACTGGTGGTCCATTTTGGGTGGTCATAGGACACCAGCTTTGGCACTTGATCAAAGACAAGAAGCGCACTCTGATAGCATAATGGGCTCGTTTATTTGTGTCTTGGTACAGTTGTCCAATAACTAGACACATTTAGGGAGATCAATTTTTTAGTGGATGTAGTTGTTACCGAAGATCAGAAAATGTGTCCATCAAACATAGAAAAATGATGACTTAAAAAGAAAACATAGAAAAACGATAACCTCATTAACAAGGTGTAGAATTATACTACGAAGTGAAATTCGTTTTTAATATAACACACTGTTATTAGAATAACATACCAACCTCAAATTGTAGAGAAGCAAAAAACCCTAGAGGAACCCCTCTCTCTAGAATGCCTAGAGGAACCCTCTCTCTAGAACGTCGTTGGCTGCGCAGATGCTTGTCCGGCTGGGCTCCGGCATCGGTAACGGCCTTTAGGCCTAGCCGGCGCACATTTGGGAGTGGTAGAACTGGTAGTTTAGTTCGGAGTCGTGCGTCCGACTCGGAGGTTGAGATCGGTGGGTGTTCTACCGCCTCTCTCCCGGTTGCAAGTGGTGGATGCGTCGTGGCCATGGGACTGGATCGGAGTGGGCATGAGTCCTTGCAGGGGCGGAGGCGACGTCTGGTGGTGGTCAACGGTCGGTCGGCTGGGTTTGAATGTTTTGGTTGGCTGGCTGATCAGACGTTGGTTTCAACTCAGGCAGAGGCGGTTGCTGTGGATCCGGATAGCGGTCACTCCTAATTGGTCGGGCAGCGATGGGTCGTGTTGCAAGTCTGATGCCACTATTTGGGAGGCGGAGGTAGAAGCGCAGCAAGGCAGTCTGCAGCTTGGCCTGGGAGGGTTGGGTACGGCCCACCTTCTGGGTTTGGGCACTGGCTGTGGGCCTTTTTTGGCCTTTTTGTGTTTTTTTTACGTTACTTTACTTTTGTATTGGGAACCCTAGGTTAGTATTACTCTTTACTTTTTGTTAGGGAACTACTCACTTTCGTGCCTCTAGCAAATTCTCTAGAGTAGTAACGACGAAGGATTCTCGAGATAAGAGCAAAGGAAAGCTTTTGGTTCCCGGGTCTCCTTACCTAGTACTTGAAATTGAGTCTTTACTATTTGCTTCTTAGTTCTCTCTAGTCGTACACCAATTGAGGTCTCTAGGCGACTAGGTTTACTTTTTAAATAGAGGCTTGTAGTGAGGGTTTGATCTCTTGCATGTAGGCTCAATAAGTGAGCGCATGTGTTAGCAATGAGGGTCATATGTCATTTGTTTTGTAGCTTATAACATTTTTTTATTTTGGTGTAAAACAACATTTGATGTACGTGTCTTCTGGTCATGAATAAATGAATGAAGTTATCTCTTTTCCTAAAAAAAAAACATACCAACCTCAAACCCAAACAAAGAAAAAAAAAAGACTACATATCAACCATTATGGGCCTTAAAATATTTTTCAACCCATGAAGGAGAAAAAAAAAACTAAAATTCGAGCCTGACGATTTTACATAGGAAATGAAAAGGTAAAAGTAAAAGAAAAAAGAGGGAGAGGAGAAAATGAACAAGGGAATTTGGAGCACTTTGTCCCTTTAGAGTCTAGACCAGAGTTACAAGCGTCACTGAAGCCAAGCACTTGCCAACCTTCTACTTCACTCATCTGCTGACTCAGCTCGTACTCTGTGTGCTCTTCCAGCCACATTTCCTCAACTGAAAGATATTTCATTCTCATTTTGATGTTTGAAGCCATGAGTTGATTGCACACTGTTTACATGTGTGCAGAAGAATTAGGATTACTCTATAAAATCCAATACAACACAGAAGAAAGAAAATCCAGAACCCAATTCAGCTACGATAACAACTATGCTTCCTCTGCCTCCTATTGATCTCAAAGATGTTCGGCAGAAGCTGGCCACCCAATTCAGGCCTTGGGAACGCTCCTTTCAGTTCTGGGCTCGAGCCGTTGATATCTACACAGGCTACAAGGTACCCTCTTTCTCTCTCTTTTATCTCAATGTTGATGTGCTAGTTCATTTTAATGCATGCAATGGACTAAATGGAGTGTTTGTTGATTTGGGTTGATGGGTTTTGTCGGGTGTGGACAGGTGTTTCAGCTGCGAGTGAGTTTTGTGAAGGATGCCAAGAAACAAGAGGAAATGTGGGAGAGGCAACATGAAGTTGCGGCCGACAAGATATATGCTATGTGTTCGGACATGGGCGGTTTCTTCCTCAAGGTTGTTGCTTGATGAATTGTCTGTTTACTATCACTTATTGAGCCACTGGTTGTGATTTTAGGGGAGAAAGTTGGGAAATTGACAAGGGTTTTGGGGCTTTAATTGATATTTAGTGTTTTGTATTGGATACATGATAGAACAAAAGCTCGGTTCTTGTTGTTTATGAGGTTACAGAGTTCAAATGAGGAATGATTGATCAAAACAGTGGTTTTGTCCCTTTGTGTTTTCCACCTAATTTTATATTGGACACCCCATAAAGAACCTTGAATGCATTATTAGTGATCTTTTGGTTTTGAAATATTTTTGCTGAATGCTGAATTGGCTTGGATGGGATTTCGATTAGGTTGCCCAAATTGTTGGGAAGCCAGACTTGGCCCCAGCTGCATGGGTGAAAAGGCTTGTTACATTGTGTGATCACGCTCCTGCAACACCATTTGATGCCGTTCAACTTATGCTGGAAACTGAGTTGGGTCGAAGTGTTGGCGAACTGTTTGAGAGATTCGATGTGGATCCTATTGGCTCTGCTTCAATTGCACAGGTACTTTTATTCATGGGAAGTTTCAGCTGCCTGATATAATCGAGGGATACTGTACAAATTGCAATACAAAAATGAATATGATAGTTAGTATCCTTACCTTCTAGATTGAGAAACAGTCTGAAACTAAGCATGACTGAGTAAAGAATCGTGATATTTATTGTTTTCTGTAAGTGTGTAATGTATCTCAAACATTCACGATCGAACAATTTGTTGAAAGATACTACCGTTAAGGAAGAGTTAAGAACACTTCAGAATGCTTCAAAGCTCTTTACCTGTTCTGTGTGGGAGGGAATTTTACTGGAAATGTATTACGGTGCTTATGTAAGCATATACATTTGTAACTGATCTCTTTTTTGTGCTCTAACTAGGTTCACCGAGCAAGATTGAGAGGTGATAAGAGTGATATTGTTGTCAAGGTGAGAGAACTTCAAAAATTCTGTGGCTTCCATGTGTTCTGTAAAATTCTAATTTCTCGTGGTTCATAATAGGTGCAACATCCTGGAGTTCAGGATCTAATGATGACAGATATCCGTAACTTGCAAGCCTTTGCTTTATACATTCAAAAGACAGATGTCAAATTTGATCTATACTCCGTAACCAAGGAAATGGAGACACAGGTGCACATTTTTTTCTTTATCAGTTTACCTTGCTCATTAGTGGTATCCTTGCTTTTTCCATAGATTCTAAAATTGAGCTTGACTATATCCTGAAAAAATTAAAGGATTAGTGTTAATTCTGGTCTTATCGAGGTTTAAGAAGCAGCTTTTCTGATTCCAAGAGTGTTATTTTAACTTCCAAGAGTGTTACTTTTGGGTGGGCAATATTATATCAGATTAAGTCTGCTTAATCTTGATATACCTGATCCTTATATGTCCCAAAATAATGGAATATTTGATACTGTCTGAAATATAATTGTTTGTCTATGGATAATAACTAACTTTTATTTTTGCAATTCAAGATTGGTTATGAATTCGACTTCATGAGGGAAGCTAATGCTATGGAAAAAATTCGAAAGTTTTTGTATGAGAATAACAAAAAGACTCCTGTTGTGGTTCCTCGACTGATACGAGACCTAGTCACTAGGTGTGTAACACCTGACCTCTCTATTTTAATGTAGTTAGTACTCGTCAAGTGCTGTAAGTTCATCAATGGACCTCTCAGTGATGAAAGTGTTTTTTGTTTATTAGGAGAGTCTTAGTTATGGAATATATTGATGGAATACCAATCCTGAATCTTGGTGATGAAATTGCGAAAAGGGGTATAAATCCTAGTGGTGAGGTTGCAGCCGCGGCAAAGCAGTAAGCTTCTAGTCTGTACAGAGAGTATGCATTCTTTTTTATCTACATGTTTTCTATAAATTGCATTTAGTTTGCAGAAGTTTGTATCTCTTTGTTTTAGTATTTAATTTATCACACCTTCATAAAATTTGGAGCCATGTAATTACATATTCAATTTTTGTGTGGAAAGTGTTTCATTTCTTTGCATCAGCGAAAAAATCATTTTAACTTTTCAGTATTTTGCTCCTTGGTTACCTATCTATTTGGTTCCTGTCTTATCATCCCATTCATTTGCTAAAATTTGCTACATTTGGAACTTAACCAACTTTAGTTGAGAGAGCATCTTTCCTGAGTTCATTACCTTAAGGCTTTCCCTGTCTTCGACTTCTCAAGCTATATATTGCTTGGTTATCATGAAGATTCCCACAAAATTTTCTCTAGCCTAGTTCGTACCAAAGTCTCGTTTTTTTTTTTTTTTCCTTCTTTCATAAGAAATGGATCATTCGATTTATCAAACTTCCTAAAAAATGCAGGAAAATCCTCCAAAGTTTGACACTAGCATATGGACAAATGATTCTGAAGAATGGTTTCTTCCATGCAGATCCCCACCCAGGAAATATCCTAATCTGTAAAGGTTCAGAGGTAAGTGACAACCAATTTGTTTTCCTTTCACCTTTACGGCTTTGTTCCAACTGTATTCATTTGGCCTGAAAGATGTTTACTGTTCTCATCTTAATTAATAAGCTGCTTCAGTTTTGTCCTTTTATTGAATTTTAACTGACTTATTATTGGTAATTCCTCCAAGTTAGGTTGCATTGCTCGACTACGGCCAAGTGAAAGATCTCCCAGATGAGTTGAGACTTGGTTATGCAAATCTTGTTCTTGCAATAGCTGATGGTGACCCTGTAAGAGCCTTGGAGAGCTATAGGTAAACAATCTTGTTCTTGCGATAGCTGATGTATTATGAATCGTCAGTTACCTTGTTAAAATGGGAAGAGACAGTCTAAGTTGCTTTCAGGTTTGACCCAGTGTATGCATATCTTACTACCTTGTTCCTTTTTACAGGGAGCTTGGCATAGAAACCTTGAGTACGTGTGAAAATGAACAGAAGGAAATGTTGAAGTTGGCCGAGACAATGTTTGACACGAAATTACCCCCTGGAGTGACGATGTTGCAGCCTTTTTCGGAGGAATCTTCAATTAAAAAGATTGCAGTTCAGGTGTGCTTAAGTTCCGAATTTTCTCAACTTAATTTGCATCACCTCATGTACGTGTGATCGATCATCAACTAGTCAAGGAGATTATTCTGTATTCCGATCCTAATCATTTTGGTTTCCAATCTCCTTCTGAGTTGTGATTGACCACAATCCTGTTTCATTCTTTTCCCTTGCTCTGATAGGCTTTTCCAGAGGAGTTGTTTTCTGTACTTCGAACAGTGCATCTGCTGAGAGGGCTTAGTGTTGGACTGGGAATCAACTACTCATGTGCAGAACAATGGAGACCCATTGCAGAAGAAGCTCTGTTTCGTGCTGGGAGATTAAAAGGTGAGCTTTCAAACTCCTACACCATATAAAATGGGAGACATGTGTGCATGTCTTTTGTGTTCATGAAATTTCTTCAATTTCAGTATGATGTTTGAATACTGCCCTCGAGCTAATGTCTTCTTTCTTGACCATCCGAACTACCAGGTAAAGATATCAAGGGTAGAAGTCGTAGAGGTGGTTTATTAAGGTTACTCTGGAGAAACTGATTGTGTTGTGAGAAGAGGTAGCTTGCTGGCTAATATAGTGTTCGGATTTTTCTAATATCTGGTTGAAACTTGAAACTATCCAGGATGATTGAAAATTCAAATCAACCAGTGCGTAAATTCTGTAAACATTATTTTTCGGCACAAGGCACAAGCTCTTCAATGGCTTTGCAGTGTTGTTTTAAGAGGTAAAAGAGAGAGGGAGAAGAAATGTCTCTGTTGCATTATTTGAAATGTTTTATTTTGAGAATCAGTGGAACGGTCTTTGGTCACTCTTATTTCTTGAAGAAGCTTAAATACAAGGGGATCTCATTTGATGTCCAAAAACCATCCATTAATCGTATAGAAAACCATTTTTCTATTTTATTTTTATTTTTTTGAGTTATTATGCAACAACATGTCGTCCTTAAGAGTCTATGCATTAGATGCAAAGTGTAGATAACAAATAGAATTTACACATGACCTTTGGCTACAAATAGTTCATCGGTCCATATCTATATTCTATCAGCCTCTTAGCTACACTGGCTTTTCAAAAAGAGAAATATGTTAAATTCGTCGGCAATTGCAAAAATGTGAACTAGTGAAGCCTACGATTGGGCTGATGAAATGGCCCAGCGGCCCAGCCCAAACTGAAAGAGTCCCAAGCACACTTCCCGCCCTCAGTTCGAGTCTTTGGCGCGCCAATCTTTCCTCAAATTGAGGATTCAGTGATATTCAGATCTATCTATCTATCTATTTGTCTCCCGTCACAGCGAGCGAGAGAGAGAGAGAGAGAGGAGAATCAGATTCGGCAGCGGCGGCTATGTTTGGGAGAGTAAGAGCCTCGTCCTCTCCGGCCGACAGCTTGGAGAGGCCGCCTTCCAAGATTTTCAAGGACGATACTCTCTCCATCTACGGTAACAGACGACCCTGCTCTTTTCTCATTTTCTCTATCACGCTTTCATTTTCTGTTGTGGGTGTGTCTGAATTTTACTCAATAATGTTGATCTCGAACGCCTTGAGCGTTTTAAGTAGCTTTCCTTGAGATTGTTACTGGGGCGCCATTAGTTTTGCCCGCCCACCACCTGTTTGATAGTTTGTCTCAATGAGCACAATTGGGCATCTCCTAAAAACGCTTGATTATAAGAGGAATTTAAACTAGAATTGTTCTACCCCACCGCATATTTCACCCCTGCAAGTTCCATAGATCTTTATACAGGAGAAGAACTGTAGTCTAGTGTAAATCGCTGAAAAAGCCGTTGATGTGCAGCGGTGAAGTATGTAGTGAGTTCACATCTGTGTACAATGAATGATTGAAAATGCTTGCTTGGACTTGGAAACAGTGCAATTGAGACTGTTTCCCGTTCTTCTGTGTATGTGACTAGCATGCTTCCTTACACGTAAAAACAGTTGTATTGAAACTGTTTCCAGTTGTTCACTATGCTGTATATGTACCTTGGCAATTGGTAAAAGGGACGTTTGTGGTGTAGAATGTTACTTGGAGTTACTAGTTCAGTAACAGAATCGCTGTCGTTAACTTCTCTTTTTCTGTGATGTAGAGGCTACACTGATGAAGCTTAAATTGGGTTCAAAACGTAATCTAAGTCCGTGCTCTAATGAGGTAGGGGAGATGGATGCCGGTTCTAATTCAAGTTCTCCTGACTCAGAGCCAATGAACATAGAGGTGAACTGTGTTTCTTCGGGAACTTCAAGCTCTCCTGATTTGGTTGCCAGCTCCCCACAGGAGGAGGTTGCCACATTAGATACAGATTGTTCTTCAGAAACAAGTTCAATAAGTTCGAGTGATTGTAATTCTGGGGGCACCTCAAAGCAGCCAAGGAGTACAGAGGTTTCTGTTCTCTACCTCTTTTCTAAATTTAGGAGAGCTCACGATGCAATCAGCTCGTCCTCGGGGGAGGCAATGACAATTGATAGCGTTGGTATTTCTCCCAGTTCTAGTGGTTCTCGATCTCTTAACAACACAGAACAACAGTCGGAACAGGAATGCATCAGCTCTTTACCTGCCACCGAGATACATATGCTCTAATTAAGTTTATCACATGGAGATGTCTAAACAAGGTTGTGCATTTGTGCCCACTTGGGATTAATCGTGTCTTTTATGTTCATTGGAAAAATTACAAACAAAAACAAGATGATTGTGTATCATAGTTGGAGCAATTTCTGTTGTAATATCATAACCGCAGGTCCCCAGTTATGAGGGAATGCATAATGTATGGGCTAACATGCCAGCCATTATTTCATTTGTCTTGGGCAGTATATCATGTTGTAATTCATAAGCAATTTCAGTTCAATGCTCTCATTTAGTTTGTCGAGCTAATTCCTTGCCCTATACAACATGAAGCATAGAATTTTGCCCTATACAGCATGAAGCGTAAGGTAAGTCAAAGTAATTTCTTCAATGAGACCACTTCACCATTGTCATTTATATCAATGAGGTGTAGAATTGGTAAATCCACTGGAGAAATCTGTTCAAATATGAGTCATTCTCATTAATCAAGAATTGATACAAGAAACAAACATTTATTGGGAGGCTTGTTAAAAATCACATATTTAATATGATTATTCATGAGGGGCTATTGAACCATCTAAGATTACATATATAAACGGCATGAAGATACAGGTGCTCAAAAAACTTTTTCAAAATTGCATCCCTAGCTAGAATTGAGCATTCAGTGAAAAATCACTCTCTCAACCATGGTGCTTGAGCTGATGTCCACTGACATACTTCACCTTCTTTAAACCAGAGAGCTGCAGAATGCAAACAATTCATGAGACATGTAAGTGGGAGAGTTAGAGAGGAGCAGAGTTGATCAATAAAGAGATGCATCTATATATATGTAAACATTACTAAAAAACACCATCATAACAAAATCGTAGAAGGTTGAAAAATACAAGTAATTTTCTTGTGTAAAACACCTCAGGGCTATTATTTTCATGTCAGGAACTGTTGCTCCACTGTTTCTCGAGTAAAATTCCACAACTAAAACTTGAGAACCACATCATATCTATTTTGTCACTGCACCAAATTATTTCAGACCTAGCAGTGAACTAGAAGTTCCTGCATCTTGATCTCAAACAACTGAACCTTCAATAAAGTAACTCATTCAAACCCAATAACACATATAAACAATAGTTCTCATGATTTGCCTAGTCACATAAGTGAAACCTAGCAAATCATCACTAACTACATGAACTTTAGTGTTCAGCTTCGTGTAAAGATAAGTACAAAATATAGATGCATTTCAGCCATGAAAGGGCGCCATGTTTGAAACTTGGACACCAAGACAAAATTCTCTTTCCCCCTCTCATGAGAGGATGAGTAGCAAGGCAGTATAAGCCAAAAGAAAAAAAAAGCTGTTCTGAATAAGTGATACCAAAATTGCATGCTTACCTATTTCACGCTTGCCATTTTCAGGGCTGTCACTCCCATGAACCACATTCCTGCAAATTGTATTTCATTTCATATAACAGTGTCTCATTAGAACTCAAATGCCATCAAGTGAAACAAAATCATAATGCACAAATCATTGGTTAAATCTCATAGGGTAAAGGGCCCAACCTTCCTGTTTGAACAGCAAGATCTCCTCTTATAGTTCCTGGTTCAGCTTGAAGAGGGTCTGTAGACCCTATCAACTTGCGTGCTGATGCAACAACGCCAACACCCTCCCATGCCTTAGGAGCATAACATCATGATCAGTGACATCTAATATGTACTTTATTATCATTAATTTCCATGAAACACAAAAACAGGAGAGTGAATCATACCATGCACACAACTGGGCCAGATAAAATGTACTCTATCAACTTAGGGAAGAAGGACTTTGACTTGAGATCCTTATAATGCTCCTGTAAACAACAAAAGGTGCAGAAAGAGTCAGAATTCACAAAGTCACATTGTATCAAATTCCTGACACTAAATGAAATTATAAAGTTAAATGTGTCAAGAGATTAAACACATAACCCAGACTAAATGAACCATTGAATCTCATAAGCCATTAAGGCATCTCCACAACACAATAAAAGCTTTTATCTTTTAAACTGAACTCTTCTCTGCTTGGGTTTAAAAAGCAAAAATATGTTCAGTATGATACGTGACTGAAATAGCGTAAAACACACATAATTACTAGAATTCTGAAAATGATATACCTCTGCCAAATCTCTGGGGCACTGGAAGAGCTTCAAGCCTGTCAGTTTAAATCCCTTCTTTTCAAACCTTGAGATTATTTCTCCAACCTAAACCAATTCAATCCATACAGAAAAACCAAGTAAGGATACTAATACAAAACTTCACTGCTTTAACAGAATTCAAGTCTTTCTAAATCCCAGTCCACTAATTAGTGTCAATCAAATTCAAAGCTTCAGTCTTTCCAATTCCCCAATATACATTTCCACAAACACGACACAGAATTGTCAAAAGTGAACACATTAAAACAGAGAAGGGCTTACAAGGCCACGTTGAACACCATCAGGTTTCACCATAATGTATGTCTCCTCAACCTGTTCCTGAAATCACAAACACCCATTAAAAAATGTCAATAAATTTGACCTGGGTCTCTATTAAACTAAACCAAAATCAAGGAGCTTCCGATGAAAAAGATAAGAAGGGTAGAAACAAACCAGGGAAGCAACCAAGTGTGGGAGGAAGATGCGAGGTTTGGCGGGGGTTTTAGCATGAGGACGAGGTTGGAAATAGGAAAAAAGATGGGACTTTGAAGGGAATGCTGCTAGCTTGTGGTGAGTGGTGCGCAGGTTACAGTTGGGGTGGGCGTAGGATAAGCAGGAGGGACTTGTTTTCTGGGCTGATGAAGAACTGCGTTGAAGGGATGAGGAAAAACTCGGACTTGCTCCGCCAAACACTGCCACGGTCTTCATCCTCTCTCTCTCTCTCTCTCTCTCTCTCTCTATCCAAACTATTCCTTAAATATATAATGCATTTTGTTTTGCTTCTATTTTATTTTATTTTGTGAAAAAAAAAAAAATTCTGTAGAAAGGAATTTTTGCTGTGAATATACCCATCGAATAATGCCACAATTTATGTAATAGATTCAAATACAGATTCAAGCAGTAGTTAGAGAGGGCATCGAATTTCATTCACCAGAATAAAGATAAATGCTCTTAACCACTAGAGCTACATACTCTCATAAGCATATGATAAACACTTCAGAAGCTTGTAAAATTCTAAATATTTTTAAGGAAAAACATGGTTTAGAGCTTTTGTTATCCGTGCCAAGTATGCCATTGCAACTCCAATTTTGGCTTAGCTTCTTAACATATACAAAAATGGATTGTTCTTCCACATAGTTTACTTCCTCTTAGTAAACTTTGGGTGTGATTTATGGGTGGATGATGTTACAGACTCTAACTCTGTTTTGTGTAGCATGGCAAGTGTAATTTGACAGTGGAAAAGATGTGGAGATGAAATTGATTGTAAAGCATTTTCCTCTCTACTTGCACTGGAAACTTAAGCAAGGTGATTGTCATAGACCAATTGAAGCTTGCTGGCTAAAGAGAAACAGAAAGTAGAACCTTCATAAGTTGTATCTTACAGGACTGAGCTGTGATTGTCAATTTGAATATTATAATCAAAGACCAAAGTTCAACACTTTGAGATCAGTTTTGATTTTGGAAAGAATAATCGAGTTTCATTTTTCGATATAAAGATAAATACTGTTAACCACTAAAGTTAGATGTTCTAAAAAATAAACTTCTTATAAACACTTTACAACTTCCTACCATTTACAAAAAGAAAAGGAAAAGTTGTTAACTTTTGTTATTCACGTCAAATATTGTCATTTCAACTCCAATTTTGGCTTAGCTTAACAAAATCAAAACTGCCTCCCATTTTGTTCTTCCGCATAGTTCACTTCCTCTTCGTATACTTTCGGTATAATTTCTGGGTGAGTGATGTTATAGAATCTTACTGTGTCATATGAAGTAGGGCAAGTCTAATCTGATGTGGAAAAGATATGATAATGATGTAGATTCTAAAGCATTTCCTCTCTATTTGCATTGAAATCTAAAGCATGGAGATTGTTCTGAAGCATATAACAATTGAAGCTGGGCTTCAGATAGACAAGGTAGAAACTTCAAAAAAAAAAAATCCAATGAATGTCAATATGTACAATTGAATTCAGTCTATGAGCCTTGTAGTTCCAGTGGGAGAGATCACTTGTGTTCATATTCACCAAGTCAATCCTCCTTTGTACCAAAAAATAATTAAGTTTAGCTTATGTGCAAAAACAAAATATACAAATCAGCCTATTATATGCACGCCACACCACCAAGGCTTCCTCTTTATTCCAACTGTTTAATCACCCAAACAGCTCAAATTGAAACTCAAACTCACTTATTCTTTGCAGCCCGTATGACCCAGAAAACAAAGTCACCCAGTCTGCACTCCAAGAATCCTGGATTTATTGGAACAAATGCTGAAATGTGAGTAGGGGAAATCTTCCCTTCTTTTTGGTATTTTTGCTTTATATTTGAACCGTTACTTGGGAGATTTCGGAAGCGAAAGGTTTAAATTCAATTAGCATTTCCAGCAAGAAGCAGCAACAATAGGCCTTGATTTCCAACCAAGAACCAAGCAACCCTTTTCTTCCACAACAGTGTAGCCCTCACAAACCTTGTTCTTCCCTAGCCACTGCTTTGCTTGAGCCATCATCTTAATCGGTGCACCCTGAAACCCGGCACGGCTCATCCTCCTGCGCCACTGATCAACCCTCTCATGCCTCTCCACTCGTGCTGGTCCCTCACAGCTGATGATGTTCTTGATCTCCTCAGCAAAGTAGAATTGCTCCATCTTGGCACGCCTTGTGTCGTATTTGGGAAGCATTGCATCTAGTGAGTCAAATATTGCAGAGTAGTAATGCAATGCTTCCATAAACCTCCCAAGAAAAAAGGGTCCATTGTGGCTAGAGTCCTGCTCAACAAGAACTAGGATTTTTGGTGAGAGCTCATGAATCATCTGCAGAACTGAATTGAGAGCTCCCCTGCTTTCTTTCACCACACAGTGCAACTGAAGAATGCTATTGACAACTAATACTTCACCCTCAAAAATTTTGATGTCTTCAGGCTTCAGGTTTTCCAAGTTGCTTTCTACACAAGAAAACTCCAGATTTATTCCTAAGCTGTCAGCATAAGCCTCGAGCTCTTCTCCTATAATTAGCAATCTGTCAGCGCACAGACCAACACCAGTTATCCGAAGGCGCGACACTGGTGGCTGGCCTGCGCGTGTAGCGAGGCTTTGGATCAGGCCTTGCCACTGATCGCCATGTGGCAGACCAAGGGTCATCCCAAGGTCTACCACATGAACAAAACTCTCTCCCTCAAGGGCTTCCAATATTGATGAGTTGGCCACAAAATGACCAAATTGAATATGTGGGCAAATTTCATAAACAAGGCGCAATGCCTCTTCCTTCTTGTCCATTAGAGCATAATCTTTCGCATTCAATTTTGATGGAACAAAACCAACTGCCCCGAGCGGTTGAACCAAGGCTAGCCGGCTGGCTAGGCCTTGGACAAAGCAAGACGCCACGCGCTGGAACGAAGAGCCAAACACCAAAGCATTGGCACGCAGCTCGGATAGTAAAGCAGATGCATGTGACTTGTCGCGGCAAGCAACAGCTTCAGCACAAGCAATGAGCAGCTGAACAAGCCTCATGCCATCAGCAGTTCCATCTTCTTGTTCAGCTCCATTTTCCTCGGCATTGATCATAGCCACTGCCGCCTCCTCAACAGCTTCAGCTGCAAGGTACCTTTGTGTGTAAGTCCATATATGATCCCGGAAATGAAGCCTTGGCAAGGTGGTCAAGCTATTAGTACTGCTGCTGCGGCTGATAATGCTGCTGTTGATACTGCTATTACTCGACACTGAGTCCGCAATACTTAGAGTCCTTTTCAGCTTCTTATGGTCCCGGCTTTCATGATCCGAATAGGGGTTGATCAAGGAAGAATCATTAGCACTGCCCTCCTCAAGTGATGACATGTAGGGATAAGAATAGCAAGCCATAGATGAATGATTATTGAGACCAAGGAGTTCAAGGCCACTCATTCGATTAGTCCTAATTTCATGATTGGTGCACTCATACTCCGTCATGAAACTTCGGCTACGAGCCATTTCTTGCTCAACCTATCCTTCTCTCCCACTTTGCTTTCTACAAAAGATCTTCAATAACGCTCTGAAAGACCCTAATCCCAAGCAAGAACGACTTTTATAGCCGAAAACGAGTTTTTCTTGTTGACGGTGTTTACAAAGCACAGACAACATGAAAAACAAGAATTTGGACGCTAAGATGTCACTCTTGAAAGAAACATACTAAATTTCAAGAATTAAGCCTTGTTCTTCTGTCACCCTCCAAGAATTTCGGATGCTTTGGTTCCTCTAGGCGGTGACTTATTTTTATTACATCTAGGCTGTAATTGGAAAGTGTGTGTATGTATGTATATATATACACCCAGCTGATAGCCTTTTAGGTATCTGTACGTCATTTTCTGCATTGTCTTAATCTCATTAGAATCAAATTAAGCCTTCTTTTACCTCTTATGATCTATAAAACAGTAGCGGATAAGTTTTCGTAGTCATTTCGTACATCAAGTACTGCGATGGGGATCGATTGATGTGAAGCATTGTAATTTGTAAGAACCAACTTTCCTTCTTTACACTCACCTAGCTAGCAGAATGCATTGATTATTCTAAAAAAGAAAAAAGAAAAAAGAAAAAGCAGAATGCATTGATTTGAGATTTTGAGGGTTTAACTTGGTTAGTTAATTCACAAATTATTTACAAATTAACGAATTTGAAAATAAAAAATAAAATTTCCGTTTTTAAATTATTCTCAAGCATTTGGAAAAATTTACTTTTTTTTTTAATCAAACGAATTATTTGCAAATACGCATTATTCTCGAATTTTCAAATTAAAAAAGTGCAAAATTATAAAAATATATATTTTTTTTCTTTCATTTTTTTTAAAAAGTTTAAGATTAATTTTTGAATTTTAAATTTAATTAAAAGATTATACAATTAATTGTCATAAAGCCCAGTATCATTTCATCTCTCTTTTGTAAGTGGAAGGTAGTGAATTCGACTTACAATGTTCTAGTTGGACCTTATAATTTGCTCTTTGGACCTCTATCCCAATTGTTTCAACAAACTTCCTATTTTGTCATTGTTTGTATTTTACTTTTTTTTTATACCTCCTACTATGATACGTGCAGTTCCTTTGAACATCAATTTTTTTTATCTTTGTCCGGTAAGGAACTATATACATACAGAGGAGAGGAAGGATTAATATATGACCACAATAACAACTTTAAAGTCTAAACTCTATACATGGCATGAAGGGTCATCGACAGTTTCGTCAAAAAGGATAAATACAAGCATATATAAAGTAGAGTATTTACTTGAGAACTACAAGTGCAATTGTGTTGGAGCACAGAAGAAGGGCCAAGCTAGACGCTACGTTCTCAACCCAAAAACCCACAAATTTTTTTGGGTTTTTGCATAATTTAAAACCACCTGCACATCTCAAGTGATGTAATCTGCTCTTTACTCGTTCTTCTTTTCCTCTTTAATTTGTCATGGCTATGGAGTTATGAAGTGCATCACAATTTTTGAATAAAAAAAATAAAAAATAAAAACTCTATGATTCATATTTATCAATTGGCTAAAAACAATTGCGAAGGAAGAGAGTGTTTTTAGAATAATGACTCTTGCGTATCAATGATATTCATTCTATATATTAAGTTTTTTTTATAATTATATCATAGGGTTAAAATATGGATTAAATTTTGACAAAAATTTAGATAGGTCCAAAGAACAAATTGGGAGGTCTAAATAGAACCACCCTTTGAGTTTTTGATTAAAAAAATAGTTATAAACATTTAAAAAATAATTATTTACACTAAAAAATTATTATTTACACATTTCATTTATTAAATAACTTAGATGTGTTGAAGTTTTGTCTATTCAAATTATCTATACTATTATTAAGACAAGAGAGCTTGCTCTCCAAAACTTAAATGTTTTACCAATCTAACCTTTATGTATTAAAAAACTCTGATATATAATTAATCAATATGGATAATACATCACTTAAACAATACTATTTGAAACCCTAGCCTCCCTCTCGCACCGCACGAGGTTGGGCTAGGTTTTGATGATTCTCTTCTTGGCGGCACTCTGACTTTGCCTTGTCGACATTGTGTTAATGTCGGACGGGTGATGTTGGTATATGGTCTGTTTAGCTTCTGTGCTAGCTTCGCTTGGGGTTTGGATAGTAGGCTTCAGCGCTGGTCCGGTTTAGAGCTTCTTTAAAGTGAGGTTGTTTGTTTTGTTCTCTCATCCAGGAGTTGGTCAGCGACGAGGGCCACTTCGGGGAGTTCTACTGGCAGCTTGAAGCGTAGGTGATCCAAATTGATCGGGTTTCAGGTTTGGCTGTGTTGTTATAAGTTTGTTGGTGCCTTTTGGTGGTGGTCATGGCAGTGGCGACGTCTATGGTGGGCGTGCGATGACACTGTTTTAGAAAGGTGATGGCCGGATCTGGGCCGGCCCAAGTCTGCTGGGCCTTGGGTGCTCCTATGCTTTTAGGCCATTTTGGGCTACTAGGGTTTTAGATAGTTTTTAGTTGTTTATTTCCAATAATTTCCTCTCTTTTTTAAAGAGCTATGCTTGTTAGTTCCTTAATGAGTGCTAATGAGTGTACTTAGGTGGTTTTTTAGCTTGCAGATTATGATGTTTCTCTTTACATCTTGATAATGGAAGCTTCTAGGGCACTGCAATTGAGCGTATTGGTAAAGGAAGTTTTCACACAAAATTATCTCTTTGTACGTAGGGTAATGTTGTAGTTTGTTAGACTCCTTGATTAAGTGAGTTTCGATATCTTAAGCGAATGGTGCATGATTCTCTTTTTCTAGAAAATTTGTAAGTGTCATTTTAGCCTGCAATTATTAATGAAATCTTCATTTACTCAAAAAAAAAAATCAGTATGGATAATACAGTAAATTCCAAAATAGAAAACAAAATAATAAAATAAAATAAATAGTAGAAATCGTGTTAGTTGTATGAAAAAGTTCCCCGCTACCTTTAACCTCTCTCCACACACATATAAGTGGGTCCTGCTAGTAATGTTTAAAAAGAACTATGCATGATTCACCTTGATTTTTCTTCAAAATTTATGTTTTAGAAGTCATATTAACTACATGTTTTTTGTTTCTTGTATAGAAGAGGTCAACTTTTATTGATAATAGGGAAAATTACATACGGTAGCGCTAAGCTGCAATAACGACTAGCAGAAAAGGAGGAGGAAAAAATAAAAACATTCCTGAGTTATAGAACTCGCAAATGCAGCCATCAAATGTGTTGCCTTATTAGTCATATTAACTCAATATAACTACTAGAAATGACAAATATTAGTTTATATTTTTACATCCGTGATCTTCATTACATTTCGTTTTAAACACGTATATATCGAATTTTATAATTTGCCGTTTCCGTATTTTATGTCTAAATTTTTAACGTTTAATTTCCGTCCTGAATATTACTAATTATAGAAAGTAAGTAGATTATCAAAAGTGATAATGTTAAGCTATTTTGTTGATAACATGAACCTAAACAGTTGAAAACTATAAACCCTAGATTCTAAGAGCATTTTTAGCAATGCTAGCTATTTTTTAATCAAAATTTATCCAAAGTAGCTCAAAAGTCTTTTTTTGGCTAGCCAATTTAAAAATATGTCTTCACCAGTTATCTTTATTTTAGCTAGTTTTGAATTTATATTATTTAATAAATGAAGAAAAAGTAGTTTAAATGTATGTATAAATTACATTAAACAACCAATAGTTTTAAATTAACAAAAATAATAGAGAATCTTATCTCGCTCTTTATATTTGCGAATGAAATAGCTAAAAATTAAAATGAAGAGTCACTTATGAATCTAGTGCAGCAGCTAAAATTGATAAAAAATAAATAAATAAATAACTAAACATGCTCTCTAAAATAGCTAAGGAGCCAAGATCGAGAGTATGCTAAACATACTCTAACGTATATCATATTATTTTTTCAAACACTATATCAGCCAATGCTGTAATATTAATTCCAAAGTTTTCATAGCATTTTTCGAAAACGGGTGCTATTAAAACAAGATTGTCCCCCATGAAAGTGTCTTCGTAAATTTAGGGCGTATCAACATTTCCATTATGTATTGCAATTTGCAGACCAACCCTATTTAAAAAGAATGAATGACAATAGTATTTGAACGTTTCAATTGCCGGCATGCCTGAAACAATGAGAAACAACAAACACATAGATGTGAAAATTGGTGCTCGATCATGATAATGCATAGAGCCGTCATCGCGCTCTCTACGCTTCTTAATTTATTGCATTTAATTGTATTATATTTTATTTAGTTGAACAATAATGGATTCGATTCCTAATTATTATTCTAACCAAGGTTTATTGTTAACATTGATATCATCATTGGTTATCAAGTTTTGGAACAAGAAATATTATTGTTCAAATTGCTTAGTCAAGTGTCACTGCGCCTATTACTATCATGTAGCATTGCACCAATGTAATGAAGCAAGAAAATTAAAATATATATTTTACTTGTGACACAATTATACGCTAGAAATTGAGTCACGCATATGCCAGTGGCTTTGCAGCAGATGAGGCACCAAGAAATTTGGATTGATGTACCCTTGAAATAAACAACAACTGACACTAATGATTAACGAACAAGATCGAGTATATGTTTGTTAATTTGAACAAAATGTAACACAGGAAATAAAACATATATTTATCAAAATTCATTTGTGATATGGACTTCCTTAGTTCCTTGTGCTAGCTAGCTTGATATTGTAAGAATGTATATATACAGTATACATGAATAAATCTGAAAGTTACTGCACACTCCATAAGAGTTTATTAGACTGTTCTAAAGTTTAATTTAGCTGCGGATTGGCCGGATCCGGTCTTAAGAGGTTAGTGTTCTAGCCAAAGACGGAACCAGAAAATCATATTGAGGGGGACTAAATTAACCTTCAGTTGCTAAGTTCTTCCTCAAATTCTTCTTCTTAATGGGTAGAAATTCTTGTGTATTGGTCAGTATGAAATCAACCAAATATATACTATGCCTACAAATTAAGACTATTTTAAGTCTGTTTAATCAAAAGGCTAGAGACTACACAGTTACATTAATTGACAGTTACATAAGAAGCATGATCCACAATTAGAGCCTTATCAGGTTCTTGATTATGGGAAGTTAATGGCTGCTAGTTCAGTAGTTTGTCCGTTCCCCTTTGTTGAACTTAACCGCTGGGGTTGATAGGCTTGATGAATTTTGGTTTCTGCTGGATCTGGGGATTGTCAAAACCCACTAGCTAGGTAGATGACGAAAAGTTATAACTGTCTGCAGAAGTTGATCGAGTTCTGAATTAGTTGTTTAGAGAGTATCCAGAGCTCGAAACTTAAGCATATCAGATAATCAGAATAATTCAAAAACAGTAAATAATTATATATACAAGAAGCCATAGTAGCCAGTTTGAAGTGCTTGATTTGTATGCGCAAGGTTGGACAGACGAGCATGCTTGAAAGAGAATGAAATGAAAGCCAGCAATAGAAAGAACACTTAGCGAGCTGCTGGGTTTCTTCCTTTCTCATTGAAGTCGCCATAATTTCACAACCAAATTTACATACCTTGCTCAGGCCATTGAGGTTAAACCCAACCTCACTGCTTTCTGCACAGCTTTTGATCCTACTCCCAAATGCAGCATTCAACTCTATTCATTAATTTGAGGAATTTGATTGCATATATTACTTTTTTTTTTCTTTTCAGAAAAAAAGTTAAAAAGGGGTGGGCTCAGCACAACCCAGCCCCACCCTAATTTCGTGTCTGGTTCTAGCCACAATTAACTGACATGGATCTATTGAGATTATAAATTTATAATGGTGTAAATCCTGATTGTGAAAATTGTGAAGCAGTAGAATAACACTCAACTTCCACTATTATCGATCACTATTTAGTTCAGCAATTAGAATCGCTCAACTTTTAGGACGCATTAGTAACGTAATTATGGTCATTGAGTATTCAATTCTATAGTTTTACCATCGGCCTCCTTCGATCTCCAGAAAGAGCGCCGAGAAAGGCAGGCAGATGCAGTTCTTGTGGCCACCACTGGTTCCAAGGCTTGCAGCATTTTGCGAAACAGGTGTTTCCACGACTCTACCGCCCAGTGGTGGATTAACATGAATTTGATTAATTCTAATCAAACATTGTTCTTTAATGCTTTGGCCATACAACTCGCATATTAAGCTACTATAACGCATTGCGTGCTAGTGCATTGAACTACTGGGACAATGCATCTTGAACTACTCTCTTGCATTCCACTATTTACATCTTCGACAAATCGAACTACATACTCCACTTAAACTATTTGTTTTTTGATGTAAAAGACACGTACTGCATATGAATTAGGATAGGATGGAGGGAGCTGAACGCCCCATGTGTTATGCATGTTACAGAACAGTGAACACGTTGTTGTCGCCTCCATGTTCAACTCGATCAATACGTTAATTTGTCTTCTGTATATATGTAGGTGCATGCAAGCTAGCTAGGTACATGCATATTCTGACTATGGCCAAACAGACCCACATGTCAAGTCACGCACGTACTTTTAGTAGTCTCATACTCTAGTGATCAAGCCCTATAGCAAGTGGAGTGACTAAATAGCAGAAGCTACGGTAGAGTGATACTAATTAAGGAGAGAGACTTCCGTACGGCACCTGCACCACGTGACAGTGCGGCGGATTAATTAGTGCTTAACTAGGAGGAATATTTTGAGTATTTCACATTAAAACCCAAGGCAGTTTTAGAAAAGAGGAAAAATTTTCTTTTTTCTGATTGGAGGGCCGCACCACGATGTGGTGCGGGTGCCCCTACGCAAGAATTTCTCCTAACTAAGAGTACTAGCTATTACAGCTACTTGGTAGCATTTTTCTTCTTGCCTTGACTTGACATTTTCACAATGGAAAATGATTTGTGGCCTCAATGAGGCCTAAGATTTGTGGCCTCAATCTTAGGTGTCATGCCATGTCATCTACACAAATCACCTATTTGTCAAATCATGCCACGTAATTTTTGAGAAAAAGACCATCTTATCCTTCCAAAATCTAATGACTCTAAATTATTTTGGCTTTCTTCTAAAAAAAAATGGCTTTCTTTCATTTCTTTTTCATTACACTCATGCTTAGATTTAAATAACAATTTTTTTTTCTTCAATCAAGAGTAGAAAAAATTTCATGAAATTTAGTCAATAGATTTGCACGTACATTTGATTAACAGATTTGTATAACACATGTATATGAATTCAACCTTTGTTGGGTTCCTGCAAATTTTAAAAATATAATGTGAAAAATACATATTCATATAATTGTATTTATTCTTTTGTTCATTGTTTTCTCTTTATGTAGCTAGGGTTTAAAAGTTAGATATGAATTTATTATTTTTTGTTTGTCTTTCCCTTATATTTAGATTGTAGATGTTAATTAATGGTTGCTAACGTGTAATTTTTTCTTACCTCTTAATTTAGACATAAGTATTTCCCAAATTCAATTTACTAATGCTATATTTTTGTTGATGAAATTAATCAATATTTGGAAAGAAAAGTTAACGTCTATTTCTTGACACATAATTCAATATATTAATGCCATTTGGGAAGAAAAATTAAAGGAAAAAATTTAATTAAATGAAGAAAAATATTGATCAAAGAATCTGTAAACATATCCCTTAAATTAATATATAATTAATAGCTGATATTTTTTTTCACCTAATTAAATTCATTAATGTAATTGATTCACCTCCTAACATCTAAAAGGAAATGTAAAAGGGTAAAGTTGGTGTTGAAATAGTATGATGTGGCAAGATATATTATATGGAATTGAAAATAAGTTTTTATTTACTTACATGGCATGACACCTAGGATTTGAGGCCACAAATCTTAGGCCTCATTGAGGCCCTATATCATTGCCCTTTGACAATATGGCTTCAATCCCTTTAAGATGTCCTTCTTAGGAGAAATCTTCGATGAGTGACTTTATTTGCATGAGTTCACAGGTGATTGGAGTTTCGAACAATGTTGCTATACCATTTGAAATTAAATAGGAAACTCGATATATATGATCTAGTTATTTTGACGAAATCCATATTGCGGGTGTCTCCTCGTATCCGTAGTCGTATCTACTAGTTCGAGTAAATTAATCAGATTCAACAAGTTTTTTTTTTACTTTATTTATCAGAATTAAACACAACATGCATGTAAATTAGACGGTGAAAATTCTTCAATTATAAATTAGGGATGTCGATCGCTTGGCAAGTTGGCATGCAAAAGTTCCTTCAGTGTCGAGCATATGTACTAAAATTTCACATATATAAATTAATAAACTGAAGAAAGAGTTACAGATACAAATACATGCATATGGAATGAATTATTAGGCTAATTACAATGAAATTCTTACTGACCATGTTACAAGAAGAAGAATGAAAAGTAACGATGAAATAGTACTAATTAATTAACGGAAGGATATATTCAAACTAGCTAGCTAGCTAGCTAGTTTTAACATCAGTAATTATATATCTATAGCTGTATGTAATTATTATTTGATCGATGAACTATGGATACGAGGAGGGAGTGCAGACAATACAAGCCAGCAAGAGAATGGCGGTGGAAGCGCCGTCCTCTTCGAGATTGGAGCTGCTCCTCTTGAATTTGCAGACCTTTGCTTTGTTGATATTGCAGTTGTACTGTATCTGCTTCTGCTGCTGCTGCTGCTGCTGCTGCTGTTCTTGCCTTCTCTTCATTCCTTCTTCCACTTTAGAAACCATTTTTAATTATCTCTTCGAAACGTGATTGAGAGAGAGAGAGAGTGTGTGTGTGTGTGTTTGCTTTCAGGAACATGCACTTGTCCATTTATAGACTTCAGCTAGCTAGCCATAGCATCTGTGATTTGCTAGTACCAAAGTGCCCTTTGTTTTGGTTTAGTTTAGTTATAAACTTAATTAATTACTCTGATCGATTGCCTGCTTTTAAATTTTAAGTAACTAGCTCTTTACTATCATGACAATTGGAAACTACTTCAGATACAATGCTACTATGCATGTGGGGAGAGTTCGGCGGCCCGGCCATCAAACATGTTTCTTTATATATATCTACTCACATTTTTATTTTTTTGTAATACTGAGTTTATTAATTATTATCACGTGCAACCACTTATTTCTTAGTCATCATAAATCACTAGAATGTGTTTAGAAATTTAATTTTTCCCATTTTTTTCTATCTATTCTTCTTTTTAGCATGAAAATGCCTTCATAGAGAGAAAAGAAGAAGAAATTAAATGTGTACTAGTAGCCGAAGTAACTCCACATGGTAGACAGCATAAAACTTTAAACTTATCTATCGAAGATGGTACTTCTATTATGCAGGTAATGTTCCAAGTTTGTAACCATAAATATATATATATATATATATATATATATATGTGTGTGTAAAATAAATGATTGCAAATTTTATATATATATATATATATATATATATATATATATAAATATGATTGGGAGGGGAGAGGACAAAGTTAGAGATAAGATGTATAGAAGGTTACAAATACTTTCTCGATGTTCTTAATTAGTTAGTTGACCAAGCTCATGTGATGAACTCTAAGCGCATGTATATATTAGTTTAAACCTGACATGATTTTCTATCATCTTGTTCTATATTTCTATATTTTGAGTACAAGTTAGCACGGTATCAAAACCTAAATTGAGTGGATCAATAAACTCAAAAGTGTACCTCTTATTTTGAAAATATCACTAAACAAACAATACTCAACGTCAAATAATACACACTAATTAACCGTTGAAATCACAAGCCATATATGAATTGATTTATTTTTAGAAACAAGTGAACAATCTTGTATTATTTACAAATTAAGTGATCATAATAAGTACCAAAAATACAGTATCATTACTACATCAAAAGATCGAGAAAGAAAGAAAAAAAAAAGTTTCAATTCTTTCTCCTACCTGAATGATCATCATCCTTAACAATAATATATATGTTAAAATTTTACAGCTACAATTTGCATGGCGATACGGCTACTGAAAAGATCAGTTGGAACAATGTTCAATCATAGCTAGCTATTAGCAACTAATATAATGATTGATCTACCTAGTTAATCCTTAGCTGTATACAAACTATATATATATATATATATATATATATAAACAAGCTTACAGCTAGCTTAGCTAGAAGTACATAGTTCTTAATGACAATATATATATATATGTGTGCATATATGTATAAATGCTAGAATCTACATAATGGAGTTGCCTTGTATTCTACTGATCGATGAACTAAACATTTACGTACGAAATGAAAAGTATAAAAACATGAAAAATATATGAAATGAAAAGTATAAAAACATGAAAAATATATGAAGAAAATGTAATAATGGGCAACCTTAGGACCCTACTAAATTTGGTCATTATCGCATTCCATTAAGTAGTGGAGCTCGATCATGTGCAAAACCCATGTGAGCATGTGTACATGTTCTATTATTCTTGTCTTTTTCCGGCCATATAGGTCCCAAAGGTTTTCTTCAATTATCTACAACATGAGATAACTACATATGTAAGGCCTTTAATTTCATGACTTACATGTCAAATATAATCTTTCTTACCCTTTCATCACGCGCGCCTTAAGTGTCTTTATTTGTCAAAATACTCGATCTCAAAACTTAAAACATATAATAAATTTTAAATATAAACCAAAAAGATGATACATGATACGCCAATTTGAAGAGAGATATTTTTTTAGAGCAATTAAACAAAAAAAATATCGAAAATGGCAGTGTACCAATACTTTTAACTAATCTACGTCAACTCCTGCTATTGAGCTTCCGTGATGAAAGATCTTCTCCATCTTTGAGGATCCTAATATTCCGACTTGTAGAGTAATTTACTATATATCATGAAATTAATTAGAATCTTTATAGTCAAAGAAGATTAGATGTAATCACCCTCAATAAGTTCACAGTATATGTCATATAACTATTTGATTATGCAATTAACCAGCTAATTGTCATGCAGCACATGAGGTTTCGTTTAAAAATATCTTGGTATACCTCCATATCGAGTTATAGGGTCTTTCCCCTCAATTATACAATACCGTCCTCAACGTTTTTCATAACTGATGATTGGTGGTAGAATATAGAATATTGTCCAGTAGATATTTCTAAACAAAAAAGAGCCACGTACATAGAAACTGCAAGCAAGCATTACATACATACCCATTCATCAATTTAATTTCATTTAACACCATGGAGGGTCCAAAGTGAACAAAGTTGATAAGTAGCTAGATGGGAATGTTTTTGTTTATGAAGGAAACAGACAAGTGATGGAATTACATGCTTCATGAATTGAACCCATGATTCTGAGCAAGCAACATATATATAGGGCCATATTTTCCAGAAAATGGGATGTTGGCTATTCTGAGAACAGGCCATTTCAATTGCTTGGTTTTGAGTCTTTTGACCACTACTTCCATTGCAGAAAGTGTTTATAGACATTAATTATTGTCTTTAGAAGAGCTTAATTTCCTTTAGTTCTTGAAGAGCATGCATTTTAAAACACAATTGGTCATTATAGAGTGGATCTTTGTTTTCCTGCATACCTAGGACTAATGTTTCATGTATTATGCATGTATAACCAAAATTCTGCCTGCCCTGCGCTGCTGGCTCTATGATTGGTATTGAGTATTGACTTGAGTCTTTCATTTTTGGTGCTATTGGATAATCTAAGCAAGCGACATACATACATACATACATACATATAGACACAAATACATTTGGGGTAGGACTGCAGGAGAGATTCATGTGACGTCGTTGATCCCTTACCCTGTCCTCCAAGTTTCACTAAATTTCAAAATTTTCAACTCCACCAACGATGGTACATGCAATAGCAAACAATATATTTTTCAATTTTCACATGCTTCACTAGAAACGATATTGTGATTAGTGACACCTAATGTGAAATTTTTAGAGTTCATCGTTGATAGTTGAAATATGGACCCAAGAGACCCACCTTATTTTCTCAAATTTAAAAATAAAAATAAAAAAACTGTTCTTTTCTTTTTCTTCTCTGCCTATGTAATTAATATAAATACGCTCCGTGCTCAAACGATGATGCAAGACTTTATTCCCAGTAATCGTCTTAAATATTTCACGAAATTTTGAAATTACAAAAAATCACAAAGTATCGCTTAAATTTCATGCATTCAATATTTTACTCACTCACTTTTGAAAATACACTTTAGTAATTTAATTTAGACTCTCATCTTACACTTTGGTTATTCTTTCTATTTTTTTCTTTAATACTGATCACCTAATTTGCCGCACGCCTTCTTTAATTTAAGGCCAATTTCATCACTCACTTGTTATAGTATTGACCACGAGAAGACGTTTATTGGGCCAATTACGAGATCATTTTTAACGAGAAAATAGACTGATAACCAGAGTGTAAGATGGAGTCTAATCTAAGCTGAGTGACTAAGATGATATATTTTATAAATGAGTAAATGTCAAATGAGAAATGATTGAGCAATCATTTATGATATTTTTCTTTTTGAATCTGCCAATTTCACTTTTTTACAAAACATGGCAATGTTTCTTCAATTTTGGTAAAAAATTCTCGATGCTTAATGTAATTCCTAAAGATCAATGTTGGTAGTTGAAATATCTATTGACCTAAGAGCATTTTTCAATTGGGAGCTTCTATTCATACCTTTGAAATTGGCATTTAGACCTCCTCACTTAATACACTTTTTAGAAATAACCAATATGTTATTTGCACCTCCCTAATTTTCTCACAATGCCCATTATCTAATAAAATCTATAAAAGCCTCTCTTTTTTTTTTTTTTGAAAGAGAATAACCTCGGAGTCCATGCCCATGAATCAAAATCGCCCACAATAAGCATGTGATCCTTGAATTCAAGGACATGCGGTATATATAATTTTCTGTAGTCAGAGCGTCTTGATACGTTTACATACTAGTCTATAGTGAGGGCTTCTCTTCTTCTCCGTCAAATCTTTTCTTTCCTCTGCTAGATCTCTAATTTATTTCTCTAGAACCTTTCTTTTCTTTCCAAAAGTATGATCCAACTCTGCTAGCTTTTCTTCAAGTTTCTTGTCAATAGCATTTGGCTTTTCTAACAGTTTGTCATCTTTCTGTTGTAAAAAATATGGGACAGAATTCCTGTAAAATAAAAACACAGAATAATATGATAATATCTTGGGAAATAACAATAATAATATAGATGAGAAAATAAAATAAAGTAAGAAAATAATATATTATATAGATTTTTATATAGGAAAACTTATCGAGTCGAGGCGTGCAAGCGCACTGTCCTAAGATAAGATTCGTCCCCTACTGTACAGGGTTGAATGACGAACTTCCCCCAAGACACAATAACTCTTCGAGCTCCGTCGTGCAGCTAAGAAGCCCCATTGAACTTTTATCACATGTGCACTCAAAACGGTGTATAAGTAAAGTATGTATATATATAGTTTGTAAGAATATCTTTGGTAGAGGTATTTGGCTAGAGTGGTTGCATTATGGTGGGTTATACCATCATGTATACCCTCATTATCCGACAATCTAAACTCCCACACATGTGCATGTTTCATGTCTCACCATATGCCTTCCAACCATAGCCACGTACCCTTATATAGGGCACACTTACCATACCATCAATAACCTCATTAACCATATAACAGTAAAATAATAATCATATATTTAAAACATAAAACCGTTAAACCATAAATAGAGAAATAAACACAAAATAAAATAACCCCCAAAATAAATAAATAAATAAAATATATTTTAATTTTAAATCATAAAATTTCCAACAATCCCCCACTGATTTAAAATTAAAATAAAATCATTTAAAACAAAATAAGTGAGTGCTTTTACTGTGCAATCGGCATAGGTACCTTTCGGGTTTGAACCTAGCTTAGTGTGATAGTCTCCATTTGAGGAACCAAAGTGATACAGTCTTGAACTTTGATACCTTTGACCAAATTTCAACATATCACACACACAGTACGTATAATTAGATAAGTTCGCATGTTGGCACATTTATGGCCGTGCACGTATCTTGATTCTCATGAGAGTATTAGAGAACAACCCAATTCTCATTGTCGCGGCCTCACGAACAACTCTCACTTAGGTGAGTTCTCAAAGGGTACGTGTGCCGGACCCCGCGCGAGTTTTCCCGTCTCGAAACTCATTCAGGGTATCATTGTTTTCCCTTCCTAACGTCACATTTAATATAGCACCTAATGCCTTAGGGATGCACAGGATAATATCTCTTTTAGATATATCCTTAAAATTTATGTGTGCTATATTTGAGTCACGCAATATGGATTAATTCTACCTCATTGAACTTCCTTCATGGGATATCCAATCACAGAAGTTGGATTACCTCCCTAGGTGACTCCCTTATGGGCTTAAGCACATCCCCCTTCAGCAATTTTATATATATAGTCTCCTCCTCCGCGAGGCATGTTTATATGACCTTTGTCATATTATATTTATTTTATTTTTCCTTTTCGGTTATATCTTACTTGTCACTTTAGCTCGCAAAAGCTGCATTTTAATTTGTGCAAGCCTCAAATAAACCATCAACCACAATTCTCACAGGAGTGTTTTCCCTCCATATGAGAATAAGATAATTTATAACTCTGCACTAATTATTTAATGATCATGTAAGATAAATCATTGCGAGTGTTACCCCCACATTACCATAGGGCATTTAAAAATATCATTGAGGTAAATAGTAAATGATGACTAGAAATATAGATCATAACCCCCCACATTACTTGATATTAAATGTTCTTAAAGACATGTATATAAATATTTACAGGAGTTATAGCTAGAGCTTACCCCCACATCACCACGATAGATGCTCTTCATGAGAGAATAGTAAATGCTAAGAGTACTCATAACAGAATTAGATATATATATATATATATATATATATATATATAAGACCAACAGTAATAATAAGCATTAAAGAATACTAATGAAATAGTTAAAATTTCAAATAGTAACCCCCACTATTGAAATTAAAAATAACTTCTTATTGACTCATTAAAGAAAAAGAAAATCTTCTCACGAATTGAACTTACAAGTATTGTAGGAGCATTCTTGTTTATGAGATAACTTGTTGCATTTGTGTGCACATATGCACTTAACACAATATATTGTAGCATATGTATAACTTATAATGTGTATATAAACTTAAATTTGAGAGTAAAAGAAAACATACCATCACTATTTCTTTCTCTCCGCAATAACTCAGGAACCCAATAAATGTTACAGCTAATAACTTAACTAAATTTTAATAATGAGACAAAATTAATAATATCACCACAATTTGAAGCAGCATTATTTTAGATATGAAAGAAAAGATAAGTAATCATTAATTATGATATGCAACTCGAATGAAATATATGCTTCTCCTCGAAACAAAAGGCTAAGGTCATTTGTAACTGACCTGATAACATATAAAGCGCTACAATAGACTTTATCGCATTCATAATATAATTGATATTTTCAATGGTACGCTGTACGCAAAACAATTACTAGTATGTATGTAAATACAATGGAATAACTCATAAAATCAGTAATCAAGTACGTACCTCAAGTAACAACGTTTTATATATTATAGGCAATATCAATTTCATATAACAGTCAACAAATCATAAGTATAGCCAACCTGTTCTCATGGCAGGTTAATTGTCATTGCAAGCAAATTTAATTTTTTAATATGACTTGATGGAAAATAAGCTTATATATATAAACTTAACTGTAACATGCACATATACGTACCTGCTTGTTGGCTACTAACATATATGTATTTTAATCACTATCTTTTAATTTGCTTATGTATGGGAAAGAACTCATCTGCATTAAATATGAATTTATATGCCGAATGATATAATTGTAACTACAAAATGATAATATGCAAAAAACATATATTTCTTACCGAACAAAAGTTAGTATGTCGTAGAAGTGGTTTAGGATTCCTTCGTCATGGTAGAGGCTAGTGTATGTATATTGCGTCACTAATTCCTCCATCAACTTTGACATTTGAGAGATTTTTCCTATCAAGAATTAGTTGATATTCAACTATTAATTAGTATACATGCAAAGCAAAATGCAATTAGCATATTCAAGGCCAATATAAACTAATAATTGAAAGAAAAATATTAAGGTATTCATAAGTTGAGAAATAAAGAAGAAGCCAAATGTGCGATATTGATTATGACTCCTCGAACTTCATATTGTCCGTCTTTGTCAGAAATTCCCCTCGAATCTTCTCTTACATTGTTGTAAAAAATATGGGACGGAATTCTTGTAAAATAAAAACACAGAATAATATGATAATATATTGGGAAATAACAATAATGATATAGATGAGAAAATAAAATAAAGTAAGAAAATAATATATTATATAGATTTTTATATAGGAAAACTAATCGAGTCGAGGCGTGCAAGCGCACTGTCCTAAGAGAAGATTCGTCCCCTACTACACAGGGTTGAATGACGAACTTCCCCCAAGATACAACAACTCTTCGAGCTCCGTCGTGCAGCTAAGAAACCCCATTGAACTTTTATCACCCGTGCACTCAAAACTGTGTATAAGTAAAGTATGTATATATATAGTTTGTAAGAATATCTTTGGTAGAGGTATTTGGCTAGAGTGGTTGCATTATGGTGGATTATACCGTCATGTATACCCTCATTATCCGACAATCTAAACTCCCACACATGTGCATGTTTCATGTCTCACCATATGCCTTCCAACCGTAGTCACGTACCCTTATATAGGGCACACTTACCATATCATCAATAACCTCATTAACCATATAATAATCAAATAATAATCATATATTTAAAACATAAAATCGTTAAACCATAAATAGAGAAATAAACACAAAATAAATTAACCCCCAAAATAAATAAATAAATAAATAAAATATATTTTAATTTTAAATCATAAAATTTCCAACACTTTCTCCTTCATGTCATTGAATTCTTCTTGATCATCATCATCATCAACAACAGCTCTGGATGATTTTTTCTTTTAACAAATTACATATAAGTTATTGACAAAATATATATGACTTAACAAATACATCCTTTAAAGATGGAATTAAACATATAAGGATTAAATATTACAAATAAGGACAAAATGCTCTCGACTTGCCACATGTCATGAGTTAATTTACATTTTTACTCTTAACTACTTCTTTTGACTTCTAATCACTTTTTAAAGATTAATGGTGCATTTGGGGGGGGGGGGGGGCTTTTTAGCTCCCCTGCTTATAAGCAACGTGAAGAGAAGTGTTTGGTAAATCAGCTTCACGCCTGCTTCTTCTAGAAGTCATGGCTTTTAAGCAGGAAAAGCAGAAGTCAGGGCACCCTTGCTTTTAGGCTATGTTTGGTATGGCTGGGTTTTTTAGAAAAGCTGGCTTCTACTTATTTATGAGAATAAGTGGCTGAAAAGCAAAGCAGCTGGGTGCTTGGTAAACTGGCTTTTTATAAGAGCTGTTAGTGGCAAAAGCCGTGGCAAAGTGTTTGGTAAACTCAAACTGGCTTGTGCTTTTTATTTGTGGAATGACCAAATCGGACATGAGAGATTATTTTGCTTTGATTGTTGGGTAATACAATGTTGTTCAAATGCTCTTGTTATTATTTTTAATCTTTATTATGTCCTTATTAATTTTTGTTAACTTTCAATTTTTATAATTCATTTATGTTACCCTTTTTTTTTTTTTTTTTTACAATAATCCCTTTATGACACTTCACAAAACCTCACTCTCCTACTACTCTCATCTCATCGCTTAATCTTACTATTGCACTTGTCCAATCCTGCTACTGTTCACGCTGCACTCATATTCGTCTAGTTCTGCTACTGCACTCTTACTCGCATTATGCTACTGTATTTCAACGCTAATCCTGCATTCCTACTAATGCATTCGTCTAATCCTGCTATTGCACTTACTGCACTCATGCTGGTCCAATTCTGCTACTGCACTCGTCATCCCCTAATCCTGCTACTGCACTCTCTACAGTCACGCTCATCCAGTTCTGCTACTGCCCTCGTACTCGTGTTCTGCTACTGCACTCGTCATCACCTATTCCTACTACTGTACTCGTCCAATCCTGCTACTGCACTCATCCTCGTCAAGTTCTGCTACTCGTGTTCTGCTACTACACTAGTCATTGCCTAATCCTGCTACTGCACTCTTCCAATCCTGCTAATGTACTCATACTCGTCCAGTTCTGTTACTGCACTTGCACTCGTGTTCTATTACTGCACTAGTCATCGCCTCATCCTGCTACTGCACTCGTCCAATCATGCTACTGTACTCACTTCAGTCATGCTCATCCAATTCTGCTGCTGCCTTTGTACTCGTGTTCTGCTACTACACTCGTCATCGCCTACATTATCTTCTTTCTTGCCCTTTTTGTTTTTGTTTTTCTTTGCTTCCAAGTACCTGAACACAAAAAGCTGGTCATTAATCCATAGACGATGGATAACATGCTTGACCTGATCAATGCAATGTTGCAATAGCCTAACAAAACTGCAACCTTTTCACTTTTGCACGCTATTCTCATTAACACACCACCCAAATTCAACATTTGAAAAATGGGATACAAAAATACATACTTTTTCTTGCGCTCCTTTCTTTTCAAACGGCCTCCCGATTGCTCGAATGCTTCTGCTTCAAATCGAATGTCAAGCACTTGCTTTCGCTTTCTTTTCTTCTTTTTCTTCTCATCCGAATGTTGAGGTGCAACATTCTCAGCATAATCTCCATCTTCCATACCAGTTTCTTCTACCCCCACTTCATCCTTTTCCTTCTTCTATTTAAATAACCATTGTATCATGCATATGCAACAATGGAATTGAATTGAATTACAGTTTTTACCCGAAATATAGCTTCAAATTTCAATCCCCTCCGAACCACACCAAACCTAAAACCCAAACATTTAAATACAAGAACAAAACACAAGCAATCAAGAACTAATACAGTAGCAAATACTTCACACTTAATACAAAACTAACGCTCCAATCTGGTGTTTCGATTATGAGTTGGAAAGGTATCTGTCAATATATGATATGGTAAGATAAAGGGTGTTTGAAACAAACTTGTATTCCTCCACAAGCTCCACCAACCAATCCACCAGGACTTCTAGCATATGTTCTGAAATACAATTCTGCACCTTCTCCATGTAACCACATAAAGGTCTATTCTTCCCCTCCACCTGAATCACACACCACCATCAGCTTCACCTTAAATACCACTATGCTACCAAAATTGTTTGCATAGACAGAAAACAAAAATCTGATAAAAAAAAGTTCAAACTCATTTCGACTATTTGAGCTAAGCTTCTTCTGCATTCAATGACCAAAACTATCACTAATCATAAATAACCATATCCATGTTAAGTGAACTAATGAAAGCAAAAATCTGCCATCCGGATTTGGTATATCTGAAACTGGATCCTTATGCATCATTTCCCAGATAAAATTTGAACACGAAAAACAATGATTCTAATATTATGAAAACCAAATTCTGATCCATTCCAGAACCCTAGAGCCAAATGCAAAATTCAAATCACCAAATTCTAAATCTCAACCACAAAATCCATATACCCAATTGAGAATTTGAAATACTATCAAACTCCAAATCAGAAAACTACCTCCAATTTATGAAGATGCTTATACATAGAAAAAGAGTAAGCACATTTGAACGGATCAATCGAGCTTACACCTATCTCCGTCTTGAGTCCCTCTTCTTCTCCTTCTGCGACTCAATTTTCTGTTTCTTCGGTGCCGATTTCGAAACCGAAACGAGATCCAGCGAGTTGGTGATCTCTCATAATACTGGTCGCTACTTCTTGTACGCTGGAGCTTTCAGAGCCTTCGCTGCCGAGGCTAGCTTCTTTGTCTAGCACGTGGTGTAGACACTAAAGCAGAAACCATGCTCCTGGAATACCTAGATTGAGGGTTTTTGGCATGGCGGGAATTGAATTCCCAGATACTGACTGAAGATTCAGGATTCCGTCCTTCATCGCACGGGAAAGCTGAGACCAAAAGTAGATCGGTGCTGACGAGACGAACAGACGCCGGCGGTTCTCCGTCATTTGGTCGCCTAAAACAGAAATTTCGGTCGGGTTGCTGGGTCTCGAGAATGGTCGAGTTGTCTTGTGCTTCTCTGTTTTGGGGTGTTGGAATTGGGTCAGTGGCATACGCTTAAATATTTCATCAAACCGAATATTTTGGTCATTTTCCATTAAAATTTGGAGTCAGGCTTGTATCATTTGGCTCTTGGGCCTTGGCTCATGTCCTTATTTGTATAAATATTTTTGAAAGTGGGTTTTCTGTGTTTACATCTTTGGTCATGTGCTACTATGTAATTTTTTTTCTTTTTTCTTTTTCAAATCCAGCATCTTCTAGAAGATCAAATGAGGGCTTCAGTTGTTCCTGAATGATGACTACATAGTTAGCAGGATCATTTGGATCATAGGCTTCCGAGAAACAAAAACAATCCCATGAGATTTGATAGCTCAAAGCTATTTGCAACAAAAAAAAAGTTTATGGGGTTTTGCCATTTAAATTAGTTGGTAGGAGGGTTATGGAACTCTTTGAAACCCAAACAACATCACCATAATTCATCAAAATTATATTCTCAGTTAGCTTTCCTATGTGGGATTGTTTCTAGATTTTCATTGTTTTATTGACGTTACAAAAAAAAAATCAAAAATCAAAAATCAAAGCAAGAAGAAGACTAGGGGAAAGTTTATTTTCTCCCCAAAGAATCTTGGCATCCTATCAAGAAATGTTAATAAACGAAACAAAAACCACATAATTTCTTTAAGTCGAAGACTACTGTTGTTTGTAGAGGTAAGAAGAATTTTTTTCTTATTCTCTTTATTGGTAATTTAACATGAGTTGACAAAGTCAACTATCACTTGAAAAAAAGAAGAGGTCCAAATGTTAATTTGGGAGGTATGAATAGAACCTCCCTCTTCAATTTTGACAATTCCTCAAATTTTTAACCTTATACATCCATTTTTAGACTTTCCTACTTCCCTGAAATAGGGTAGATACAATTTTGAATTTAGGTCAACTTTAGCCATAGTGATGAATGGGAGGGGATCTCATACCATACTCGTCGAAAATTTATCCCTAACTCAGGCCAATGTTTCCAACATGTAAATCACTCATTCAAAGTGTATATTTTCCGATCCATAACCCTCTCTCTTTATCAAATAATAAAATTTCTATATAAGCGATAATGTAGTAATGCCATTTCCTTGATTATAAGATTATTGACTTGCATGTCTTTGAATCGTGATCCTGCAATTTATGTTGTAGTTAATTCTGTATTTATTCCTTACCTGAAATGGTACTGTACTCTAGCTATAAAATGCCTCCGAAAATGAGGAAAACACACAGCTCGAATTCACCAACTCAACTTGTATACATATATAGAACAATATGATTTCCCCTATCTTCTTCGTATTTTCTCTCATTCTCTCTTCTTCCTATGCTTCTCATGTGCAAGACTTCTGTGTTGCAGACTACACAGCCCCTCAAGGCTTTGCAGGGTACGCTTGCAAAGACCCTGCCAAGGTCACAGTAGACGATTTCGTCTTCTCCGGCCTAAAAGTCCCCAGTGACACCACGAACATTAACAAATCTGGATTCACAGCTGCCGTTGCCCCTGTATTTCCTGCTCTCAACGGCCTAGGCGTTTCGGTGGCCCTAGCAACCCTGGCGGTTGATGGAGTTAGTCCGCTTCACAGCCACCGCGGAGCTACAGAAGTAATAGTCATCTTAGAAGGAAGTGACATAGTCGCCGGGTTCATTGCCTCGAGTAACAAAGTTTATACAAAGACTCTGAACAAGGGTGATGCTATTGTTTTTCCACAAGGGTTATATCACTTCTTTTGGAATAAGGGTAAAACACCTGCCAGTATATTTGTTAGCTTCAGTAGCGAAAACCCCGGCGTTCAGGTTCTGGAGAATGCACTGTTCCAAAGCGATTTCCCTACCGAAATCATAGCCAAGACTACTTTACTTGACGTTGCTCAGATTAAGAAACTTAAGGGTGTTTTTAATGGCACTAATTAGGGTTTCTTGGTGTACTTTAATAGAATAATAGGGACTCTAATTCAGTAATTCCTGAATAATGTCACTTCAATTCTGTTACCAATCAATTAAGTTGCTCATGGTAGAATTGCGATTATTTTCTTCTTATATATTCTTGTTTTTCAACTTATATATGAATTTTTCTCTGTCACAGCTCACAACTTATAGGAAAATAAACTTCAATTATGATCTTATATATGCACACCATGTTAACTGTAAACATAAAAACTTTATCTTAATGATAAATTAAAATAGGTGTCATTCCACATTATCAGAATATCCCTCAAAATTTTAGTGATAAACAGTATTGATAAGGAAAATGCTTTGGATCCCAAAATTCCAAACAAAAAAAACCATCCCAAATGACATGGCATTGACCACATCTGCCCTAATGAATCTCAAAATATTCAAGCTGTCATTTTTTTATATATATTTAGAATATGTATTTAAATTTGTTTATTTATCAAGATATTAAAAAACGGAAGAAGAAAATGCGGTGAAGTTAATCAATCCAACAAGCGCGCAAACTCATCTAAAAAATGCAAAACTCATCCTCCATATATCGCAGCCATCTATAAACAACCATTAAATTCTTTGTTCTATTGTAAAAAAAGAAGAGGAAGAAGAAGAAGAATAAGTAAATTTGTTGTTCTCTCTTTTAATTTCTTGAACCAATCCGGTGGATTCAAATTTCAAAACAAGTTGGTTAAATTATCTTCTGTATTGATTTGTATCTTTCTTAATCTTTTATTAAGAGCTAACTCATAGTTTTTCATCATAATCCCTGGTGATTATGATTTACAAAGCCAATTTATGCCTTGTGGTTGCTATATTCATAATTATCTTCTTTATTTTGGATTTTCATATGCCAATACCTTTTATTTATTCACATCCTAGATGATTTTTCATCCCTTGAGTTTCAAATTTTGGTGCAGCATGAGATGAGGATGATGATGACAGGTGGTACGTATATGAGAATATCCCTGGTATTTGAAAATCAATTTTTGGGATTGCAGGGAAATATTATTTTTCTCATTTAATATAATATCGAGTAATTGCATATATAATGGAAACTATATAAATAAAAATTAATTGACATAATTACATGTTGGAAATAACTATGAATGAGGTGGCAATGCCACATCATTTGGGATTGAAATTTGGTATAATATTTTGGTGTCTCTAGCACCACTAGTTAAACATCTGAATCAATGTTCAATAGAAATTGGGGTGCGGTTATTGCCACCCTATCATTTTCTTTGTTCACTCTACTTGCTCATTACACCCTACATTTTAATTTCAATTATTAAATTTATTTATGTAACCCATTTCTATTTCCAAGAATATCCTTGTATGATATATATATCCAATTAAAAGAGATTTTTTTAATGAAAATCTAGCATTTAATTTATACCAATAAAAAAACTATAATATGTAAGTCTCCTAACAAAATCATAATCTAATTTACTTTTATTTTTTTTAATTTTTTTCGTTTTTTCTCCTAACAAAAAACTATAATATGTTCATCTATTTCAATCTATGTCAAAAGATTAGTTAGTTAACAGCTATGAGCAATGAAGAAGATATTGATATTTTTCTTTCGTGTTTTAGATTTTTACTTTCTGTGTTCACAAAAGGTATTGCAAAGATTTTGATGTAGTTAACACTAATGCTTTTGTGAATTAAATAACGTATTCATGATGAAGAGGTAACAAAAAGAAAAAAAAAATAGTAATAAATGCAAATTTGGGTGGAGAAGATGAATATTAATGTTATCAAATGAGAAATTAAGTAATCTTTCTATTTAATTCATTGGTTATTTATTTATTTTTCCTTACAAATTTGGATTTTAGAAAATTAATGTACTTAGTAGTCATTTTACACTTGGGTAATATAGTTTTTCAATAATTTAAATGTTTGTAAGGTAAACTAAGAAAATAGTAGAGTGACAATAGACGCACCCTAGAAATTGGCACCCTAGTATGAACTCACGATGATCGAACTATCCCTTGATTTATAAATTCATTAATTCCGAAGAAACCATGCCCTAGAAATTGTTGTAACAAGAAGTTTGAAATGTTAATGATACGTAGCTCATATTGGGCCAAATTGTAAAATTCCTATTTGGGCTGTGATCTCAAACCCAAAGGCCAAAAACCAGATCCATTTTCTCACTATGTGACCGAATCTCGCCGTAAAACCACGCAGAGCAGCAAGAAGTGTCTTGGCCCTGCCTGATGTCACAGCCACCGGTTCTTCTGATCTCCATTTCTCCCTCTCTTTTACATATGGAACCCTCAATAATAGCATCTCTGTACTTGCCTACTATACACAGTACACACTCACACTCCAAAGCTTCTTGTCTAATAATCTGTTCAATCTTGTGTATCTTTATGGGTAATGATGAAATTTTAATCATGTTTTTTTTGTCTTTCTGTTTCAATTTCGTTATACATGACTCATTAATATGATCTTAAATTGTATTCACAGGGAAAATCAAACTCGGAATCAATGGTGCTATTTCATTAACTGTTTCTCTTCTTAATCTTATGAATTTTTAAATAATGGACGTATTGTTTAGGATTTGGAAGAATTGGAAGATTGGTCACAAGAGTGGCTTTGCAAAGAGACGATATTGATCTTGTTTGCATTAACGACCCCTACATCACGGCCGACTACATTGTAATTTTCTTTTCGTTTCTATATTTTGGGCGTATTGCAATCTAATACTTCATATGATTTCAATTTTTAGTACTTCGAACTCTTAAACTATTTTAGGGTAGTGAAAATGATAATTGTGGTACCAAATGCGGCTACCAATTTGCCATTATGTTCATTTTTCAATGATCATGAAAATATAGTTTCTTTCTGGTCTGAAGTCGTGAAAATATAGTTGATCGGAAATTTGAGGAGTCGGATTATTGTGTGGACTAGGTCTACATGTTCAAGCACGACACTATTCACGGTGCATGGAAGAATTGTGAGGTGAAACTTAAGAATGCAAACCACGTAACAAGGAAGTCACCATTTCTGCAATCAGGTATGATTACAGTCCCACTATAATGTAATATTCCATGTCCAATAGAGTAAAAAGAATGAAAAGATTGTAACTTTTAGCCGAGAAGACGAAATCCCTTGGTCCGGCCCAGGAGCCGAATATATCGTGGATGCCTCTGGTACTGCCACTGAAATCGAATTTGCTCAGGGCCATTTGAAGGTTGGCTGCTCTCCCTAATAACTTGTCATGTTTTGATGCAATTTGGTTTATGTATCATGGATTTCAGATCAGTGACAAATTTTGTTCTGTTTAGCAGGCAGTTAGTTTAGTGTAATTGCTGAGGCCTTTATGATGAGCCTTCTTTTTCCCTTTTGAAGTTAGAGTTGTATGCTAGAAATTGGTTTGCTAGCTTTGTTATACTTATACCTTTGCTTTCTCAAATACTATGGCTTTGATCTCCTTGTTTTTGGGGGATATTCATGGATTTCGGTCATGAATTGATTGCCTTACCTGAGTTTTATTTTATGTATACTACCAGGGCGGAGCAAAGAAGGTTATTGTCACTTGCCCGTGTGATAGTGCTTCTGCGTTTGTTGTGGGTGTCAATGAGAAGGAATACAAGCCGGAGCTTAATGTTATTTCCGGTGCTAGTTGCACCACCAACTGCCTTGCCCCCCTTGCAAAGGTTCATCTCGAGCTCTCGCTCATTTGATCATAGTAGAATTTGATGCTGTTGCTAATAGTCTAATACTCGTGTGAATTCTGCAGGTCATTCATGATAAATTTGGAATCATCGAGGGTCTGATGAGCACTGTTCACTCAGTTACTGGTAGGGCTCTTTTTTGTTGTTCGTTTTGCTATTCTTTTTTGCCCTGTTTGGTTCGAGGAAATTGAACAATTCAATGTCTCAGGAGAAATGAAAGCAAACCCGCTGGGGACGAATACTTTTTAGTCTTCCACCTTTTCGGGCACCATTTTCCTTGAGCAGCCAATTTTTTTTTTTTTTTGCTTCCAATTACAGGGGCACATTCCTAAATCTCTAACCAGTGAACCAATAGAGGCATTAGTTTAGCCCTTTCGGCCACATTACCCTATGTTCCGTTCGGGATTCAAATTTGCTCACCACCAATACTTTGGTGGTAATACAACCACTCAATACAAAACTACATTCCTAAATCTCTAACCAGTGAACCAATAGAGGCATTAGTTTAGCCCTTTCGGCCACATTACCCTATGTTCCGTTCGGGATTCAAATTTGCTCACCACCAATACTTTGGTGGTAATACAACTACTGAATACAAAATTGCAATGTGTTATAAAACACAATTATAGTTAATCATGATGTTTTATTAAAAAATTATATTTTAAGTATTTAATTAATTTTATATGACGTGACAAGTTTTAATAGAGTAGTGATATCACCACAAAATAAAAGTGGTGAGCAAATTTGAATCACTCAGTTTGCGGTCTTAACTTTTGATGATGCAGCTAGCCAAAGAGGTGTTGATGGAACATGTCCTAATGATTGGAGACCTGGAAAAGCTACACCAACTATCAAAGATTGGAGAATTGGAAGAGCTGCTTATATCAACATCATTCCTACTACTACCGGAGCTGCTAAGGTAATAGAATTGTAGCAAATGTGATGGAACATTTAAACCCTGGCCTCCTTTTAAATTACGCTGAAATCTTAGACCAAGAATCACAAACATCTTTGACCAAGAATCACAAACATCTTTGTGGTTTAATCAAAATGTCATTGCCATCGTCAAAAGAATTCCTAGTAACTTCCCCCGGAGTTCCAAATCCTAAATTCAACCTCGGTAGCTTTCATGCACACTTTTATCCCTGTTTCAACTTATGATTTGTGTTGTATGTATCGTTTCAACCAAAGTTGGGCGGAAATGAGTATTTGGACTAATACCGGTGAAGCATTATGCACTTTACTTTCTGACTGTATGGGTAACATTGTGAATCACCCCCACTACCACAAGTCGATCTTATTCGTAATGTTTGGTTTGTCACCTTAGTTTTGCAATGTCTCAAACTAACCATATGTACTGTGGCTTGTGAAGGCTGTTGGTAAAGCTCTACCTGACCTGGATGGTAAATTGACCAGAATGTCATTCCGTGTTCCTAGTCTTGATGTTTCGGTGGTAGACCTAACAGTGAGGCTAGAAAAGCCGGCTACGTATGAGGAAATAAAAGCTGCCATCAAGTAAGGGCAGAGACGAATACGTTGAAATGTATTTAGTAGTTCTTGATCTAAACTATCAAGCTCTGATTTGGTGGTATAATTCAATTTATAATGGTCTCTATAGGGAAGAGTCTGAGGGAAACTTGAAGGGAATCTTGGGTTACACTGAAGATGATGTGGTCTCTACCGACTTTGAGCATGACAGCAGGTACACAAATGCATATATATGCCTATGATTCTGGTAATTGCGGTTACATCATGTATTGGATCATAATTGTGCAGGTCAAGTATTTTTGATGCAAAGGCCGGAATTGCTTTGAATGATAACTTCCACAAGTTGGTCGCATGGTACGACAACGAGTGGGGATACAGGTGATTTTCGACACCTTGTTTTGAATGTAACCTCCATTTTTGAATTCATGGTGATGAACCATAATCCAAATGTTCTTCTCATGTTGGTTTGTTTTATGATGAACTTACATGCAACACTCGCATCGTTGACTTGATGACCTATATTGCGTCATTTGATTCAGCATAAGGAAGCAATAAAAGTAGTATTGAATCAATGTCGATAGTATATGTGTAGATTTCGTTCATGGTTAACAGATGCAGCAACGGAAATTTTTTTTTATTCTAACATATGAACTAGGGCTGGGCACGGGGCCGGGTTCAACAAAAATTTTACTGGGCCCAGGCCGGGCCCGTTTTTTATGGTTCTGGCCCAAAGCCCGTTTTGGCACTAATAGGGACCGGCCCGTTTCCTTTTGGGCCGGGTTTCCGGGCTTCTGGGCCTAAAAACCTGTTTCTCAGACAACCACAACTCCGTTTGAAGAAGAACACAAGGCTTTTGTAAAACACTAGACAATCACAACTCCGTTCCTCAGACACCTCTAGAGCCACCAGTTTGAAGGCAAAGGCTTTTGAAGCTTCCAAGAAATAAAGAAAGAGAGAGTGTCAGAAAACCACAAATAAGCTATAATTATATAGGAATTAAAATGAATGCTAATGGTATAGATGCAGTTTGATATATAATCATGAATTTCAACTCCAGTATGATAAAGAATGAACCAATGATTCATCAGTCAAAGTGTCAAACAATCATAAATGAACAACAATCAATTTGACTCCCCAGGTCATGATTCATGAATCTAAATCGAAGTTGGAATCTAAAACATGCCCAAGTAGGATCAATGGTTGTTGGGTACTTGCATGATAAACACATACGTCGTACCTGATGCCTCCTAGAAGCAGAGCTCGTCCTCTTCCTCCTTCCAATTCGGTCTCGGCAATCAGAGAGACAGAGCAGTGCAGTCTCAGCGAACCTGGGAGAGAGAGCATCGCAGTCTAGGTGAGCTGGGGAGAGAGAGCAGCGCTGTCTCGGCGAGCCGGGGAAAGAGAGAATCACAGTCTCGGCGGCCGTAGTCAGATATGGCTGAGGCGGCTGAAGACTGAAGAAGTGAAGAGTGACAAGTACAGAGCCAATATGGGGGACCCTTTGGAGCTGCAGAATGAAGACCCTAATTGACTAATCCAGTGAGTTCGACCCCATGATAAGGGTTTTGAGCTTTACCATATGGCCAATGATATATAAACATCTGTCTATTTTTTGTACAACGGGCCTGACGGGCCTTCACATTTCTAAAACTCAAGGCCCGGGCCCGAACCGTTTTTTGCATATCAAGGCCCGGCCCGAACCGTTTTGATGGAAAAAAAAATAGGGCCCGGACCGTACGGGTCGGGCCTTGCCAGGCCGGTCCGGGTTTCCGGGTTTTCGGGCTTAAATGCACAGCCCTAATATGAACTCGATCAAATTTGGTCTGTGCCTGATTAGATGCTTCAGTACTTTGTATTAGAGTAGCTAGATCAGACATTTTCACTATTGGTAAAGTGTTGACATTCAAGCTTTGACAATTTCAGCTTTATCCTATTTAAAATAGGAGTCTCTTATTCGTGGCCTTTCTGTTTACGTTATGGTATACAAGTAGGTTTCCTGGAAAAGGAAAGAAGGCATTTGACCATTTGTGGCCTTTCCTAACAAGTTCAAGCATATGACCCAAAAAAAAAAACAAGTTCAAGCAGATAATTTTTCGTAGAAGATAATGCAAAATTAGTTGGAGATCAAGAAAATTGTTTGGGTAATGCAAGACTTAACATTTGCGATGTGAAATACAGTTGCAACACTCGGCTTGAACCCATATGAGCAATTTGTGCCAATTGCAACCTTTCAGAGATTGCAGGAAATCAATGAACTGGCCCTCACTTTCTCCGTTTCTTATATAATGAAGATTGAGTTTTAAGGATGACATTTGAAATTCAATTTACTGGGGTATTCAATGTAAGATTTGGCTGTTTAAGAGAGAGAAAAAATAAAAAATAAAGGAATAACATAATCAATAGTGATTAAATGAAGGTTTGAATCGATATTGGTTTGAATAACCAAATCAAGAGAAAAACATATCATCCATAATACACTGATAAAGAACCCTAAGACACTTTAAATCTAAAAACAACTATAATGTATCCTTCAATATTTCATACTCACAACTCATCCAAGAACTTATGACGTAAGATATTTTACAAGAGAAGAAAGGAAAGTTAGCTCTTTCGGATTGTTCATTGTTTAACAAGAGAGTTAGGTAAAGAAAATGACTGTTTTTGAAGATGAAAAAGTCCTAGACTGATAGTATCTAAATTTTAAAATTGATTTATAAAAAGAGATCATAAGCTAATAAAACCATACCCTTCTCAAAGCATAAGGTACAATTTCTTTTCAAATAAAGTGATTTCACCAATAGACAAATATTACAACCAATTATAGAACAAATTGTAATCTAGCTTGTTTTTTTGCAAACAACTATGGAGCTATTTATTTAGATATGTACTTCTTTTTTCTTTGATCAAATATAAACTTTCACTAATGACAAATGGTCGATACAACCTTCAAAATTAAAGGTGTTCTCATTAAAAACCTGTGTTGATCGGTGCAAAGAAAAAAAATAGTACCACCCCTATAGCTTCAACTCCTACAATCAACTATCAATATTTCAGAAAGCCATAACTTGCTTAGCCAACTGGTGCCCAACTTTATTGCCATCTTTGACATGACTGAATAAAATGTATATTTTTTTTTGTTCGATAAAAAATCAAATATTTAAATACACAATCAAACCTCTTGATTATCATATATATATTTTTTTTACTATGCAATTTTCAACAGGGCAATTTCCGCTTACATTTGGCATATCCAAATCACTACGAGAAATATACTAAGCAAGTATCTCTAGCCTTTTTCTTGTTGCAATTTTACCTTGATCTCGATCCTCTTCACCAAACTTGACTTAGTTCACGCACCCAAAGTTCCAAAGAGGCAATAAATCCGTGAAAATTGTAGCAAATAATAAATTTCCTTTTTCAAAACACAAAACCGGCCGAAAAATCCACGTGTCATCGCTAAACCGGTAACAGCTCCCGTCCCTCATTCAAATTTCTCCTTAATTTTCGATCTATCCGCCAACACAAAATCTTCCCCTTCTCTCACTCTTCTCTCAGCTACCTCCGGCCGATCGCCGACCACTCAAACCCTAGCCTTTCACCGTCTGTCGGAAAACTTATCTTTCGTCTATCTATAAATTGTTTTACTTTGATTCGTTCCACAAGTTCGTTAGTTTTGAAATTTCGCGAAATGGCGACCTCGGCGTTCAAATCGACGACGAAGCGGACGCCGATTGGGAGCTCTCCGGCTCCGGCGGAGGACTCGTCTTCGGTTAATCGGTCACACCGGCGCTCGCGGAGCCTCAGCTGCTTCTCGCGCCGGCTGCCGGAGCCGCCGGCCGAGGAGTTTGAAGTCAATCCGACTCCCAGGAGGAAGTTTGTGAACACGGTCAGGGGCTCGGGGTTCCCGGAGATTAGTCTTGATGACTTGGCTATTGAGCTGTTTGATTCTGGCTCGGATGAGAGAGGAGGACGCTCGGCGTTGCGGAGTTCCGAAACTACCCCTGCCCAGAGGCGGGGGAGGTCGGTGTCGAGGCACGGCCCGAGGGTGAACGGCGGCGGTGGTGAGACGAGGGGCCGCGCTGGTAATAGCTCAGGTGGAGGGAGGGTAGTTTCAGAAAGTAAGGGAAATTCGAGGCAAAGGCGATCGGTTTCTGTTGCTCGGTATCAGATGAGCGATTCCGAGGTGAGAATAGTGGTGGCTTTCTTCTTTAATTTCATTTTGAATTTTGATTTGTATGATCGCATTAGAAAATAGTTAGTTTACTGTTGCATTATGTGCTTGTTTAGATAACAAATTTGCATTACAATTAGTGCTCAGAGAATCATTTGAAGGAGTATTTGCATGTGTAAAAGAAATAAGTTTTAGCCACATTGTTTAGACTTAATATACGTTGGGACGGAAGACTATGATGTAATCTGTTAATCCTCAATATAGATATTAGATTGTTATCTATATCTGATTAGAGAGATACTCCAACTCATTTATTTGTGGCTGCATGCGTTTATGTTTTAAATGACAGAGTGATCTCGATCATACTCATAATCGTAGCACTGTTAAGTCGAAGAACTTCACTAGCAGTAACAACCAGACGCCCTTGTCCCGTAAGTCATTGGATTCAAATTATAGGCCAGGATTGAGAAGGTCTCTTAGCCAAAAAGATTTGAAGTGCCATGATGGTTACTCTGTAAGTGTTTCTCCATTTATTTGGTCTACGTTTGTTTGATTTTTGCCTACTAATGTTTAGTTAGGGCAGCATTTATCTGCAATTGGTAGAAAAGAAGCACTGAGAGAGACCATATCTAGTGCTTGAGTTGGCTTCAATCCTTAAAATATTTAACTTTCAGTATTTTGTTTAGAGCCAGTCTTCTGTCCTAACTGATGATGAGGGGAAGGATGCTTATATCTATAAAAATGGGGCTGAGAAGACTATACGAGCTGTATATTCAGAGAAGAAGGTATACAGACTTTGTAGAACATTTTATGAAATTAAGACCACCTAGTTAGTTCCTTCATCTCAGTTGCTCATATTTTTTTATCTTGTTAATTTTCAGGCAGAGCACCCTGCTGGTAATGATATGAAAAGTGGACTTTATGAAGTAATGCGAAAAGAACTTAGACATGCTGTGGAAGAGATTAGGACAGAACTTGAACAGGTCTGCTTCCGGTGTTCTTTAGAACCAATACATATGTTCTCTGTCCTGCGCTTGTAGAGTTTTGATGGTCCTTTACTTTGATTTTAAAGCACATTTCCCTTTAACTTATTCAGGAAAAGGGCAAAACAAAATCTACTGTTCTAGCACCTGGTGATTCCGTGCGATCTAACGGATCAGATGTACTTCAGGCTGTTTCTTCATTCAGGAAGAATTATTCTTCCAAATTGGAACAGGTACAAAATTTTGTATTTAGATTCTCAGGTTATGATTTTGTATTGTGTATGTTTTGAACTTGTTCCGAAAACAATGCATCCTGTGAAATGTCTTTCATCTCTAACAATAGTCAATTTATGACTTTTTGAGTGCTTTTCAGCCTGTTACACAATGGCCACCAGTTGGCCTATGTGTAAAGGCAAGTATAGTTGAGTATAGGGTATGGCCTTGATGTCTGGACTCTGGATATTAGGGCAGATTATTTGTCGACTATGCCATAGCGGCCTGTAAGCTGAGAGTGCCGTGTTTACTTTTATATTCTAGTTTGAAATGTTCTGTGCAACTACTTCGCATTCAGATGTGCCATTTTAATGAAGTTTTAGTTACTAATGGATCAATTTTTTTTTTTTTTTGGCATTGACAGTCAGAAAAGCGTAAACAAGATTTATTAGCGGAAATAGTGCTGGAGGAACAACACAGTAGGGAACTGTCAAAGATTGTAAAAGAATTGCTCCCTGAGCCAAAGAAAATTGTCAGTCCAGACAGGCCATCACGAACTAGAAGGGTACACATTCCATCTGATAATCTGCAAAATTTTTCATCTTTGAGTTTGTTTATATTTGTGTGTTGTTATTATTATTATTATTATGTTTTTTTATAAAATTATTATCATTTTATCTATCTGAGGGATTGGTATGAAATTTCTAAGACTGTATATTAACATTTGTATTTCACTTGGCAGAGGAGCAATGACAAAGGTAGGATGTCTAAGCGATTGACTGAGGAAGCAGAAAGATATATTGAGGACTTCATTTCAAATGTTGAAGACACAGATATATCATCACTTGATGGTGAAAGAAGTGATACAAGTTCGAGCTTAGGAGGAATAATGAAGGGCGAAACTTTTCAGAGTCCAGCCATGTCAACTCCTCCTCCTGTTTTCATGGACGGCGTTGTACTGCCTTGGTTGCGGTGGGAGACTAGTAATGATGGTACTCCTATGGGGTGCAGGAATAAGACTGAACCACCAATGACCCCGAAGTCTTTTTCATGGGGTGCTTCTCAGGTAATATTTGGAAGTTATGCGTCCCCATTACAGTTTTTGATTGCCAGTGTGGCATGTCTTGTTTTTCATTCATTGTTATCTCTAGTAATATCGGCCTCAAATTTCTTTGAAATTCAATTTACAGGAAGTGACCAATGCACAAGACCATAGTCAGTCTGCTAGCAGCCGCGGGAGTTGGAGCCCTGGAATAATCGATTCCCTGCCATTTAACGTCATGGAAAATGCATCCAGTAAAATTGGAGAATCTGGTAATTACCAGCGCCAATCACACCCGGGCGGGTCAAATCCTTCACGCTTTGACATGGACAAGTATCTCCAGCTTAAAAACAATGAAGATTTTCTCTTAGAAACACTGAAGCAACAGCGCAGAATTGGTTCTGGGGGCCTGTTGCTTTGTAATAGAATGTTGATTTAGTTATAATTAGTTCTTTTTAAGACTGCAACCATAAACTGCATCGATATCATTGTATAGTTTCTCCATCTATTAAGCTTTGTAGGTAGCCATTGACAATATGTTTCAAGAGTTATGACTTACTAAATTACTAACCAATCCGGCGTCTTTAATTTTCTTTGTTCTTACTTCACGTGACGAGAGAGACAAACACATAGCTGTGATATGCAGTGCTTAAGAACTTTTCCATCGTGCACTTACATACTTGCTTGACAACTGCCAAAGCAAACCTTGTGTGACTAACAAACGACTGAGAATCTTTGTTTCATGACTAGTTGTGGACTTGGTTGGAGTCACACTTTGCAACAAGCACTCGACTCATGCCTATCTCATTCTTCTAAAAAGTTTTATCGCTGCCCCCTCTTCACCATTTCATACGCTTCTCCTTGAGCTAGAGCCTCATAATAAAGATCTTAACCAAAAAAATGTAGTTGTACAGGTTCAAGTGTTTTTACCAAAAGCTATAGCCTATAGGTAAAGATTCAAATAGACTTTGATTTAGGGTTTCCTTTTCAATTGAAATCAGAGACTTCTGAGGGTGGATTGGATTCAGCGGTGATTGAATGAATTTTTTTGCCAAAAAGTGATTGAATGAATTTTGAACCATCTGATTCCTCACTAGAAGAATCTTTATCCTTTTTGGATACAGATTCAAGTAAAGAATTTAAGTTCAAGGATTCAATGAGATAGATACGATCCAAAAAGGGTAAATGAGAACTTTCAAAAGTTTTGAAAAATCAAATGGCTAAAAATAAGTTCTTTCATGCACATATATATAGTGTGAGTCAGTTTCAGTTCACTAAGATTTGATGTACTCAATCTACCCTCAGAAGCCTAACGATTTCAGTTCAACAAGGAAACAAACTCGAAGTCCTGTAGAGAGTCCTACTTAGTATCAAAGTCCTAGTCAAAGTCCTACTTACCTAGCACTTTCTCGGTTCTTATATATGATCAAAGCAAGAAAATTGTTTTGTGTTTGGGCAACACTTATGCTTTTACTGATTGAAGGGAGGGATGGATATTGAAGCAAAAGGTATTGATCAGAAGGAAAAGGATCTGAATGACTGGCTTCCCATCACAAGTTCTAGGACTGCAACCTGGTGGTACTCTGCTTTCCACAATGTCACTGCCATGGTTGGTGCTGGTGTGCTTGGTCTTCCCTTTGCCATGTCTCAACTTGGATGGTAAGGCATGCTTCAATTTCATGTCTTCAGTTTTTGGTTGTAGGACTAGCGTTTCGAGTTTTTTAGGGTCGAAAGGTTGGCTTGTTTTTGTGATTTTTGACATGAACTTGATACTTGGGATTTAAGATTTAGTATGTCCTTTGACAGAAATCCGTTCTTGGATTAATGATTATGTGAAAAAGATAATCGAACCAAAATCAACATAGGTTTATGCATAAATCCAATACTTGGGGTTTAAGTTTAGCGTGTGGTGATACAAAGTAGGACCTGTTTGGGTTATGGTGAAAGGGGTTTAGGGTTTAAGATTCAGTGAGCTATGTAATTTGTTCATGTTCATCAATATGCCATGTTATTTTGTTGCACCATTAACATGCTGATAGCATATTATGGAGCCATTAACCGAATTGGATTTAGTGCTTTAGGGGACCTGGAGTCACTGTGATGGTTCTTTCATGGATTATCACCCTATACACCTTATGGCAGATGGTAGAGATGCATGAGTCTGTGCCGGGGAAGAGGTTTGACAGGTATCATGAGTTGGGTCAACATGCCTTCGGAGAAAAGCTAGGGCTTTGGATTGTGGTACCCCAACAACTAATGGTGCAATTTGGTGTCTGCATCGTCTATATGATTACAGGTGGTAAATCACTGCAGAAGATCCATGATACTGTGGCCCCTGGAAAACCAATCAAAACCACCTACTTCATCATGATCTTTGCCGCTGTCCACTTTTTTATCTCTCACCTCCCTAGCTTCAATTCCATTGCTGGTATTTCTCTTGCTGCAGCTGTCATGTCCTTGAGGTACATATATTTTCCTTTTCCTCCAGTCTAATTTGTTAGAAGTGTGTACAGTCAAATTCCCATTCATCTTCCTAGAACAGATGAGACGCATATTATATACGTTTGTATCTTCCTATAATTGATAGGTATTGAATTCTAAGGGGAATTAACCATTAGCTTCTTCACCAAGAAGTACGAGTGCTTCAGTAAATCTAAAGGCACTTTTATCTATTCTAGCCAACCTATGGAATGCTAAGTACTCAGGTTACTTTGTCAAGCAAACCCTTTGATTAAAAACTGAACTTCTTGTTGCAAAATCACCACGAAGTGCTTCTACAAAGGCCTTTAGTTAATCTCTAGAATTGCTTTTGGCATCTCCTATATAAGTCTATGACTCATAAAGCAGAGTTTTCTCCATTTGGGATGTAGTATCAGATTAAGTCCATATCAGTTCCATTTTTTAATTTGCTGAAGTTAGTTTAATGTCTCATTAATTGTGAATTTGTCCCATTGTTCCACAGCTACTCTACAGTTGCTTGGGGAGCTTCACTTCACAAAGGGGTTCAACCAGAAGTACAGTATGGCCCCAGGGCTTCAACCACCACAGGAAATGTGTTCAATTTCTTTAGTGCTTTGGGAGATATAGCTTTTGCTTTTGCCGGTCACAATGTGGTTTTGGAGATTCAAGCAACCATTCCTTCTACACCTGACAAGCCCTCCAAAAAACCAATGTGGAAGGGTGTGATGCTTGCATATGTTGTGGTGGCTTTGTGCTATTTCCCAGTTGCTCTTATAGGTTATTGGGTATTCGGCAACAGTGTTCAGGATAACATCCTCATATCATTGGAGAAACCAAAGTGGCTAATTGTTATTGCTAATGCCTTTGTTGTTATTCATGTGATTGGAAGTTATCAGGTGCGTCCTAGCTACTTCAATATCTACTTTACTGCATAAACAGTTGTTTATATATGTATTCATGCTGTTCATCTTCTTGCTTATGTAGGTCTTTGCAATGCCGGTGTTTGACACAATTGAAGCAGCTCTAGTGAGACAGATGAATTTCAAACCATCTTATTCTCTTCGCTTTATATCACGAAATCTATTTGTTGGTAATTATCATTTTCTTTCCCATTTCTCTACTCACTTGGTAGATCTTAACGTGAGTTAACTTCACACATCATACATGAGTCTTGAGATATGATTAATAATGTGGTTTAGAAATATGGTACATATGATCGATTTCACTCAATATTAATGTGTTCTGTGAATGCAGCAATGACCTTGTTCATCGGAGTCACGTTCCCTTTCTTTGGCGGGCTTCTCAGTTTCTTTGGAGGATTTGCTTTTGCTCCCACAACATATTTTGTAAGTAACTTATATAATGACATTGCATCAAATGGATTTTTCATTCCCTTTTAGTACGTAATTACCTGAAAATTTCTTGTAGCTTCCTTGCATCATGTGGCTCGTCATCTACAAACCTAAGAAATTCAGCTTATCCTGGTTTGCAAATTGGGTAAGATAGCAAGAACTTAAAGTACTTTGTTCTTGTATGTATTATTTTTCTTTCCAAATACTAATTTCATTCTGGTTTTCTTCTATTACAGTTTTGCATTATAGCTGGAGTGTTATTGCTGATTTTTGCTCCTATTGGTGCCTTGAGGAACATCATACTTCAAGCCAAGGATTACAAATTCTACTCTTAGAGTCTTGACATTTAAAATTGGAGAATCAATCGAGTTTGAATTTAATCCAATTAACTATCTGTAATTAGCCCTTATCTTAATAATAGGGCCTACTTACTCCGCTGTTCATTTCTTGTTAGGTGGATATGTAGTATATATATGACCTCTCTTACTGTTGATGGCGAAAATTTCAAGTGCTTTAATACTCTATTAGTTTAGCTTTGATCGTCTGAAAAAACTCTAAATCCTAAAATCCACTAATTTATATTTTTTAGTGCAATTCAAATTCTCAAGTGTATTAGTTGAATGTGTCATTAATAAGTCACCTATTTTAGTATAATTTCAATTCTTAAGTGCATTGGTTGAATGTTTTATTAATTTATAAATGATGATCATATATATCCACAGTTGTTAAGCCTAATACATTATTAGAAATATCGAAGCATCCGTCTCAAACCAATTTAGGTTGAATGAACATTGTGCAAGTTCAAGATCTTATAAACTTGCATAAGAAGATCATTAACCCTGAAGAGAGCCGAGATTGGCAGACAGCATAGAAAGAATTACAGCAGCGACGCACCAGATCGAAACCCAACATGAGAAAGAAAAAAAAAAGAAAAAAACAAAAAATAGAAATTACTTTATCCACTCACCAGTTTCACTCTGAGAGCTTAGGACACACTCAACTTCACTCTCACAGTGATGCAACTCCTCCAAACCCCTCACCAATTCCTCTTCACCTTCCCTCCACCTAAAACCCTAAACCCTTCTCCCCACTCCAAACCCCAACCTCCCAAATGGACCATTCCTTATCTCTTCCCCCTCACCCATTCCCCTCCCACCAACCCCTTCAAACCCAAAGCCTTGAGCTCCGACGAGTTCCCAGTCGACGAGACCTTCCTCCAGAACTTCGGCCCAAAGGACAAGGAAACCGAAGACGAGGCCCGCAAGCGAAACTGGGTCGAGCGCGGCTGGGCCCCCTGGGAGGAGGTCCTCACCCCCGAGGCCGACTTCGCGCGCAAATCCCTCAACGAAGGCGAAGAGGTCGCCCTCCAGTCCCCCGAGGCCATCGAGGCCTTCAAGATGCTCCGGCCGAGTTACCGGAAGAAGAAGATGGAGGAGATGGGGCTGACGGAGGACGACTACTACCGGAAACAGTTCGAGATTAAGGGGAATATTCCGGAGCCGTTGGAGACGGTCTGGGCCTGCCCGCTGGTGGTGAGACAGGTGCCGCCGAGGGATTGGCCGCCGAGGGATTGGGAGGTGGATAAGGAGGAGCTGGAGTATATAAGAGGAGCTCATAAGTTGCAAGCAGTGAGGGTAAAGTTGAGTGATTTGGAGAGTGGGGTTAAAGTGGAAAATGATGAGCTGTGTTTGGATAGGTATAAGGTGTTTTTGAAGCAGTATAAGGAGTGGGTCGCCGCGAATAAGGATCGATTGGAGGAGGAGTCTTATAAGGTTTGTCAAGAGGGGAGATTGCATTGCTGTTTTCCGAATTTAAGACGATATCTTTTCTGTAATTGCATTGTTTTTTTCTGAAATGTAGTATGACCAAGATTACCATCCGGGAAGGAGGAAGAGAGGCAAGGACTACAAAGAGGGCATGGTATGATGGATTGTGATTTTTTTCTTTCTTTCTTTCTCATCATTCTGTATGATGTGAATGCCCCAAATGTGTTGACATTGGTTTTCATTTGCTGTGCAGTATGAACTTCCGTTTTATTACCCCGGACAAGTAAGTTGTTGTGCTTATCTTTTATATCTTATACCTTGTGTTTCTGGAAATGAAATCTTGAACATCGTATCCAAAGAATGCTGATTGCTTAGGTCCTCATCCATATGGCATACTTGTGTTTCATTTAGTACGCTATGCTTACTGTGTTGTACGGTTGAGAAAGAACTGTAGAGGATGTGTCTTTGGTCGCAAGAGATACAGTGGCTGATGTTACAGTGGGAATATGTGTAATGCAGATCTGTGAAGGAAAAGTGACATCTATACATCTGTATCAAGGAGCATTTGTGGACATCGGAGGTGTATATGATGGGTTAGTATCATGCGCTATGTTCGTCTTTTTTAGTTTTACTGAAGTTTTTGTAACTTGAAATTTATATTCATTGCCAGGAGCCATATCTTTAGTTTCTTGAGGGGGCAAATCGACTAATTTCAGTAATGTTATAGTGGGTTGCCGTACATTGATACTATCAGATTTAACTAATCTAGAGTTGAAAAGAAAATAATTTTTTTCATTTGTACAGGAGTTGAAAGCCGACTTATTTCAATGCAAAAATAGGTTGATGAGTATTAATGTCTTTCAGGTGGGTTCCTATAAAAAATAACGACTGGTACTGGATCCGCCATCACATAAAAGTTGGTATGCGTGTCATGGTTGAAATTCTGGTAAGTGCTGTGCTCCAATTTCTCTCTTTCTCTTTTGTTTTATTTACTTTGTTTTCTCTTTCTTATGGATTGATGGTAACTTACTATTGATCAGGTAGTGTTATATTTCTTGTGGGTATTATCTTACTATATTTTTCTTGTGCAGGCAAAACGAGATCCTTATCGCTTTCGGTTTCCAATTGAATTGCGTTTTGTCTATCCGAATATAGACCACCTTATGTATGTATTCCTAGTTTCTTACGCACTTATGCTCTATACCATCCATTCATTTCTCTTTTAGGATAATCCTAGGATGATATTCTAATCAAGTTTGTTTCTTCTTAATCACAAAATTGCTTCCACACTTCCAGCTTTAACAGGTTTGACTTTCCACCAATATTTCATCATGATGAAGATACTAATCCAGATGAATTACGGGTATGTGCTTCTTCCTCTTTAATGTTTCATTTTTCCTACCTTTTTCCCTAGTATGCCCACCATTAGTTCTTTATTGCAACAATTGTTTGGGGGGAGGGGGGTGGGTTCATTCTTATGTTACTTATTTTCCCTGCTTTCAGTCATTTCTTACAGTTTTTACCGTCTAATATAAGCACATGCTTATGGTTTTGGTATGCCCTGTTTCACTTCTCAGCGTGATTGTGGAAGACCTCCTGTGCCCAGGAAGGATCCAAAAGATAAGCCCGTAGAGGAACCTTTATTGTCAAATCACCCTTATGTTGATAAGGTAAATCTTTGAGATCTGAAGTATCTATGTGCCATAATTCATTCATGTCCATGAAATACTTTGTTCCTGTTATGAGTGTAATTTCACTTGTCTTGTGACCACTGTGATTCTTGACTTGCCTTGTTGGATTTATGCAGTTGTGGCAGATACATGTTGCTGAACAGATGATTTTGGATGATGTGGAGGCTAATCCTGGGAAATATAAAGACAAAAAACTATCAGAGTTAACTGATACTGAAGATTTGAATGAAGAAAATAGTATTGAATATTCAAAAGCTTATTATAAGAAAGCCTTAGTACCAAAAGTGATTCTGGTGAGCACTTCTCTTTTGGGCATTGTATTCGGTTCTATGCTGTGGCACTTACTTTCTGTTGTCATATTTGTTTGCAGAAAACAAGCGTTAAAGAACTTGACCTGGAGGCTGCCTTTGCTGAGCGTCAGGTCAGCTGCATACATTTGTATCTCGAGTCCTTAAGTTTTCTGATCACCTTTTGGTTTTCAGCTTTTGTTTGTCCGGTTTGTTCTATGGTGGTTCATGTCAAGAATGGACGTTGCACCTTTTTTGATGAATCATGCTAGAAAATTCGTTCAAACATAATTTCAATCGATTGCTCTGGGCCAAAATCTTGATGTCATCACATGTCTAACTTATAAAACTGCTCCTTGAGAGTATGGATAACTGACCTGCAAAAGTTTGATAAGTCAGGATTGTTAGAACAGGTCAGTTTTTCTATATACGGTAGTTTGGTATTCAGCCTCAATCCATCTTGTTGTCGTGCCCGGTCTCATTTCCTCTTTCACGTCTTTATACATAAAACACATGTTTTGCGAATATGCTGTCATTTTATCCAACTTGATATGAAAAGGTCAGTCTGGTTAGTAAGCAGCTCCTGCAATTTCTGATTACCAGTGATGATCTTGAAATGGAAAATAAAATGAGTTTCTTTTTTTGGGTAATGTTTTAGTTGACCAAAGTAAAAATGTTAACACCAGCCTGAAGAAATAGTAGTGCAGGCTAGGGAAATAATAATAATAATTTTAGCAATGATATTAATATTTCCCATTTGTTTCTTTTCTCCTGTAGCTACGTAACACACTAAGAAGGGAGACAGAAGAGAGAGGAGAGGAATACAAAGTTACCAAAATGAGGCGCAATGTTGAGATGGACGAGTATGACTTCTTACATTGGCGTCGATCATTGGAGGAAAGAGAAGCTTTGATCAGAGATATAAGCTGGTAAAGTTCTATATGTTTTTGATGCTATGTAATTTCATCTATATACAAGTTTTACTTTCATTGTTCTACTACTGTTTAGGTCAATCAGTACTTTCCCGTCCCCATTGTGGATATATGAGTGTCACCCATGTTGGACCTCTATTGAACTTGAATATTTTGATTTCATTTACACACTGAACCTGCATGCTAAAACTGTAAGGTTTTTCCTACAGCCGTAAGGCTCTTGGTCTACCACTGGAAGAGCCGGGGAGGTATGTGGAAGACAGCTATTTTGGAAAGGATCAATATGACCCGGACAACGCTCTATACCGGTATGACTACTGGGGAGAACCGAAAAACTCAGAGAAGAGCAAGCAAGAACGGCTGACAGATGCTCACAACAAAGCTATTGTTGGAAAGAGTACCGTGTGGTATGAAATGTCATATGACGATTGCATCAAACAGCGGATGCAAAGAGAAGCCAAGGGGATAAAACCAAGAGAATATGAGGAGGAAGATACAAACACAGGTGACGATGATGAAGACGATGACGACGACTTTGATTTCAGCTTCTTGAATGAAACTGTTGATATGACCTCCCAGCCCCATGTTAATGGGACAGAATCTCCTACAATTTCCGATGAGGGCATATTTGAGGATTAAGTATCTAATGGTACATGGCTCAAGTGAAGCATTGTATCTTTTATCTGTATAGTAAAGTGACTTGAAAGAGAGGCAGAGTTGCGGAGGGCAAATCCAATATTTGTTGCTAGGACTAGGATACAGCATAACTTCCTTTTGTTTTGATCTTTTGAAGAATCTGGATTAGGTGTTTACTTCCTATATAAGATGTCGAGGAAATTAAAATAAAGGGTCTGCTTCTGGTCTATTAATGTACTAATTCTGGCTTTTGGCAACGAAAATTTGTCGGCATTTATAGGAATTAATCCATGAAGCATATATAAAGATCTTGATCTGCTCTAGCACTACGGATCGTTTTATGTCCCTTTGGGAGGCTGCATTGAGAAAAAATAAAAACTCAAAACAATGGAGAAGAAGAGCGTGGAGTGCTATATGTGCATTCAATTTAAGGACCATCTTAACCGGGTGAATCGTGACAAGCTCGAGCGAAAGAAAGAACCTGAGTTGGAACTAGTGGCTGATTATCGGGCGGAGGGTTTTCCCCTTGGAATGTGTCCCTTCTTGGACATATCAGGTAAAAAGTATATGGTTGGGGAAGAAAGGACTCGTAAGATACCTGACATTGAGTATGATTGGGGAGAAAGGACTCGAAAGATACCCCAATGCTAAGTATCGACTTGATTGGGAAGTATTCAAACCCTCCGATGCCCTCAATTCTCATGTTTTTGTTTTGGATCCCTTTGATGGAAAGATCACTATTGATCGTAGTTTTCCCAAAGCAAATGCAGCAAAGACCAATTCAACCAAAATCTGCATTCGTACACACGTCACTTTTTTTCTTCACAAATCACAAAATCTGCATTCACAAACTGAATAGCAACCAGTTCAACTAAAAGTCCAAAACTGAAAATCAACCAAAACTGAAATCTGCATTCTAAAAATTGAATATACCAACCAGTCCAGCCAACAGAGTAACCAAGCAAACTGAAAATCTACCAAAATTAGAACAGAGCAAATGAAGAAACAACAAACACATAAAGATTCAAAAGAGCAGTCAGTTTATGATTCCCAATTGAATCAAATGTGAAAATGTAAATCATAGAACAAATTGTCAAAAGTTGCTAAACCTCACCTTTATGGCGTATGTGGACACAAACTCCATATCTTGCAATCACAATATCCATCAAATACCAAATTGAGAAAATCTTCCCACATTGAACAAGTTTAGAATTTAGCCGCTGTAAGCTCTTGTGACCTTTTTTAGAAAGCTAAAGTATACGGGGGAAAAAAAAATGACTTGGTCAAAGGAATGCTATAAAGTAGATAATTAAATTTAAAAGATAGAATCCTTACCTGATTTATATTAAAATGACGTATAGCGTCTTTACTGAATCGTATAAAGCCTGATGGTGTAGATTGATACTTTGAATGACCCCCACAGTTAAAATACTTCAGTTGTTTGTATTCTGGATAATTAACTGCAACATTTTTCTTCCACATGGTATTCTGCCTCTGAGTACTATTGGCAACAATATTATTAATACAGTCCCCTAAAGTCGGTTGGCATCCGGAAAAATTTGATTGAAGATCAGTGTAGAGCCGCCACCCACATCTTTCTTCCGGATGCACCAATTTAAAGGGACGTTTCAAATAAAATGCAAATTGGTTGCTGTAATAATAGAGGGAAAAACCATAATGACTAACTAGCATTGTATAACAAGAGAAATGAATAACAATAGTGATAACCGAAAACAATTACCAAGAACATTTCTTCTTCAGTTGAATAAAATGCATAGCCTCGGCAGCTTCGTATCCATTAAGGTTTGGTAGGTGTGGGGTGAAAATCTCTCCTACTATATCCCAAACTTTTTCATGATCCTCCATCGTTGCAATTTCAATAGCTGGATTCGACATATTTTGTAGAGACTGAGCACCGACCATCCCAAGCTTCGCACGCAAACCTCCCTTACTATTTTTCACCAAGAATATATTGCTCGTACTGATGTTTCCATGACTCATCTTAAACTTGTTGTGAAGTTCTTCTACTCCTTGCACAATGTCACTGTCAAGAAAGAATAAAAAGAACATAAAAAACAAAGCACCGTTTATTAATCTTAAACACTGCCAAGATAATTAAATTAAAATTCAATATGAAACTTACTCGATGAATCCAAAAACTGTCAACTTCTGTTGTATTATGTTATCGTAGTTAACCACCAGCCATGACTGGAGTGTACACTCGAATCTCTCGTATACATGATAAGTACGCTCCTTATAATCATAGCGACAAATCATCCGCAATACATACTTGCTCGGCTAAAAAACTGCAAAATTTTCTCCATCAGATAGTCCCCTGGATGCAACTATTTTGCCGGCACACTTGAACTGTTGCTCATAACTGTCTGCTTTATCTTTTATATGGCACTTACGATACTCTCCCTCTATATAATTTCCGACTCGAACAATTTCGAAGGTAGATTGCAATTCAATGCATGGCGGTTGTGTGTCATCCTGAAAACAGAGATCAGAAACAAAAGGATTTTTAAAAAGGTCCTTAAAAAATTGGGGAGAAATTTATGGCTCTAATCGTAGTTTATAAGAAATGGACCTGATTGAGCCTGATGGTGTAGATTGACCCCCACAGTTAAAATACTTCAGTTGTTTGTATTCTGGATAATTAGCTGCAACATTTTTCTTCCACATGGTATTCTGCCTCTGAGTACTATTGGCAGCAATATTATTAATACAGTCCCCTAAAGTCGGTTGGCATCCGGAAAAATTTGATTGAAGATCAGTGTAGAGCCGACACCCACATCTTTCTTCCGGATGCACCAATTTAAAGGGATGTTTCAAATAAAATGCAAATTGGTTGCTGTAATAATAGAGGGAAAAACCATAATTACTAACTAGCATTGTATAACAAGAGAAATGAATAACAATAGTGATAACCGAAAACAATTACCAAGAACATTTCTTCTTCAGTTGAATAAAATGCATAGCCTCGGCAGCTTCGTATCCATTAAGGTTTGGTAGGTGTGGGGTGAAAATCTCTCCTACTATATCCCAAACTTTTTCATGATCCTCCATCGTTGCAATTTCAATAGCTGGATTCGACATATTTTGTAGAGACTGAGCACCGACTATCCCAAGTTTCGCACGCAAACCTCCCTTACTATTTTTCACCAAGAATATATTGCTCGTACTGATGTTTCCATGACTCACCTTAAACTTGTTGTGAAGTTCTTCTACTCCTTGCACAATGTCACTGTCAAGAAAGAATAAAAAGAACATAAAAAACAAAGCACCGTTTATTAATCTTAAACACTGCCAAGATAATTAAATTAAAATTCAATATGAAACTTACTCGATGAATCCAAAAACTGTCAACTTCTGTTGTATTATGCTATCGTAGTTAATCACCAGCCATGACTGGAGTGGACACTCGAATCTCTCGTATACGTGATAAGTACGCTCCTTATAATCACAGCGACAAATCATCCGCAATACATACTTGTTCGGCTAAAAAAACTGCAAAATTTTATCCATCAGATAGTCTCCTGGATGCAACTATTTTGCCGGCACACTCGAACTGTTGCTCATAACTGTCTGCTTTATCTTTTATATGGCATTTACAATATTCTCCCCGTTGCTCAGAACTGTCTGCTTTATCTTTTATATGGCACTTACGATACTCTCCCTCTATATAATTTCCGACTCGAACAATTTCGAAGGTAGATTGCAATTCAGTGCGTGGCGGTTGTGTGTCATCCTGGCAACTTTAGTCTAGCTTTCTTTTTATGGTCTATTCCAACTGGTTGAACTATCTTATCATCAATTTGATGACATTGATTCACAGTATGTTTTTTTTTCCTTCACAATCCAAAAGAAGATTAAAACCCCTAAATTAAACGTTGAAGAGTATCCACAGATTCTATTCTCCATGAGGTAAGTACAACATGGAAGAAAATAGGAAAACAAAAGTTGCAGGAAAAACAATGCAAAATCTCTTGTCATGCGAATCCAACTTTACAATGGGTTCTCCACACATTCCACATATTTTTTGTCACCATCAGGAATTAGATTTCATTTATCTATCCTGGTCTCCAACAACCCTCTTGATGATGCTGTCAAATAGAAGGTCTGGCCCTCAAATCTGTATTCTCTCAGCCTATGAAAACCCATATGGTTTCTCCGGCTAGAGAATAGGCTGATATTTTCAACTCCACTCTTCAAAATAACATTGCTTTTAAGTTTAGTTGTCTCCACTTTTACCAAGTATAATTATGTTCGAACAATTTTGGCTAAAGGTGAGCCAACGCGCATTTAAGTTGGACCTTTACCTTTAAATTGCTGAAACCATCTGTCGAATACTCTTGATTGAATCTATTCTTGTCGAAAAAGAAAAAGACTTGCTTCTCATGCCATTTGGCTAAGATTCGCAATATGTTAATCTTCATCTATACGAGGAGAACTATAAGCTTCCAATGCTTTATGATTAGAGAATTTTGCTGGATGCTTTCGTCACACATGAATGCAAATTCACAATAGTTTCATATGTCTTCTGTTGTTCAAACAATAGTTTCAATGTTTCATGTTTCAATATGCATAATTTTCCATCCAAAAAAAAAAAACTGCATGTGATTGTTAAATAGTTTCATATGTCTTCTGTTGTTCAAACAATAGTTTCATGTTTCAATATGCATAATTTTTCATCCAAAAAAAAAAACTGCATGTGATTGGTTCTCTTGTGATGTAAAATCTAATGCATGTAGATGTTCAAATAGTAAATCTTTACCAACACATACCATTGTTATAGTGATCTTAGCCGAAAATACAACTTGATAGATATTTTAGTTTTTTATAGTATTACATATATATGGTCTGGTTCTAACTTGAATTAGTTTTTGTTGCCTTAATCCTTTTCTGTTTGACACAATGCATTCTTAATACCAATTTGATAGATATTTTAGTTTTTATTGCTTTCATCCATTTTGACTTTTGCCTACATTTTGTTTGACTTTGTTCTGTCATGTAACTATTTATTAATTTTCTCTTAGGTATGTTGTGACTAAGATTGAGCATAAGGGCAAGTGCAAACATGAGACAGATAGCATGAAACATGACACAAAGAAGTAAATTATTATTAAGTAGGTTGATTGTCTAATTTTAATAATTTTTGTCTTATTACTATTGGGATGTACTTTTAAATCTGGCGTTCGAGTGCTTTAATATTGTTGAAAATAGGTCTGAGACTCTGGCTGCGGTTTCATAATTATTACAACCATCCTCAATCAATGCAGAATCTTGTTACTAATATTATTATTATTTTGTGGTTGGGTGAAAGATTTATTTGCCCATTTTTAAGCATTCTTCTATTTCAACATGGATGAACCCACCAAAGGCAGCCATTTTTAATCCCCAACTCGTTCTCATCCTTTGGTAGATTCATTTATGTTGAAACAAATGAGTGTCTTCAGAGTGTGAAAATAAATCTTTTGGCCAACAATAATACTTTGAAACATAAGAGTGGCTTCAAAGTATACAAATAAAAATATTTTGGTCAACCACAAGGTTTCTAATATGTTTACAAGAATGTTTAGTTGAATTAAGAACAAAGATAAAATTAATCATCTCAAAATGTCATTCTTGACTCGTTCTTCCTCTTGTCTTGTCTCTTTACTCGTCAAATCCAACCAAAATTTCATATGCCTCTTAGTATTTGATTGGATTCTTCACGTTCTGTCAACGCCTATAAAAGATCAGTAGAACTTGATCAATGCCAACAACAACTTCAAAATAGAATGGTGAATGTTTTCTATTTGAGGGAAGAAGATAAAGAAAAGAAAGTGGATGACCGCCAAATGTGGATTGTCTGACCATGCAAGTGTGGATTATCATTAGAATGATAACATAAGCAGCATGCATGAAAATTGCAAAATCTGAAACTACATTTGGGGGTTCAGGAGCATCCATTGTGGGTACGGAAAACTATCAAGAAGATGTCATCACGAAAAACTATCAAAGATCCATGATGATGTCTGTCGCTGCCTTACAAATCCAAACTATGGAATATGAGGATTCACAATGGGTGGTTATTTGGAAGGTCATGAGTATGTCTGAAAAAATTGAGAGCTTATAGATTGACGACTCAAAGCTCAGTACTTCAAGAATCCGTGCAGGTATGAATACCAAACATATTTCGTGGGTGATATAGAATGCAACATTGGGTCTTTGATAGGATGATGCATGACGTGGCCAACTGTGGCTTATATTTTAACCACTCAAGAGATGCTTCCGAGATAGGGTTTTTTTTTCACCCTTAACCCACCCCACCCTAGATGCTTCTGAGATAGTTAGTTTTTCTACTTATTAAAAGTTGATATGCGTCATGAGAATGCTTGCATATGACTGAACTGCTTACTTTTGCGATGAGTTCCTAGACATAGCAGAATCCATTGCCATCTAAATTCTAGAGCACTTCATGGAAGCAATCTAAAATTTGTACCATGAGACATACCTAACCAACAAAGATAGATTTGTGAAGGCTGCTCGACAAAGCTGCATAAAGGAAACTCCCAGTAATGGTCGGGAGCATTGATTGTATGCACTAACAGTGTAAAAAATGTCCCACCGGATGGCTAGGGCCTCATACAATATTTAGATTTGGCAAGAAGCATCTTGGAGGCAGTGGCCTCGTATGATAGTTAGCTTTGGCAAGAAGCATTTTCATTGTGCCTCCAAGATTCCTCTCTTTTTTTCATTTTCTCTAAGAGAAAAAAATTAAAGAACAAGAAGATTGGTGAGTAAATAATAAATTTTAGAAGAGATGGAGGATGTTTGGTGTGAAGAGTTGGGAAATAATGCAATGGTCTTTATAGAATTTCTCAAAAATTACTGTTCCAACATGTAGATCTTTTTTCTTCATTTTTTGGGATAAGATTTGAATTAATAGGCCTTGATCTAATATTAGCCGTCAAACTATTATTTTTTTGCTCATATCTAGGCCTTGATTTAATGCGCTAACAGAGCCAATCTTCCTGAAAATGCATGGCGTCTCCTTTTAGAATCCTTACAAACTATCTCCTCTAATACGCTCTATAGTCTATACCTAAAGCAAAACTCTTGAACATGCTAACAGATCAAAGTGTAATAAGTAGAGCTACAGACTGAGTAAGTAAGATCATCAAGAACAGCGTAATCTAATTGAATGAGATCTTCCTCTAAAAAGGGGACAATTCGGTCTCTAGCTGAAGGAAAACAAAAGTTTGATATCACACACAGCACAAACTTCACTTGTACATTTCTACTTCAATTCCTAATACTAGTAAATATCTTAATAGGGATTAGGAACAACTCATTTTCGCCCCCTTTCCATCTTTCTCCCACTTGTTTTCTCCAGTTCCTTCTCATCGAGCGGACACTATTGTTTGGCATTACAAAAAAATGGTGCCTACACATTCCAGTCAGGTTGTTGGTAAAGAAAACAAGACAGAAACTTGTGGAAGATTTTCTGATATTACTTCATTGAGAAAAAACTGGTTACAAACTTTATCCCATATAGACACAAAGAAAAGGGACAACCCAACCATAACTATCTAAACAACTCTAACAACTGAGGTCAGCTATTAACAGTAAAAGGTGTTGCTAACATCAGTGAACAGAAACAACCATACTGCAACCATATTTCCAACTGAGGTAAGGTATTAACAGTAAAAGGTAATGCTAACATCAGTGAACAGAAACAACCATACTGCGACCATACTTCTAATAGTTGGCTAGCTGCAGATTTAAAGCAGGTGTCACAAAGAACACTTGAAAGTAGTAGCAGCAGGGAGCAGTCAAATAGGACGGTCTGGGATTCAATTTGGAAACTGAATGTTGCCAATAAAGTGAAGTTGTTTTTATGGAGGGGTTGTCACAATTTTCTGCCTTGTGGGTGGAGACGGCAACAAGCTCTGTCTCATTTTGTCAGGAAGAATTGGAAAACCTACATGGTCTTTAGGTGTGGCAATCTTTGATGTGCAACTTTGCCAAGGCCTGTTCTTTGATCATGGTCAAGGGGAAAACTTCTACTACAAGAGTACACTAGTCATCATCAATTCGATGACATTGATTCACAGAAATGCAATCTTCATCCATATGAGAACTACAAGTTTTCAATGCTTTATGATTATAGAGAATTGCAGGATGATTTTGTGATGTACAATGGAAACTAAAGAAATGCAACGTTGTTACGAGTTGTAAAATTTTACTGTATTTTTGATTTTTTTTTTTTCCTTAATAAATTGATATACTGTAGTAGCATATCATATAAGCATATAGATTTTCAATGAACGTCCAACCCCAACTTCATATTACACAAAATAAGATCTATTAAATTCTGTTCATTTGCGTGGTTCGTAAGTGGTAAGAAAAAAATATTAACAGCCCTTTTATGTTGTCTAAAGTCTAAACCAAAAGAAAACTACAGTAACCTTTCTACTTTGTATTCAGTTACTGGTAGAAACTATGGAATTCAAACAAAGCTCTTCTTCATTCTAAACCATCTGCATCGGGGTGCCGGTCTCAGCTTATCACATCACCATTCCTCCATCAATGGTCAACACCTACAAAAGATCAGAACTTCATATCAATGCCAACAGCAACTTAAACATAGAATTGCAACTTTCTTATTTAAAGATGGCACATAGTATATTTCAAATGAATTTACCTGTCCAGTAATGTAACCAGCAGCAGGATTAAGAGCCAGGAATTCCACCAGTCCAGCAACTTCTTCAGGTTGACCATATCGCCCTGTAAGAATATCAACTTGGATAAGCATTGTCTATAATTTATAATTCAGTCTTCGAACTCATGGATTTCAGTTGAGGTGAACAAAGAAGATATAGGGGAATAGGGATCCATATTTCAATCATCTTAGAGCAGATTGCAACAGAAGTACAATCTGTGAAACACCAGATACTGTTATTAGTTTATTACTTTCTACTGAGCCAATCCTCATAATGAGAAGAGTTGGCTGACACTGACAACAGTCCCAAGAAAATGGGACAAATGTACAGATATTAGAATTCATTTCATGCAGACCAAACAGAATCAAAAATCTACAAATATCAAGTTCTCACTTAACGAATGAAAACATGTAATTTCTTATTAATGATGCACATAATAATGCTTCAATAACTGGAAACTAACTAGTTGTTCTCACCTAAGGGGATGGACCCAATGATTTTCTTTTCTATGTCTTCTCCCAGCTTGGCAGTCATATCAGACGCAATAAATCCAGGAGCTACAGCATTGACCTATGGAAAAAAGAATATAGTTAGATAGTTGCTTCAGCCCATCGTGTATGAGTGGAAACTATTTGCATATTAAAAACGTTTTGAAACCGGAACAGCATAACAACTGTCAAGTGCAATGCAGTGTTAATCCAATTCCGTTGTCTTGCCACAGCAATGCACAAGGCTCTAAGATCTTCCCAAGAAAACATCCTTAAAAAACAAAAACAAAAAATTCAAAAGAGTAAAAGCTTGAATCAGATGTACATACATTGATGTTCCTGCTTGAATATTCTTTTGCAACACTCTTTGTGAAGCCAATTACCCCTGCTTTTGCAGCGCTGTAGTTGGCTTGTCCAACATTGCCAACAAGACCAACAACAGATGCTATATTGATAATTCTTCCCTGCAATATGATGAATGGACTAAGATAATCGAGAAGCAAAATCAAGATTTCACACAGAAAGCAAAAGGAAAGGAAACAACTGTAATTACCTTTCTTTGTTTCATCATAACTTTGGCTGCAGCCTACAAAAACCACGAATCACTAGTTAAAGAATTGTATACTGTAGCTAGCAAACTACAATTACTGAATAAAAATATTCCCCAATATAGGTACCTGTGTGCATAAAAATACACCAGTAAGATTCAAATCAATAACCTCCTGCCATTGGGATTTTTTCATTCTCATCAACAAGCCATCCCGTGTTATTCCTGAATAGGTTAGCAAAAGAGTCAGTTGAAAAAGAAATGAAGAACACAACAAGATCCCATAACACAAGTAGTAATTTGATGCTAACCTGCATTGTTAACCAAGACATCAACTGTTCCCCACGCATCAACCACCTGTAATCATTTGACTAAAATGAAGTCGTGCTGAAATGCAATAAAAAACAAAACTATTAGCCAAATGATTGATGCTACATTTGCTTACGGTTTTAATCATTGCTGCTACATCTTCTTCTTTTGAAACATCACCCCCAAACGTCAGAGCTTGACCACCTGATTCCTCAATCTACAGAATACAACATGTGAGTTCAAAGTATTCACTACATGGAATCTCCTCTAAGACACGATAGCTACTTGTTGGTGTGTTATTCGACACTACGCATATAAATCAAAGAACTTGAGCGTAGCTCCCAGAATCCCCACATTTCTAAAGTAATGTAAAAAACGTAACATTTAACTAAACATTTCAAGTCTGAAGTGGTCTCTACATGTTCATACATTCAAATCATAAGGAATTTGCGGCGCTCTATGATTACATTACAAAGAAAGGTACCTCCTTGGAAACTTGTTCGGCTTCCTTATATGACCTTGCATAGTTTACAAGCACCTGTTAACATTGAAAATGCAGCATGAGTGTCTGACTACTCAAAGAACACAATGCATTACGACGATGAAGACAATGATGATGAAGAGAGAGACCTTACAACCAGATTTTCCGAAAGCGAGGGCAACAGCCTTGCCAATTCCTCTAGAAGCTCCGGTGACAATAACCACAGGAGCCTCCACTTTCGGAGCTGTAGCAGCGCTCAGTGACTCCACGGCGACAGACTGAGCCCTAATTCCTGCAATTTGATTCCATTAATTTCACTCGGTCCATCACTATCTTCACGATTCTTGTAATTAAGAACTTATGATCTACAGGAAAACGAAAATGCGATCCGTTTACCTGAGCCAGAGGACGAAGAAACTGAGTTCGAGTATCGCGCCGGGACGGCCTGACGGAGTCGGAGTCCGGCGAGAAGCGGATAGGGACGGCGGCTCGGGTGAGACAATTGGCGGGAGAGGCGCGCCGGAGTTCCGACGGCGTTAAAGGCGATCGTGGCCGCCATTGAGAACCTGCGAATGGATGGAGCAGAAGAAGACGAGAGAAAGCCGAGAAAGGTCGCCAGCAGAAGAATCGCAGTGAGATAACAGACTCTGCGCTACTCTGCTCTTTGGCGTTCCAGAGGGTAATGCTTTGTGTGTGAGGACGACAAAAACGACGTTCCGTTTTTGGAAGTCCTGCTTTCATGACCACACGACATTTCGCTTTTGTAATTCTACACAGTCCCCGCTTGCGATTCTGTGCTCGGTCGGTCGTATTTATTTTTTATTTGAATTTAGATTTAAAGATGTTAAAAAAAAACATAACACAAATAAAAGATTCGTTATTCTCCACTTTTAAATTTAAATTTAACGATGATACTTGAGCATAATTAAATACTGAAAATTTCTTAAATCTAAATTCAAGTACAAAGTATTAGAGCATGGCATTGAAGGTCGAAAGTTGGGTTCAGAGTCCGAGGCATGACACATCTTAGCAAATCACTGAAATTAGCAATGCATTTGGAAAAGTTAGCATTGAGAATCTTGAGGATTTATATACCCTTTTGCAAAAGAGTAAAAACTGAAGTCAGTAGACTGAAAACCCAAAACTTGAATTTTTTTTTTTTTTTTTTCTTGAATCAAATCTACCATTGTCTACAACACCTATGGAAGACATTTCTCTCCAAGGAAAAACGGATCGAATGTCACAATAGCCTGACTGATATTTTACAATTCTAAGCCGACCGTCTGCCTATTATTAACACATAAAATCTATGCAACTTTACTTTTTACAGACAAAAATTGAATTTCCTGATTAAAACACATCTCTTTCTTTGATCAAAAACCCACAGGTTTATCATCCATGGGCAAAATGATTGAATGACGTTACCAACCAAGTTCCCACTCCATATCCCAAATCAAAATCAAAAAATCATTTCATAGAACACAAGCTCACACCCATTTCATAACTCTTTTTTGCTTCTCCTGGTCTAAGCTTTGTCTGGTATGCAATGCCAATCAAAGGATCCCAGGCCATTTGCCCAGTGCCTTCATCATCATCTTTACCATTTTTGCTTCTCCATGGGTAAAAGGGAACATGAAGAAAGAATGTTAGCAATAAATCAATCAATCTCTCCTTCTTCCACATCTTCAACCTCATTTTCAGTTCTCTCATCAACATGATTTGCTGACTCTTCAACATGATTTTCTGTTCCCTCTGCAACATCATTTGCAGAAACCTCTTTAATCTCGTTTGCAGGTAATTCAACATCATTAGCAGGCCCCTCCCCCATATCATTCCCAGGTCCTTCTCCCATATCATTCCCTGGTCCCTCCCCCAAATCATTCCCAGGTCCCTCTCCCATATCATTCCCCGGTCCCTCTCCAATGTCATTCCCCGGTCCCTCTCCAATATCATTCCCAGGTCCCTCTTCAACATCAACCTCGTTTGAAGGTCCCTCTTCAACATCAACTCTGTTTGAAGGTACCTCTTCAACTTCGTTCGAAGGTTCTTCTTCCACAACATCGTTTGAAGGTCTCTCCTCGACATCGTCAACTTCGTTTGCTGGTTCTGTAAAATTCCTGGGAGGATCAATTTCTTCCTCCTCTATTTCTATATCATCATCCGCCTTCATAAATAAACCAAGTTGCTCCAAGGGATTACAGCTACCCTGCAGCTTGAAACTACCAAGCTCATTCTGAGAATGCTCCGGGCTGGTCTCCTCAATGAAATGTGGTAAATGATCCTCGTCACCAGCCCTAAACATTTCTAGATCTTCCATGAATCGACTGTTCTCATTAATTTCGACCGTCTTTTCCATCTGCACAATTGAGATTTTTATCAGCTGCTTTATTAAGGATCTAAGATGCGTCCCTTCAGAATGATCTATCCATACTTACCATTTGCAATGCCTGGCGTGCAGCTTCTCTCTCCAGTTCCCTTTGCCTTCTAGCTTCAGCTGCAGCTTCTGCTTCAGCCTTTTTCCGAGCCTCTTCTGCAGCTCTGGCCTCGGCTTGCAACCGTGCTTTTTCTAATGACATAAAGTAAATTCAATATTTAAAGCCCTTCACCATGAACTAATATTGTCATCATCAAACGAAATACTCATGTCAAATAACTAAACTATAGAAAGACAAACCTTCTTTACGCCGCCTTTCAAGTTCCTCTCTCTCAATTCGCAATTTTTCTGGATCCAACTTATCACCCTGGACCAAATATCAGAAGATAACTAACTGGAAAAAAAAAAAAAAAAACATTGTATGCATATATGTTGCCAAGTGAGGTAAAGGTAACAAACCTTTTCAAGTGCCTTCTCTTTGGCTTTAAATATTGTGTCTGCAAACCGATTCCTCAGTACAGCTGCGCGGTAGAGCTTTTCAGGGGAGACCTGCCTCTCAGGTGGAGCACTCTCCTCTACGATGTTACAGCATGAGTTGTAAGATGATGCGCCAAAATTAAGAGCACACAATTTTTTGTGATGATTTTTCATGCTTACCCTCTTGTCGTTCACCCTCCTCGACAGAAATTGGTTTAGACGGGGATTTCTGCTCAACTGGGACAACCCCATTGATTGGATCTACAAAAGATGCATGATAATTTCAGGGAAGGAATTACAAGTACCAACAAGAACCAGTGCAATATAAATCATGAAAACTCACCTTTGCCAATTTCAGAATCACCAAGATCACTTCTCTTTTGATCTGAATTTGCTCCTGAACCAAACTTTTCCTAACGAAGGAGGATGTAAGAAAAAATGTCAGGCATGATGTGAGAGAAAGAAAGGGAGGAGAGAGGGAGATTTTAACGACCCACAAACAGATACTGCCAAACAAGTACCTTTCCTCCACCAAATGCAGGTGAAGCTTTAGGAACACGTGATTCACTTTCTGAAGAACTGGCAGAGTCAGAATCTGAGAAGTATAAATCAAGTTAGTAAAATACCACAACTTTTTTTGGAATAAGGTATGGTTCAACTTGCAACAAGATGCAGGAACATTCATCCACACAAGAATATATTAATTGCAGTTCAGTAAGAACCAAATAGATTGGGTATCAGTCCTCATGCTAGTAAAAGCAAATCAACTAGCAAGATCACAAGTTTTTTTTAATTAAAATGAATACTGTTAGCATAATGTACTTTGTGTTTGGTATTATAAAGTTTGAACTTGTAGTGACCTCGTATAATCATTCAAATGCAGTCTGGCCCATACTTTGCATGGAAGCCAGAAATCATGCATGTAAGAGGCTCTTCAATTGATAAACTGAAAACTTCTATTTCTGTTCATTGTTGTGACATTATTGGATTACAAGAAATAAACTAAACTACAAATAATGAATCAAAAATCCAACAGATCATACACCATGGAATTTGCCACTCTTTACCATGTAACAACTATTCAAAATCTTAGTGCCTAATTTGTTCAAAAATTTATTAACATATCTAGGAAAAGAAACTTAATACACACACTTTCTCTAACAAATCCAAGTCCACATATACAGGAATGTGAGACTCCAAAACAATTCACTTCAATATGAGTGCCTCTTGCAGTGGGTGAGTGCCTCTTGCAGTGGCTTTAAAATTACACTTGCAGCTATATATCAGATACACCAAATAGAAATTCAATGTAATCAACACCACAACCCCCTCCAAGAAGAATACCCTGACACTGAACATCAGCTGCTAAAACCAATTAAGCTGGTCACCCTGTCACCAAAGGTTTCTACAGCTCCCCACACCAACCATAATGCCATTCCAACCATTCCTACTCGACATGCGTTCTTCATTAAATCTCCTTCAACAGTACTCATTATATCTACAAGCCTTTAGAATTACACTTGCAGCTATATATCAGATACACCAAATAGAAATTCAATGTAATCAACACCAAAACCCCCCTCCAAGAAGAATACCCTGAAACTGAACATCAGCCACTAAAACCAATTAGAGCTGGTCACCCTGTTACCAAAGGTTTCCATAGCTCCCAACACCAACCAAAATGATGGGTTCCAACCATTCCTACTCGACATGCAATCTTCATTAAATCTCCTTCAACAGTACTCATTATATCTATTAGGCTAATCTCACTGCCTAAAGTATGAGGAAAGAGTTCTTTTTTCTCTCTATGGGGAAGGCACGAAGTAACTGAGACACACGCCAATAAAACGCAACCACCTAGGCAAGGTTTTTACAGGATTCGTAGTACACTTCTCGTTTCTGCTCTAATTATTAAGACCATATTCTAGTTAACACTACTGTCATGCAAACAAACCTTTCAAGGAAGAACATCAGCTAGAATATAATGTATGACAATTGCTCTATAGCTTGCAAGGTCACAGAGCATTTAGTAATATTTACATACTGCACAAAAAGTAGGCTCACAAGCACCAAAACTTGAACAGCAGTTATAAAAATTCCAAACCACACATTTGTTTTATAAGAGGAAACAACCACATAGATGAAGAGTACACAGAAACACGAACCACTAGACGAAGAGCCTGATTCACTACTGGAGCTACTTGAGCTACTGAATTTACTGTTTCTATGAGCTGCATCTTTCTCAATCTCTACAGGAGGGAAGCTTGATATAGGAGCATCGTTTCCACCAACAATATCCACATCCTCATCAACCATGTCATTGCCTGAAATTTTAAATGTATTGAGACCTCAGCTGATAGAAATAAGTGCCATACATAACACATTTTGCACAGTTCAATAAATGAATAAGCGGGGAGTTTTAAAGGAAAAACCTTTACATGGATGCAGTGAAGAGTTGCTAAATCCCGGCTCATTAAGGATCTGCAGCATAAAAGCAGTACAACAATATGAAATACATACAAGATATAAATGCATATATTTGGTTGGAAAAGTATTACTGAACAGATAACCGAAAAAACAAGAAAAGACGAAAGATGAACAAACCTCCATTTCACAAGGTTCATTTTTCTCCTGCCTTTTCTCTTTATCCAGCAGATATTCATCAACAAGCTTCCGCAATGCAAATAAAGTATCATCACTGAGAACCTCAAAGTCAATCTCAATCTCATCCTCACTGGTTTGCCCTTCACCACTATGCTCCTTTAAGAAATCAATAATGCTTTCAGGCAATTCTCCCAGCAAAGAATCCACCTCCTCGGTCAGTTTATGCTTCTCCTCCTCAGTCATGATGCATTTAAGAGTTTCTGGCTTGACAGGCTTGACTGGCTTGAAGCTACTATCATTTGGTATAGTTTTCTTCTTCTTTGAGGGTGGCATAGGTGTAGCAGTTTCTATAATTTCCGTATGAAGAGCTGCTCTAAAAGGCAAAGGATCCACATCAACAGGAAGCTTCTTTTCTATTGCCTTCCACTTCTGTTCAAAATATTTACTGAGTGTCTCAGCCATAATATGTACATCATTTCCAGGTGGATTGTAAGTCATTGCATTTGAGAATGTAAGCCGCACATCAGCAGCAAAACTTAATGGATTAGAGTATCCACCAGAAGTCATCTTGCTCTTCACAGTGCCCAAATCCATTGGATGCTTAATGACAGTAAAATAATCCGGAATATTCAACTTCACGACGTCTACAGGATGTTTGAAAACCCAAGCATATGTATGTTTCATCAACAGATTTAGCACACCCTCACATTGTTTCATCAACTGAGCATTTGAAGCGGCAACTGGCTTCACAGACTCCACATGCGCAGATAAGCTCTTTTTGTTGCGTGAACCATTACGCCCAGGAGGAGCTCGTTTCTTACCCTGAGGCGCAGTTGGTTCAGACGGTCTATGGTAAGCCTCGACTGGAGGTCTGGTTTTCCCATCACTGCAACTCCGAATATCACTAGATGGGGATAACACAATAGCTGAACTCATGGCTGCAATTTTCTTCTGAAGGTCCCGGACCTGTTCCAGCTCCAAATTCAGCCTCACTTCTAAATCCTTCCTTTCAGTCCGAGACATTCTTGACAGCTGAAGCACTTGCATAGGCAACCCAAAACTATCATAACCATCAACATTCAAACTAATGCATTTCCTTTTAGAAGGCGCACAGGAATCTTCCGAAGCTGTCATTTCTGCGTCCACCCGTCCTGAGCTTCCAAACCCTTCTGATTCCCCCATGGTCTCAACAGCGTGACGATAATCCGGCACAAAACCAGATAGCTGCCCTTTTGAATACTTGCGTGACTTGCCCATCATTGATTGTTTCTGTCCAGTGAAGTCTATTGGAACAGTAGGTGCCATAAGATAAACTCCAAATTACTGCACATATCAACTGTAGCAAATAATTTTAGTCCCTTATAAGTTTATCTTAATGACACCAAAATTCAAAATGCATAAAATTGAAGCGCCTCCAGTTCAAAAAATCCGAAACCCCCAAAATTTCAACCCAATTATTTATATATTCCTTTTTTTGTTCCAAACCCAATCTAAATATGTATACCACCGCCTGTTTAGTTCTCTCCAAATGTCCAGGGTTCAACGGATTCGTCACAAAGTTCAAAACTTTCAGCAAGGAAAGGCCCTATTGATCACCAGATGCCCGAACTCAATTCAAAATTCAAAGCTGCATAACTGGGCAATATGAACAACTTAAAAAGGAAAGATTTGGAATCAAAGAAAAATTGGGGATAAATTCCCCAGCTCAATACAAGCAATGCGAATCTAGAAAAGAACCACTAGACCCGAAGAAAGAAACTTTCCCAATTGATTAATCTCTCAATTTACCCCCCCCCCCTTTTTTTTCAGATCAAAACCCCTTCAAGAAATTTGCAAAGTAACAAAAAAAAGGGAAAAAGGAATTTAAAAACTTACACGAGCAAAACCTAAACTGGGTCTCTCTCTCTACGTATAAACCCCAGTTGAAAACCCTAGATCGCGAACGGTGATATGCCCCAAATGGAAAGCTTAAAACGAATGCGCGAGCCAACCAATACAATGCGCTTGATAAACCAAAACCCTAGAACCGCCCCCAGGAACCCAATTAAAACCTGGATCTCGTTGCCAGAGCCGTTGAAGAAGAAGATGCGCGCGACCTCAAACCCTAGAAAGCCTTCGTTGAATAGAAGAAGAGGGATTAGAGAGAGAGAGAGAGAGAGAGAGCGAGAAGGAGAAGAAGAAGAGAAAGAGAGGCTAGATCTTTAGCCTACGATGTGAGTAATGGGCTCCCCTCACACCTCTACTTAAAGGCCTCGCGGGCCTTAAAGCCCGCCGCTAAAAATGGGATCCTAGCCGTTCATAAGCAACTTGGCACATCCGACGGTCGGGATTTAAAATGTTGGCACACACGAGATTCAGATCAGACGGTTTTCGTTATAAAAATTCAATAATTGAGATTCAGCCATAACAAAATTCTCGCGAGTGTAGGGATCCGTGTACTCGCTCTCCGGTTTTAGTACGTGTCTGTTTGTTATTTACGCGGAGGCGTGGGCCGTGTTAAAGAGCGAGTGTGCGTTTTGGAACGTAAGCGAACAGAAGAAACTGTTGGGGAAGATTCAAAAGGCTACTGGCGGTGTCCACCACGTGTTTGGATTTGACTTTTTACCGCCATATGACGTAGGAAGCGATCTACCGCTTTCACACGTGGTAGATTATAAGCTGCCAGCTCAGCATGTCGATATTGAATAAGGTTTCTTGTACTATTGGGCTTTGGACCCATTGGGTCGAGTCTTCAAGATGATGGACCAGTAAGAAATGGGCTGAGCCCATAATAAAAATTAATTCTCTGCATATGAAATGTTAACACGTTCTTTAGGCAGCATTTGAGACTTGTGTAGGGGATTTGGTGGTTCCAAGAGATTTCAAGGTGATGGGATTATAGGGTGAAGGAATTTCAAGGTGACGGGATCTAAAAATGGAGGGATATAAATAGTGGATTATTTAAGGGTCCTTGATCCAAAGCACCAAAATAAGCTAAAGTTATCCCACTTACCCCAACAACAAATTTTTATTCTCATCTACCCAATTTAACACCAAATGACCATTTTACCCTTAATCTAATTAAGAAATTGCATCCTCCCATTGTCTATCTCTCTCATTCCATCCGGCAGATCTCTCTCTCTCTCTCTCTCTCTCTCTCTCTCTCTCTCTCTCTCTCTCTCTCTCTCATCGAGCTCTTACAGCTTCAACGAGTCTGCAATGCGCTCCGGCATGCTCCCCTCAAGTTGTTCTCGTAAAGATTCAAGCCTTCCAGCTCCAGCCGAGCAACTCATCGGGAATCGGCCCGGTCAGCCGATTCATGGACGCGTCGAGCAGCCGAAGCTTTTTCAACTTCTCTCTCTCTCTCTCTCTCTCTCTCTCTCTCTCTCTCTCTCTCTCTCTCTCTCTCTCTCTCTCTCTCTCTCTCTCTCTCTCTCTCTCTCTCTCTCTCTCTCTCTCTCTCTCTCTCTGTTGTCGCCGTACATCCTGCGCCGCCTCAGCTCTGTAGAGACCTTTGGCGAGATTCTCATGGACATCCGGCTCGTGTCGCCCAAGTGTGGTGGTGTCCGGAGCTTGAGCGACCCCGGAGGAACTTCGGTCCGGGCTCGAGTTGGTCGACAGTGAGGGGCTGGACGCGGTGGTCCGGGCTCCGAGATGGTGAGGAAGATTAAGTTGATTCTGTTGAGGCCGAAGATCAGGCCTTGTCTTCTCTCTCTCTCTGTCCCTCTCTTCAGTGGAGTTGTTGATTTAAAAAAGTTTTTTGGTTTTTTGTTTTGTTTTGTTTTTGTTCTGTTTTTTTTTTTTTTTTTTTTTGGTTTGTGTAAAATAGGGGCAGAAGGCCCAAAAAGAAAGAAAAAGAAGAAGAAAAAAAAGTTTTATTAGTGGGCAATACAAGGCTATTAGGGGCAATAGAGGTCTGTTAAATGTCTATTTGGAGGCAATAGACTTCTATTTTGAGGCAATAAATGTTTTGAATTGATATAATTTTCTCTCTTTTTACCTTAAATCAAATGTCTATTGGGGGGCAATACATAGCTAATAGTCGTCAATTGAGGGGCAATACATGGCTGATAGTCGTCTATTGGGGGGCAATAGACTATCGGATCAATAGAGGTCTGTTAAACGTCTACTGGGAGGCAATAGACGTCTATTTGGGGGGGGGGGCAATAAATGTTTTGAATTGATATAATTTTCTCTCTTTTTACCTTAAATCAAACGTCTATTGAGGGGCAATAGGCGTCTATTGGGGGGCAATACATGGCTGATAGTCTTCTATTGAGGGCCAATAAAGGTCTATTGGGGGAAAATAGATGTCTATTGTGGGCAAAAAAAACATTTCCGGTGAGATTTTCAGCAAATTCCCATGGGTAGTGGCCGGTGACCGAAATCCGGCTACATGTGACTGGATTCCTGCAAAAGATGGCCGGATTCCGGGTTCCGGCGAAGTCTCCTATGGTTTCTCTCTCTAAATTTTAAAGGGGTGAAGGTAAAATGGTATAAATAAAAAATTTAAAACAAAAAAAAAAATCTTAATGGGGTATTAGGGAAGACCTCCTTAGAGTGTTTCGGGTAAAAGGGAATTAAAAAAACTTAATAGGGTAAGTGGGAAAAAAATCTCTGAAAATGGGGTAAATGGACAAAAATCCATTATTTAAATGACTTGTTTGGGTAATTTTTTTGAGTGAAGGTATTTAATTATGGGATTTTGTAGTCATATTTATTTTTTGACAAGATTAGAATTTTTTAATATTTTTCTATTTCTAGTTAATTGCAAATTTTTTTAACCAAATAGATGTAAAACAAGAAAAATTTGTGCTTCACCAATTAATTCCAACACTTCCATTAAAATAAAATAAAATCATACAAAATTCTAGAAATTTTAAAAGTCACAACAAAACTTCAAAATTATGGAACATTTGCAAGATCTCCTTGTTCTTGCTGCGCTTGTTGAGCTCAATGCCTTTGATAGTCAGCAAATATATCCATCGCCAATTGATCACGAAATATAGTCCATTCATTAGTGGCTTCAACAGTTCTAATCTCCTCTTCATTGATTTCTATTGGCCTCATTGACAACTCACGATCAACTAAATGTAAAAGATGTAAGTTTTCAGCTTCCAACAATGGATCATTGTGCTTCTCAATCCGAATGAAGTTACACAACAAGCATTGATGATTCTTACTTGTGTTTTAATGTCAAAAAAGGAAGCTGTTCTTAATATGCTCCACCTTTTTTTCAACACCCTGAATGCACGTTCAATGATATTTCTAGCTTTCGAATGCATAAGATTGAAAAGTTCTTTATAATTTTGGGGATGATTTCCATACCATTCCTTTAGGTGGTATCTAGTTTCTCGATAAGGCGCTAAAAAGTCAAGTCTATTAGTATATCCCGCATCGACAAGGTAATATTTATCTACAAAAAAACAAAATTATTATGTCATGTTTATCTTACTGGAAACTAAATGGTGCAATTTAATATTTAGCTAGTACGTACCATTGGAATAACCAAAGGACCATGCCTAGATAATGCATCTCGTAGAACTCGAGAATCTGATGCTGATCCCTCCCATCCAAGTAAGACATAAATGAATCTCATGTTTGGATTGCAAGCTCCCAAAACATTAGAAGAAATATATCCCTTCCTATTCCGGTATCTAGGTCGTTCCACAGCTCGAACAATTACAGAGACATGGGTTCCATCTAAAGCTCCAAGACAATTCTAAATTTATACACAACCAACGAGTTTATATTACTAATACATATAGTCAGTAAAAATAATATAAAATCAAGAAAAAAATATGACTCTAATTACCTCAAACCATCTCCATCTTCTCAAGTCAACTCCTTGGAGAACACAATCATGAAACCTCACATATTCCTTACTAGTTCTCATTACTGCATGCAACACTCCATTAAATTGTCTACTTATTGTTTCTTTGGAGCGATAAAAATTCAAATGAATGGATCTATACTTCACGTCATGCCCAAGGATATTTAAAAATATGGCCACAGATTCTTCAATAGATACATGTCTTGTTCTTCGTAATCCACCTTTGTCATATAAGACTTCGCAAAGTTTTGAAAATCCATATATGCTAACTCTTAAGTTTTCCATACACTCAACTTCAGATCCACTTAATTGATTCAAATAAAATCGTCTTAGTTCATCCCAATCAGGCAATAGCTCTCTTTTTATGAATAATTTACAATCGTACCAAGCTACTATTGCTGCTATAAATCCAGTTACAGCAATCAAAAAGGCTTTCATTTTCTGTATCCCTTCTTCTTCCTCCACCACCACCTCCTCCTACTCCTCCTCATCTTCTTCTCCCGCACGCTTACAACAAAGATCCATCCCTAATTCCCATGTGATAAACCCACCAGATAAGAAAATATTTAGCATTCTAGTACCATGAATTTTCAAGGTAATAATTACAGAAAGCAAGACATGTATAAATATAAAGAACAAAAAACCAAACATATTTCTAATGCAAGGGGCAGCTGTCACCCAAAAAATAATTTATGCAAGAAAAGCATGTCATGTTGACAAGTCATATCGAAATTTTAAATGACAAAATGGGTCCCTTCTGTTGATATTGAGCAACCAAATACAAAGAATAGTAAAACTAAACCTTAACTTGTTGCTTGCTACCAAAATTCTTATTAACACAACTACGGAATAACAGGGCTTGCAAAGATATTTACTGCGGAAAAACTTTATGCTCTGCATGTATTTTGTTTTCAACTAATGCATATAAATTTGACATCCTAAAATTTCACCCAAGTAAATATGGATGTACAGAAAGACATAATTAAAGAAAGCAACGGATCTCTATAGTTGAAACAATCTAGTAATTAACCATGTACGTACCATGGATTTTCAAGGTAATGATTAAAGAAAGCAACACATGTATAAAAATAAAGATAAGTCTCTTAGCTACTCAACACAGCAGCATACAATACAAACTTCGTTTATAATAAACCGGAGGTCCTAACTTAATCTGGTGTAATTATCTTTGTGTATAAGAGCCTGTACATATTTATGCGTATGAACAAACACTAGGCAGAAGGGCAACAGGCAAAAACTTCATTTGGGGGTGGTAGGAATTTGTTCATTTGAAAATAAAAGAATGATAATGACTTGCGTATTCTGCCTTTTCGGGTTGAGAAAACCAAAAAACACAAACTGCAAACATAGTGAACAGGCGGATTAAAGGGCTAAGCAACTGCATGTGCCTTTTCGGTATGTTAAAATGTCGGAAAATACTTAATAAGGCAAAGGCATTAGTTGGTGAGAAAGCGAGAGACATCAAGCAGACTAAGATAAGATGTTACATACTTACATGAATTGCCTTACAAGAGACTAAAGCAGGGGCAATTGGAAAAGCAAAGCATACCGGTGTTTGGATCCGACAGTGCATGTCATCTATTCTAAACCTGCGGTTAAGATAGTACTTGAGATGGATTGAATATGTCTGAAAGAGCACTAACTGATCTGACTAAGGTGCTCTCTATATTTAAATTGATAATCAGAGACAACATGTCAACAACAAAATGGTTGGATAATTATGATTGGAAGCCTCTTCCAAAGTTTGTCTATTAATTTAATGATCAATAATTATGATTGAAAACATCAGGATCATGTGCAAAGACAATAGGAGTCTTTTTTGTTGATATTGAGCAACCAAAGACAAGTATAGTTAAATTGAACCTTAACTATGAAATGGCTGACAGTGAAAGAGTAAATACAATGGGGCCAGAGACAAGACTATAACATATCATTTTCAGATTGAAAATAAAAACTAGTTCTAAATGATAAAATTATTACACACCTGAAAACCCATAGGTGGACAGGGGCCTTGACTAACTTTAATATTCTTATACTATGTGATGCAGTGTATCACAAAGGTGTATAACAAATACTTCAGGAAGAAATTCAATCCAACACAAGCAAAAAAAATATGAATAAACAGATCTACAAACACAAATATGGAATTGACGCAGAAAGCCAAACCCAAAATGAGTCAGCTAACCAAGTTGAAGAAATCGCAGAAAACCACAACTCAAATGAAAGAAACACAAGCCCATAATTCAAATTAGAAATCGTGGATCAATCAATTAGAGATGAAAATATCCAAAAATCAACCATCAACCCCTGGAATAGAAAGAGAAACGAAAGTCCGAAAGTCCAAGCGGAAGATCAAACTTGGACATGAGCAATGCAGGAAGGAGAAAGAGCGAGAAATCACTGTTGCGTTGATGTAGTTCTTCGCTCTTTTTGGAATTTCATAATTTCACCTCTCAAGGCGGAACTGAGAGAGAGAACTTGTCTCATAAAAATCTAGTCTAATAATCATTTCTTAAAATCCCGTCAAATTTAAGTCTCTCCCTGTCTTTTTGCCATTTTGCCAAACGAGAGAGTTTTAAAACAGAATTTTTAATCCCATCTAAAAGTCATCTTCCTCCTCAAAATACCTCACCCAAACATTGCCTTAGAGATACCTAAAAGTTAAAGTTAGACGGTCTGTAGTTCAAGACTCTCGGTCATCATCAAGTTTCATTCTACTATCTCCGTAATCTGAAGGTAATAATTAGGTCTAGAAAACTTGGTTCTTCAAAATTTGTTGTTGAAATACATAGTCAGAGATTTATCCTCACGGTATATCGTCATTGTCTATTGAATATGTGAAAATGTGAGTACATGCTAAACTTAGGAGATGAGTTTTTTTGTGGACGGAGATCCCGTGAAATATGAATCTATTGTGCGTTGGAATTGGACAACTGTGTTTCCGGTTTTATTTTGATGTCTTTGAGACAAGTTTTCTAGCATTTTATATAGTTTTGACTTTTGACTTTTTCCTAAATGTAAAAGAGTTGAAACATCGAGCATCCAACTAGTATTTTGAAAATTAAGCTGAAAAGAAAAAATAGGGATCAGTATTTCCTTATACACAATGCTTCATGAGCCAGCAAAAAGGGATAAGTTGGGCTGGGTTTGCAGTGTTACAGTGTAATGGAACTTTGATGGGTTACCAGCCTAAAAAAGAATACATTATGTATTCATTCATAGTTTGTTTTTCTTAGGATGACAGGGAGAAAGCTAAGAAACTTAAAACCGAGGCTCCAACCTGTTTCCAATCGAAGCTGTACGAACAAACAATCGATGTATTAGTGCGTACGTATATATATGACTCTTCTTCTTCTTTTTTTGCATATTTTCTTAAATTTGAAGGGATGAAATTTTTATCCATCATACTTCCGACCTATTTCTATCCTCTACCTCAACTCTTGAACTAATCCTAAGAGCTTAAGATAACAAAGAGGAAAATGCATGCTCATCTAAAGGACAATTTTTAAGAGACTGTGAGAGACAAGTGAATTTGACGGTTGAAAATATATAAATGCACAGTTTTGAGTTGTTATAATTTATGCTTTTATATTACATGTGGTTGAGATGCATTTGTCCCTCACAGTATTATCCCTTAGATGAGCAAACCTGCAAAAAAAAATCTTTAAATTTAATTACTTTAATTAAGATATTTAATCAAACACTTAATCCAGTCAGTGTGCACGAATGATTTATGTCTAACTCTAAATAGTCAGACCTCAACAAGCTTTATCAAGTTCCTCAATCATCAGTTATAATGAACTTTATGATATGTGTTTACGGACTCACAATCACTGATCGATCGATCGATCAACTATTAAAAGCTTAATGCACTTGGTGTTTGTGATTGCAAGTTACTAATAATAATACCCTGTATAGTTGACACATATGTAAGAATATTTTAGAACGGATATATCAATCATAAGTTCATAACAACTACATATGTCTATTGTTGCCCTGAAGGGATGCAAAGTGGTAGCTCTTTCTAGGGTCTGGTGAAATTAAGTTCATATTGCCGGAAAAGAGCATATATTACAGAGCTATACCCAAACACCGAAGCCCTAGCAGCACCTCTACAGTTGGTACCACATCGAGACGTGGCACAACTGAGCCACCAGTTTCCAATACTCGAGGCCCCTGTCTGTGTATCTGTGCCTCAAATTATTTAGGTTACTTAGAATAGCTACGTACAGAAATAGTAGAGCTTTCAGTATATATTAATTTAGTGTTGAAGCTTCTAGGCAGGCGTCGATGTGGTGAAAGCAGATTGGAGCCTGCTGCTTAAATCATGGCCAGGTCGTGGTGGCCAACGCTTGCTTCATAGTAGGGCAAGCTAATTCAGCTAAAAGCAGAAGAGAGATGATTGGCAAAGAGAACTGTGCATTTTGCGTCTTGTTCCTTTAAACTAATAGAGGGTTATGGGACATCGATGTCAGCACTCTTATCTAAACATGGCGAGCAACTTTTGGTAGTATACATTTCCTCTTTCAGTTTGTTTATATTCTCTGTTTGATGAGCTTCAATATCAGATCGCGAACAAAGAGACCTATTTTGCAATATATTATGCAACCGGATCGAAGTGGAGCCTGGACCTGAGATTCGAGAAAACTATGAAACTAGGAATAATCTATCCATGAACATATTATTACAACAACAAAGGAATATTTACATATCCATGAACATATTATCTAGAACGAGAAGGTGAAATTTTTTCATATGTCAATCTAGTTTGACAAGATCTCAGGCATCAAATAAATGATCGGCATCCAACCAGATGAGCTTAAGCATGTAGTCTGCTGCATGGACTAGGTTCTGTTATTTTAATCCATGAAAGGGTACCGTCGACGAATTCATAAACACATGTAGACATGCCGAAAAACAAAAATCTCACCATGGCCAGTGGTAGCTGGAGAACCATTTTGAAAAAAATTAGTTAAGTAAAAACGCATTTAGTGATTTTAACTTTATGTAACAACTTTATAGTTTATACAAAATGAGAATGGTGCTCACAATTAAATAGCTATATGATGTATGATTTCATTAACTCATTTTGTATTGATAGATAATAATTACGATAGATAAATCGGATTGAAAATCGAACAATTCCAACTATTAACTCGTATATTAGAAAGGTAGGTTTGTAATAGATCGAACTCTTCGAATCAGGCCTGTATATGTGTGAAAGGTAGCCAATAATTTGTGGATTGCGTGATGTAGATCTCGTTGCTAGATTTAGCAGACCTAACTCTCTGTTGGTACGCTTTCTAAAAGATCGAATAGACACACAAAGAGTTGAAATTAATTGTCGGGTTGAAAAGAGATAAAGGAAGTTCCAATCACACTTAATTAATTAGATGGTAGTACGACACTCTAAGAATCTAGCTACTTGATCAATGATTCCCACACCTCAATGGGAATAGTTACAAACATATAAAATCCAGTCTGATCCATTAAGTAATATGATTGAGAACGGAATAGATGGCATATATTCACAGGCCAGCACACTGGCTCATGACGTATGTTCATAGTGTATACCTAATTTGGAAAAATCAGGGCTAAACCAATAGGAAACGTGTCACTGTCAGATATAGTCGATCTCCAAGACATGCATCTCGGTCTCTTCTACAGTCACAGATGAGATCAAGGAGTCAATAATGTATACATGCAATTAATCCTTATCTCTAGTTCTCTGATAATTCTCTCTAAAGTCTTTCCACTCTACCAGCCTCTAATGCCATGAAAATGAAATAGACGTTCGTAAGCCCTATACCACAACATCCACATAGGATTGATGTAATCGGGCAAAGGTAGCTAGCATAGCATAAAGGACAAATAAGTTCATATTAATTAATAACCTAGCTAGTCCATATTAATTACAAATTGCGAGAATCATTTTTGAATAAACGTTAGAAAGTTTGAGAATTAATTCTAATGTAAAATGTTGATAGAGTTTAGGGCTGACACGACCCGATAACACGACTCGAAACCCGCACGAAATAAAGCGGGTTGAACCCGCACTATTAAAAAGCGGGTCAGTCGTGGGTCAACCCGCCATGACCCATTTAATAAATGGGTCGGTCACGGGTCAACCCACCAACACGAAATGAACCCGTATAACCCGATTATGTTATACTTCTTCTTGAAATTTTGGACGTTAGGAGTATTTGATCATATGATTAGACAATTTGAAATATTTTGCTTTATAATTATTGGATTTAATTATTTATATTATTCGTCTTGTGGAGTTTTTAGTGAATTTAATCAATTTATGTATTTTTTTAGTTAAATGGGTAGCATTGTTAACCCTTAAATTGGTCATTTTGTCTAACACGACATGACCTATTTGTTAAATGGGTTAAGCGGGTTGGAAATGGGTAACCCGTTTAATAAATATGTTGGGTTTGGGTTTAGATTTTTGACACGATTATTAAATGAGTTGGGTTTGGGTTGCGACACGACAAATACCTTGATCCGACATGAACCCAACCCGACACGACCCATTGACAGCCCTAATAGAGTTTATTGATATTTATAAGAGATTACTCAAAAATAATACACAAAAACATTTATTATACGCGATCATATCTTCAACATTTGATTCATCGTATTTATGTTTCGGATAAATAAGGAAAAATTCTAATATGGACCAAGGTGTGGGTAGACCATAGGCAAAATGAAGGGCAAAATAGGGCATTTGGTGGCAAAATATCTGATTTTTTTGCCTAGGTGCAGGTGGACCTTGGTCCATGGAAGTCTCTTTGGATAAATAAGATACTAGAGGACCACAGTGAGCTACAAGAATGATCGACAAATTGTCTTCAACTCTTCATCATCTCCCATGGAATAATCTATAGATTGTACTTAGAAACCCTAAAGACTCGATCCAACAAGCAATGCACGCAAGTAAACGACAAACGACATCTCGATCTGGCAAAGTTTTGTGGCGCAATTATGGAAGACGGACCAATATGATCTGCCGGAAATGTTGAGCGTACGTTTTGGACTGTCTCTAGCTTGGCTCCTATTTTCAAGCAGCTGGAAAGACTGACCTTATGACTCGCAGAGAGGAAGGTATGGGTTTCAGTCAAGTGTTGAAAATATTAACCTAGTGTCTCCGCTTCCTTCTCAACACGTGGCTTACATGATTAGGACGCCCATTGATTAGTATCAACTGACGTGACATTTGCCTTAACTATATTGGGGATGTGGTTTGTTGTTAGTATCAGTCCTCCCACCTTGGAAGTGTAAATCCTCGTGGGATGATGGGAATCGAGAAATTCTTGCACGGGGGTGCGGCACCATGTAGCTGTGCAGCTCTCTAATAAAAAATCAAAAAAATTTTCTTCTTTTCTGAAATTGTCCATGCTTTTTAAATGTATAATACCTAAAATAACCTCTTGCTAGATAGTGATTAGTCTGCCACACCACGTAGCTGTGCGGGTGCCCCACGCAAGTCTTTCTCATGAAAATCATAGGATAGAGCAATTCGATAGCAAATGGGCGGGTTGGAGATGGGGATCATAATATCATCCACATCCCCACGCAAGGTTGGGAATGTGGATGATATTATGATCCCCATCCCCAGGGTAATTCTCTACCCCCATACCTGCCCTAATCCCCAATAAAAATATATTGGGGATTCCCCGTCCCCATCTCTACTGGGGACGAAGCCTCCAAACCCGCACCAAATCTCCAATAAGAATTTTAAAAATAAAATAAATTTTTTCTCATATTGCTTTTTTTTAAATCAAAATCTACAACAAGTAAAATTAAAACATAATTAAATTTATAAATCATAATTACCATTAAAGTAAAAGTGTAGCCATTAAAGTAAAGTAATAAATGTATATATTTGTGATTTATATTATAAAAATATTTAAATATATATATATATATAAATTAAAATATATAAAAATTAAATATATGTATTGGGGCGGGTTTGGAGATGGAGATCATAATATCATCCCCGCCCCATCCCATATCTTAGATAGCCGGGATTGGGGATCTCCATCCCCATTCTCCATTTGTCAGCGAATTATCCCCCTATTAGGGGCGGGTATCCAATCGAGCTCTGCCCCGCTGGAGATTTTTGTCATCCCTATTCATAGTATGCCCGAAAAACGAATCACATTTCAAGTTTTCAACCATCTTACTATTTATATATATATATATATATATATATATATATATTCACAGCCTAATTTTATATTTAAATGAACAGATATTTTCTAAATAACCTATTTTTTAATTAATCACCGGAAGAGTGCATGTACTTCTTCTTTTAAGCGCCCTATGAGATGATGGATCGATGCCCCTTTAAGTGCTTTGATAGTGGTAGATCACTCTAACATTTGTTCCAATTAGAAAGAGCTTTTATTGATGTACATATGAAAAATTATGTGCCACTAATGTCGATTCAAAGGGAGCATTGTTTGTCTAATATATTAGGATTATGGACCAAAAGGTCAATTTAGATGATAATGTTATGACATTGATTATCTACCAATCATTATCCTTCTTCTACTGCCAAGAGGAATATCTAATACTTTTGCATTTAATGTTTGTTATTGTTTTTGTTGTGATAGACACAAAGAATCAAAAGTCTTAGATTTCAATTTTAACTATTCACGTTTTAACTATAATTTACTAGTCTGTAATCACATGCTCTGCATGTGTATGAAAAATTTAATTGTAAAAAAAAAAAAGTTATCTGCAGAAGAAATAGATTTAGTGGGTAGTTATTGTAGAGAGAAAATAGTGGGAGAGAAAAGTAGGGGTTGTTGAATCATTTCTTTTTAATTTTCTGAATAAAAATCTATTTTATAATTGTCCTATTTACCCTTGTGATTTAATTTATTCTTAAAGTTTTTTAATATTTCAGGGTTAAATCTGTCAAAATTTTCAGTTTTGGCTAACAAAACCTCTTCTTTTAATAATAGTGTAGATATAGAAAAACTTACGTATTTGACCTCACTAATTCACTCAATGCCTCTCGAGTTTAAGCCACCTGGATATTGACAACGCATGTTTGCGGCGACCCACTGGTCACAATCATATATTGTGTTTGAATATTGTGAAACTGAGTTTAAGATTGCTTATCAGAGTTATCCTAGGTTGAATTTTTCTATGTAATTCCTAATTCGTAGTTATACTTATTTAGGTCGGTTCATTATCAAGCTAACATAGCCTCACTGGCGGATGTACTTAGAAGGCTATATGGGCTCAAGCCTAGACAAGATTTTGGGCTAAAAACCCTTAGGTATATATATATATATATATATATCTACCTTTCAGCCCATACCAGCCCAAAGAAAGGAAAAGAAAATTATCCATCAACTGATCAAAGTCACGTCTCTCGTGTATTCCCAGTCTCCCATAAACTGCAGCTGCACAGCACTGACAACAGCTCATAGCCTTACACAGTCACACTACCTTCCGCCTTCTCGTAAACGAGGCATAAAGCTCTATCAATCTCCCCTGTTTTGAATTTTTGATACATCTCTGTTCTTCAGTTCTTCTTCCTACTCTGTTTTTCCCAATGAGGTTTTCTCAAAGAAATCTCAGATCTCCTCTCGCCGATTCTGATGTAATTGACTAATTGTGAGTTGGGCATTTTTGTTTAAGTTGAGGATTGGGGGAGAGAGAGAGAGAGAGATATTCCATGTTAGCTGAGGAAGTGAGGATCTTGATGATGGTCGGTCAGTCCAGTAATTTGCAATACTTCTTTCGGTGGATACTTCTTTGAGTTCGTTTGGTTTTTTTTTTTTTTTTTTATCTCCAATACTTCTTTCGGTCAGGTCAGTCGGTGGATACTTCTTTCTTTTTCTTGGTTTTTTTTTATCTCCAATACTTGTCTCGGTTGGTATCATGGTATGAGAGTTCGTTATGTACTTGTGTTAGTTCACTTAGTTATGTACCGACTGATGTCTTTGATGTATCGACTGATGACTGATGTCTTTGATGATAAATTACTGGCTAAAAATAATAATAATAAACGTAACAATAAGTGAATGAGCTTTTGTTTGGGCTATGAGATTTCTTGATGCTTTCTTTGGCTTCTGATTAGGATATATAATAAAGGCGTGAGGATGAGCCTCTTATTGGGTTCCAAACCTCAAACAACAAAAAAAAAAAATTGTGCACTTCTAATTAGCTTAGATAGCAATTGAATCTTGGATCCACCACTGCATGGCCTGGTCATATATTTTTAGTCAACGCAATTTAAACTTATTGTCTTATATGATGACTACAAAATGTCATCTAAGGACACTTTTGATATAGCTAGATGGAATGAATCTAAACCATCTTTTTATGTTGTATTTGGATTCATAATGTGAGAAAGCGTTGTAGAAAATTGAAGATCTTGAACAGTTTTCATGTTCTATAATTTTAGGGAAAAAAATGCAAACAATACTTGACCTTTGGCCCATTATTAACTTTAGTACCTGACAAAAAAAAATATCACTTTGGTATCTGAAGTTTGAAACCCTACCCAACATTAGTACCTGGACCGTTAACTTCGCTTAACTCCGTTACGGAGACTGCCAGCTGTCATATTTTAAAGGGTATTTTCGTCTCTTTGTATCTTAATTAATTTTTTTTTCTTTAAGCATTTTTTTCATCTCTCTCTCTCTCTCTCTCTCTCTCTCTCTCTCTCTCTCTCTCTCTCTCTCTCTCTCTCTCTCTCTCTCTCTCTCTCTCTCTCTCTCTCTCTCTTCTTATCTTCTTCTTCCCTTTCTCCAGATCAACCTGCAGATTCGAGACTATAATCCTTTCTTAAAGCTTCTAGGATTATAATCCAGCTCCTGCTTGGCCTTCTCACACAAATAGACCCACTGATGCCTTAGAACATAAACAGTCAGTGGACTGATCAGAGGAAGCTTCGATTCCATCAAAAGCAACCCAAAATAATCTTTGCAAACTTCATTTCATATAACAAACCAAGCCGAATGGATCCGAATCTGCAAACCAGCAAGGCAAAGTTAATGGTGTAAGGGAAATGAAAATTAAAGATATTGGCGTAAGAAATAATATTTACTGGAGTAAAAGTGTAAAAGGAGCAAGGACTAGTGACACTATATTTAATTGAAGAAACGATAAGATAAAATCTATGGTTGAAAATATAAACAATGACGCGATAAAATTTGGGGCTTTGTATTCACGGAGGCGATTTAGAATTTTAGATAGTTGTTGTGAAATTTTAATTAAAACTCGCAAGTGCACGAATCGTCGTTAGTATAGTGTGCAAGTACGAGGTCGTTCCAACTGAGGATTGATAATTAATTTAAATCCTAACCTAATTAATCCAAACACAAAAACACATAAGAAATCAGACTAAAGAAGATATGGTTTTGGATTTTTGAATAAAGAAATAATATGAAAATTAAAGAAAGAAAGAAACAAACAAATAATGATAAAACTTAGGGTTTCATAATCAACCACTAACAATCCTATTCATGTTTCAATGCAATTAACAGATTCTTTTGTTTATTTAGATGATAATTCCCGTATCTAAGTCCTTCTCAGGTAGTCTAGACCATAGTTTTCCTTAAGTGTATGATGCTCTCCCTCTCAGGTAAATATCATATATCCTAACTATGCAGTTTATCCTTCTCAGGTATAAATTTAACATGCAAGACTCATTACGCTTTAGAAAACAAGGGAATCAAGCAAATCATTAGTCTTTCTCAAGTAATAATGTAATTTACCACACTTAATCACAAGAAGCTAATCAAATTATATTGCATCTCTGCTTCAAATTTGTCTTCCAATTACTATATGCAAAGCCCTAAGGTGATCAATCAAAGAACTTAAACATAAAGCATCAATTCAAATAGTGATTAAGCATTCATCATAAAGAAACTATAAATCCATCAATAAAACATCAAAGTACATAAACAATCATGATAGGGCATCATCCTAACCCTAGAAAAGGTTTAGCAAAATATAACTAAATAAAACATAGGAAAAACATAAAAGGAATGGAAGGGAAAAAGATGGGGAAAGATGGATGAGTCGTCTCCGCTCCTTAGGCGTCTTCAATGTGCTCCCGAGACTCCCTCTCATGCAAATTCGTGCTCCCTTATATAGGGAATATTTATGCTCATCTTTGGCTTCATGTTTCCTTGTAAGACTTGGATTTGGATTCCTTTCTTCATTTGGAATGGGAAAAGCTTGAAATATCTCTTGTAGAAGTAGGAATACATGTATTATTGAATCCTCATCTGAATTAACTTCCTTGAAACATTAGGATTGATCATCTTGTGCAGCAAAACTTGAGTTCTCCACGAATGGTTGTAAATTCCCGAGTAGATTTCCTGTCCGACCTATGTTCACTAAAATAATCATAACTTTCTCCAGAAGTATCGAAATTGAGATCCGTAAAATTATGCAGAAAATTGACATCCGTAGCTTTCCATGCATATAAGGCTCATTGTCCGATTCGATCTAGGTAACTCCCAGTAATTCGACGAAGTTGGTGGTTCTGCACAGGCAAATTCCCAGTCTCAGATTGCACATTGTCTTTCAATCCAACTTAGCTCATTTTGGCTTCTTTTCTTCTCTTTATGAGGCAAACCTACAAAAAAACTATAACAACATAAATGACTCGAAATAAGGAGGACTAAGCATAAATACTAAGATTAAGAGGCAAAGAAATATAGGAAAATATGAGCACATCAATAGTCTCCCTTCCATTATTCCCCTTGCTTTTGGTTTCTTTGCCTGTTGTTGACACCTCGGTTTTTTCTTCTAGGTGTTTTCAATGGCCTCGATCCCTCGACAAACTGATGCTTCTCTTTGTTCATCAGCTGAACCATTATTAGCAGCGGGTTGGTGGGAGTATGACATGTATTTGAGTTTCAAGGGTCTTGGCACTCGATTGGGTTTTACATCCCATTTATACTATCAGCTGCGGAGGAAGGGAATTAAAACATTCATGGTTGATCAACATCTTCAAGCAGGGATGCTGTGCCTCCCTCTCTCCTAAAGGCAATTGAAGGATCAAGGATTGCAATTGTTGTTCTGTCCCCGAATTATGCTTCTTCTACTTGGTGTTTGGATGAACTTACAAAGATTTGACAGTTCATGGAGGACGGCCACATAATTCTTCCAGTGTTTTATCAGGTTGACCCCAGTGATGTAAGATATCAAAAAGGGAGTTTTCACGATGCTTTCGCCAAGCATGAAAGCTCTGGGCGATACGAATCGGAGAAGGTGAATCAGTGGAGATCAAAACAACGAGGCAGAGCATGAAATTGATGTGGAGATCGAAACAATGAGGCAAAGCATCGTTTGAAATTGATTTTGAGGGAATGACGGGGAATTGAGGTTGGAGCTTTGGATGTAAAGATTTGGGCATTGGAGGTTGAAGAAGAGAGTGAAGATTGTGGAGTTTTGGATTGGGAAAAAACTCTCTCATCTGATCGGGATTTTCCGTGTGATGATTATAGGCTAGAGTCTCTTTTTCCAAAAATCTGGGAATTCTTCTTCACATTGACACTAGCTCTGTTTTATTTGGCCGAACGAGGATGAAGAGAAAGAAGAAGAGATACTCAGAACGGGGACAAATCTGCCGGTTGATCTAGAGAGAGAGGGAAGAACAAGATAAGAAAGGGGAGAGAGAGACAGAGAGGAAAAAAATGCTTAAAGAAAAAAAAATTAATTAAGATACAAAGAGACGAAAATACCCTTTAAAATATGACAGCCGGCAGTCTCTGTAAATGAGTTAAGCGAAGTTAACGGTCCAGGTACTAATGCTGGGTCGGGTTTCAAACTTCAGGTACCAAAGTGATATATTTTTTTTGTCAGGTATTAAAGTTACTAAAAAACCAAAGGTCAGGTACTGTTTGCATTTTTTTCCCCATAATTTTATGATTTTTCCCTCTACTATAACCAGAAACTGCTGATAAAATTACTAAAATAATGATTCATATTTGTGGATCGCTTAAAAGGAAATCTTTGCAGCTTCCCCAATGGTAACAATAGAAGAAAGTTACTCAAAAGTGATTATTTGGTGAGTCGACAACGATCGATCCCAAACAATACACATAATTGAAAAAGACCCATTTACCCATATTTATCATTTTATCCTGAAAACAACAGGAGCACAGTGATAGGTCCTGGACTCTCACGCGAGTGCTTCCTGTTCTTGGCTTTTCTTATGTCATAGGCTGAAACCTTACCACAAGGAGTAAACAATAACCACCACCACTAGAATCAAATCCAATGTCACTTTCCATACCCAGCCAGACAAGATCTAGCACAAGGGCAATACCGTCAACTCACTAACAGGCAGTTCTTCATAGACCTTTATCCTTTCTCCAATCACGGAGTCCGGAAACAGAAGAAACCAAATCCAACGGCCGAATCCCAATCTCACCTCCACGTTCTCATCAAAACCGTCCACTTGGTCCTACTCTCGGACCAATAATAGAAACCCTGAAAACGTTCAGCGCATCGTGTCCACCTTCTCGAAGCCGCTTACAGATTTTTCAGTCACCCAAAACCCCATGCACAGCGGTCTCCCACCTCTTTATGTGACCAGACACCTCTCGCTCCCCCATTGGTCACTTTAAGGGGCCCAATCGCAACGGTCATATGGGCCCCATCGTCACGTCTCGGCTCTCAACCAATCACATCTTTGCGCTGTTGCTGCAACTGTACTCACACATGTCTGCTCCCACACGTGTCGAGGCAGAGCGACTCCTTCGTATAAATGCAACCCCCCGGACCAGCCCCACTCTTCTACCTCCCCTGCGTGACCATCTGAAAGACTGAAACACTGAGCGAGTTGTTGAGGAGAGATAGTTGTTGAGGAGAGATAGAGATCTAGATGGACGGGAGAGGCGGTTGTTGTATAGCGAGGTATGGGGGAGGTGGTGGCGTTTATGATATGTCGAAGCTGGATAGAATAATGCTGAGATTCCGTCCAATCGCTCCGAAGCCGGTTGGAGGGTCAGTCTCCGGCGGATCTACGCCGGAGAATAGCGAGAACTGTAGAAGGGGAAAGAGAAGGTATGTGAGAGACAAGCGGTGCAATAACAGAAAGCGTAAGGCTTCTTCTCCGCCTGATAAGAAGAAAGTTGCTGTCACTACTCTGTCGCTGTTGCCGGAGAGTCCGGAACCTAAGCACTCTCCGGAAGAGCGTAGCTCACCCACGTGGCTGAGCTTCGAGAGTTTTCCTGGGAATACCGGTCCGGAGTACAAGGTGGTGAACATGCCGGCTTTGCGGCCGGTGAGAGTGGTCGAGTCTTACGTGACGGTGGACTGCGTCACCGATACGTGGGTGGAAGGAGGAGTACTGGGGTTTACCGACGAGGAGAGGAGGATGAGCCTGGAGACGGACACGTGTCCCGGGTTCTTATCGGACGGTTATTGTAGGGTTGTTTGGACGAACCGGGCGTACAGAAGCATGGTGGGTCAGGAGAACGAGACGGATGAGGTGACGGTGTGTCTGGTGGTGAAGGAGACGGCGACTGTGACGGCGGTGGCCTTGGCTCACCCGGCGTTTACGTGCAGAGTGAGAGTGCAGTACACGTGTGGATCCATCACGCTGCCTTGTGACGTGTGGAGAATGGAGGGAGGCGGGTTTGCGTGGCGGTTGGACGTGAAAGCTGCGCTGTGTCTGGGCCGGTAATAGCACCAAAGCCCGTATGAACCTTCTTCCTAAACTGACCAACAGTAACTAGTGGCTAAGCTTTCGGCGTTTTAATAATCTGTGAATATGTTTGATTCTGTTCCTCCACGTTGATTCTGCTTTGTTTATCTTCTGGTTGCTTAAATTTTTGTTTATATGTATATACATGCGGTGATGATAATGAGAAGCAGATTTGAATATTTGATTTCATCATCTGAGTTGTTGTTCTTAACTGGTACACACCGTATGAGCTATTATAATACTAGGCTAGCAGTTCGGGCACACAAACACAGAATTTTATTATTCTCCAACTCGCAAGAGCTAGTTGTGACTGTTCATCATGCTCTGTTCTGGCACGTTATGTAGAGGAAAAGTAAAGGAAAGGTTACACGTGTTCAGACTTGGATTGATTTGAATAAAAAAGTCTGATTAACTGATTTTTGCTAGCTAGCTAGGAATGAAAAAGCTGCATATGCTTAAATTTTGATGGGGTTGGAATCAAAGAGTTGCAAGAGGGGTTGTTGGGACAGGTGGATGAGTTGAGTTGGATATGTTTTTGTGTGGCGATTCACTATGAAAGTCTGAGCTAAAGTGTGCCTCCATCATGCCATCTTTAATGGTCTCTTTTTATTGAACCAAGTTGAATCTCGGCTTGATCATGCATCTTAATTTATTTTTACAGTGTAATATTTAAAAGACAAGTTACTAATGGCTTGAAAAAAAAAAAATATTTTTTATCCGATTAAAAATATAAATTTGGGGAAAGATTTATAAAGGATAAAATTCTGTTCAGTAAATATTGCATCCTATTTATCCATCATAAAAAATTTACAAAGTACAAACATAATACACAAATTATCATTTCTCCTACGTATCTATTCATTATGGAAAATTTACAATCAGGGTAAAAACATAATATATAAAATTCTGAAAGTGGTTGTCTCTTCTCATTTCATATTTGTCAATATTTTTTATCAGATAAATAATTCAAATGTTAAAATTAGTATTTCGTGAGTCGAACTCACAATCTCTCACTCACAAAGAAAAAATTATATCACTAAACCAAATGGTACTGTGCTTGTCAATTCAATATTGAATCATCGTAGTTGATTCAAGCAATGATGAAAAGTAAGCAAAACAGAATACAATAAATTTAGGCATATATATTAGAATATCTCACATTCTTTTCTTGTGGAAGTTACATAGACAAATTTAGGTTTCATTTTTATTATTTATTTTATTTATCTTTTCTTGTAGTAGTAGACTAGTAGCTAAGCTTTCTGGTTTCTTTTCCTTACAAGCTTCCGAAATGGTCTCCAAAATATTTGCATATCCTTGTTTCAATTTTTTTTTTGGTTGGGGTCAAATTTCCTTGTTATAGTGAAGCAATCAAACTATTTCTCAGCCCTCTATAGAGTACAGAATGAAACATAATGAATAGAACATGAGGAAAGAAATTACAGGCTTGCCGGTTATGCATGTACCACCCCAACCATAATATGCTTGTTATCTCTATCTTCCCCGTGCGGACCAAAGTATCTTGAAACTTCATGTAATTATAAAAGAAATTTTACAATATGTTAACATAATATATATATATATATATAATTGTAATTTTTAAGACTTAATTACTCAAATGAGGGCCAAATAAAGTTATCGGTTTTTAGGATTGATTTTTTTTTTAAGGACTTAGTTACTAAAATGAAAACCTACTTAACTCTAACAAGAACCACAGATCTGCGCAGTGCTAGTCTTTTTTTTTTTTTTTTAATAAAAGTTTGGTCGCTGCCCTCAAGCCTTGATTAATAAAACTATCGAATACAAGGGAGGACATTGCGCCTAAACTCCTGATTACAATAAGCAACTAGATTATGTCCTGAAATGATATCAAAAATATCTACTGTTTGGCTCCAATTTTGTTGCAGCTGGTCAACAGTCTATTTTCTGTGCGGGCGTGCCAGCACCGTTCGGGTGCGGTCGTCGGGGGTGTCCCTTGACCTGACTTCTTTCAAGCAATTGTGGACGAGGAGAGCACCAACCTCGTCGTGGGATTCTTTGTGCCTCGTGGCGAGGACTTTTGCTGAGCTTCTTGAAAATCACAATCGATACTCGATGTTGTAGATCAAGCAGAGCGAGAACCACTAGGAAATGAGGAGAACTTGCTAAAGCGTGACTTTAGCTTGGCTGGGTTGCTAGGGCGTTACCCTTGCTTGGCTGGTTCTGTAACCGTTGTGGTCGCAGCACTATCGTCGGCTCCCGAGGAGACTAGGACCAAAGTACGTTGACAGAGGATTTGGTGGCATTGAAAGTCGGCTTCTGGGAAGACTAGGACTAGGAGTGTGATCACCGGTAAGAGAAAGAGAAGGAGATGAGTTGCTCTTAGAGAGGTTGCTCTAGAGAGAACTTAGATCATCTTAGAGATGTTGTTGTTGTGAATGTGTCTTTGTGATGAATTTGTAACCTCTATTTATAGGCTACCATGCCAAAGCATTTAGCATTAAACAAATGATAGTGGAGCATTAATTGGAGATCAGAAATGATGAATTTTGGAGATAAGGAGATAAGGAGTGATGACTTTTGGAGATAAGGAGATAAGGAGTGATGACTTTTGGAGATAAGGAGATAAGGAATGTTGAATTTCGGCTCCTTTATTCCTTGAATTTTATCTCCATCAAAAATTCATATTTTGACCGTGACCTCTTCATAACAAATGTTCCATTATGAGTGTAGATCACTCTGGTAAAATTTCAGAATTTTTCATATAGTGGTTGGGCCGGAAACGCTGCTGGACCTCTTACAGGTCCAGTTTTCCAGTTTTGCTTCTGCAAAATATTGGGCTGATTGTTTGAAGGCCTTCCACTCAAAAATATCTCTGGCACTCTTCATAAGAAATGATCATTGGGATGTCTAGATTTGATCTGGAAAGTTTTAGCTCATTTCGATTTAATTTGGTTAGTCTGCCGCTCCTCCTTCCTTGTTTAGCTCGGTTTCTCCTAGCCGAAGTAGGAAAATGTGCTAAAGTTGACTTTTCATGTTTCCATGCTTCCATAGTAGGCTTTATTTAGCCTCTGAATATATATTTCGAACTTGTCGACAATATATATAGCTTGAGCCACTAACATTGGCTCAATTTCTCCAAAACGTGCCTTGTCAGGCTAAAATGCTCATTTTGGGTCCAAACATTGCCCCCCAGACCTCGAAGTCAAAGGTCTTCGTCTTGACTGAAGAGGTCTTGAATTAGCACTACGCTTATAATGTTGTCGCTCCAAAGCCATTTGTATTGGCTTGACTGTTTCCATATAGGCCTCTAAATAGGCCATAAAGCTTGAATGCCACTACTGAATTGCCTTTGTCATGAATTGACGCTTCCTTTGCCAATTTTATTGCCCCCCCCCCATGGATCTGATGTCTGGTATGCAGTGAATTGATGAAAGTTGGACAAGTTGTAGGAGATCAGAACTTTAGCGTGCCCCTCATGCGAAGGAGACTGCTTTTGATCCCGAATGAGGATCCTTCTCTTCCGTGGTGGTTGCTTCGCCATGTGTATAGCAACAAGTATCTGCCTTGTTCGCTGGCTCTCTGTTGATTTTCTCAAATGTAGGGGTTGGAGCCGCTTTCCTTGCTTGATCAAGGCCTATAGTACTTGGCGACATAAGATGCAAAATAGCAAACTGGTTGCTGTCATTTAATCCTTCGCGAGTCTTATGCCGAAGAGGATGATTGGATCATGGCTATCGACATCATGACGTGTGACCAAGTGAAACCACCACACTTGCTGCAACTTTAGCATCTAAAACCGCACCGGTTTTAATCATGTTTTAATTAAAAAAACATCAGGCCACTATACTGGCCCTGCGGTGGTAAGAAAAGGTGGAATATCTTCACTGTCGCCTTAGATGCGATCCTCAAGATGGAATAATGACTCATTAATTATCAACCAGGGCCACTCACTGGCCCAACTAATAAATTAATCACCAGAATATCTGAGCTATAAATCGAGGTGTAATGGAGAAGTATCTTCACTGTCGCCTTAGATGCGATTCTCAAGATGGAATAATGATTCATTAATTATCAACCAGGGCCACTCACTGGCCCAACTAATAATTAATCTCCAAAATATCTGAGCTATAAATCGAGGTGTAATGGAGAAGTAATCCTTGCGACCTAGAAATGGCATCCAAGAAACCATTCGTTATCGATCAGGCAGATGAAATCACTGAGAAAGCCGCATTCAACTGGCGGACTAACATGAGTATTCAATGTAGACGCCAGACCGGAGAGGAGAGAAGCCGACTGATGGGCTTTGGTGGCGGTGATAGTCAAGCGAGTCTGGGTCCCACACCTCGCGATCGTTTGCCAGATGATGCTATGGCCTATTATGGGCTTCCCATCCGCCGTCCCATAGCGGCTCTTCGGCATGTGCCTGGTGATTTTAGCAGTTGGGGACCAAGGAGGAAGGTGGGCTTCTGGCCTACCGTCACTCCCGAGGAAAAGGTTTGGTATCAGGAGGTTCGAGCGAGAGATTTGGCCCGATGGGACGCGGTGGGTATCACCCAAACCATCGATCTATGCTTTTGTCTTCCCCATAATACTAGCCCTGCACCGCTAGCCGCCGCTCTTTGTTTCTGGAACACCTCCAGCAATACATTCGATTTCCGGTTTGGGCAGATGAGCATAACTTTGCTGGATGTTCTTACCATCACGGGGTTGCCCATTGACTTTGACCCCTATACGCATGGTCAGTTTGATGGCATTCAGTTTTCTTTGAGAATGGATATGGCTGGTCGAGGGCATCACAGCAAATCCTACCCATTCTGGCGTGAATATTACTGCACCCAGCATGACCATACAGGAGGTATCGCATTCCTGGAATTCTGGCTTTGCAAATTTATCTTTTGCACTTCTTCCAACAAACCTACTGGGCCCTGGAATTCTCTGGCCACTGCTCTCTACAATGGTATTTGCGTTGGCCTTGGGCAACCTGTATTGGGTGCGTTATATCGCTCCCTTTATAGGGCTGTAATGCGCCCATTTGATACCGACATTAGTGGCCCCTTCTGGATCCTTGCCTTTTGGCTGCAGATTTATTTCACTCTCTTTCGTCGCGGGGATATTCCAAAGGAACCTCCAGTTGATTCCCTTTTGGGGAACTGGCTTTGCCGCAACGTAAGGTATCGAGCTCCACCCTACTCCGAGTGTTTTATTTACTTGTACTTGCTGGGAGAAATGCCGGACCCAAAAATAGTCCTTTCTAGGCGATTCCCTCCTCCCCTTGATGATGGATTTCTGCCCAGTGGACGGGATCATAGTGAAAGAGCCCTCCTGGCCTTTCGTCGCGCCATCTCCTGCTTGGATATTCGTCTTGCCACTGATCGCGTAAGTTACGAGCTCTACGCCCCTAACCACTTTGCTCGCCAATTTGGGTTGGCCCAGTTGGTACCCTGGCCTCTGGTTGATTCTGCCAATTACTACACCTCTTGGCGGAGATTAGCCCCACCTGGGTCTGCCCCATTTCAGAGTCAGTTTACTTTGATAGTGATTCCCCCTTGGGTCAGAGCGTTGTACCCCCTCAACGATGTCGACGATGATTATGTTGATTGGTGGAAAGAAGTGTCAGTGAACTGTTGGGACCTGCCGCATGACGAACTCTTCGCCCTAATCTTTTGTGGCATGAGTAGCCCTGGTCCGGAGGACCGCGAGATTCTTGAGCGCTTCTCCAAACCTGTGGAACAACCCCCGCGACCTATTCTACCTGCTCGCTCATTGCATCCAGAGATACAAATCCACGAGCCTAGGGCAACAGTAAGTTTTTGTCTTTCTTCACTATTCCATTTCCTTGTGTTGATTTTCCCGCTCTTATTCCTGAGTGTGTTTTGCAGCAAACTACCCAGAGCAGGACAGCCTCTGTTCAGGCAGGGAAACAAAAGGCAATAGCAGAGGAGACTTCAGAGGGAGAGTCTTCGCATGATGAAGATCCTGCTGAGGTAATTTGGTTAAGAACGATCCCAAACTTGTATATTTGGTGCTTCCCTCCCTTTTGAGTTATGACTCTTTTCTCGTACAGGCCACTGCTGTCCTTGCTTGCAAACGTGATCGAGCTCAATTCATCGAAGAGAGTTTTGAAGATGATGAACCTCTGGCAATGCGACTGGTAAACTCCGACCCCGTCTTATCCTGTTTAAATTTTAAAATCTGGGCAGGATTTTCATTATGTATCTTTTGACAGGTTCGTCAAAGGACCACTGATCCCTCTCGCCTGAGCGAGGCTGGACCCTCAGCCACTGCAGAAGAGCCAATTCTCTCGCTAGTTCAAGCATCAACTAACCCTGTGGCAACTCTCCCATCTCCCACTACTGAGCACCTGCAAGGTCCTACCATTCTAATAATGATATCTGATGACGACTCCTCAGAGGATGAAAGCGTGGAAAGCCACTCTGAAACTTCTGCCGCTTATGAGGAATTGATGACAACAGAGATTCTCGCGGCACTAGAGATTCAAGAGGTGAATGAGGCGGGGCCTCTTCCTCTTGGTGACCACGTACCAGATATTGACTCGACAGCTCGAGAGGTAAGCCACCGTTTGGCCAATACTTTCCATTTCCCTTTAGATCCAACCCTGCTCTCTGACATTTCTGAACCTGACCAGGATTCTGTTTGTACCAAGGAGGCGACTGCAAATGCTGCTGGTCTTATCGGCGGGACAGTCGCCCCAGAGATGGAAAATGATACTAATGGTGGTGGTGCCCCCAAGTCTCGCGAACAAATGAGACAACCGTCGAAGCTGAGGGCTCTGTGCTTGAATCTGCTCCACTTGCCCATGGTGAGCCTCGAGTTGAGTTTCCAGATTCCCCTGAGACTGAAGAGACAGATCAACCTGTTGAAGATGAAGAAACTGAGGAAGCTGTCCACCATTTTGCATTGGTGGTTCGTGATCCTGTGGCGCCTCTGTCGCCTCCTCCTCCTACCAGATTCGAGAGATTGATGAGGGTGTTGGAGGTAACTCCTCCTTCTACTGTGGATGAGGCTAAGATGGTGCTTCACGAACATCTGGGTCCTCGGGTATTGGAGACTGACATCCTCCCGCGAGTCTTGGAAGCTCTAAGGTATCTTCACCAGGAGAAGGTTTTGACTCTGTGGCAATTTAGTGCTATCGACTCTCTGCTGAATGAACTTGATATGGCCCACCGACGTCAATCGGCCGCGAACACCCAGGCTCGCGACGCTCAAGAGGCTTTGAATAGTGTCTCTCGAGAAATGGACATCTCCCGCGATATTTTAAATGAACGATCCAATCGCCTGCGGGAACTACAAATCCAAAGGTCCGACTTCAAACTTCAGATCGAGGACCTCCAAGCACATTTAGCCTTTGTTGAGAATGCGATTATTGCAGAAGAAACTCAACTCGATGAGCCTTTGGCTGCTTATGAAGAAATGGGCCGCAATCTGGCCCGTATCAGAGATCGGGCCACTCAGGCTGAAGTTGGTGCCATTGCGGCAAAACGCCACGTGGAGGAACTTTGTTTGAAATTGAGCTTTGCGGGCCAATCTCTGTAAACCCCCTCGAAAACCGTTCGGTCTCCTCACATGCTGTTAATCCCTTCTTTTCCGAGATTTAAGGCATTAATCACTCGTTGAAAAACAACGGTCGTGAAAAAATAATCTCGTGAATAGAACAGTTACCTCCTCGAAAACCGTTCGGTCTCCTCACATGCTATTAGTCCCTTTAATCCCGAGATTTGGAATCACTAATCTGGATTTACTGACATCAGTTTTGAAATTGAGCTTTATCCAAGGGTGGGGATTTGCCTGAAGTCCCTATAAATAGTTATATTTCAGGAAGGGAATACTCACAACAACTTTTCTGAAATATTCAAAAAATGGCCTTTCAGTCCTTGCTTCTTTTTCTCTTTCTTCACAAATCTTCTCCTCATGAAATGACCTTTAGCCTCTAAATTTTAGGCTTTATGGCGTAATCTTAAGCCTGGGTTAGGCCTTATGGCGTAATCTTAGGCAACCCCTTGTTTCGCCTTTCTGGAATTTTGCAACAATAATGCCAGGCTTCAGATTGGTTTAGAAACACGAGGGGGCTCCGAGTGTGAGATCCACGATCGTGCGAGACCATCTGTATTAGGATCCCCCACTTGGAGCAAATCGGGGAAGGGAGGGAAGCCAAATTGAGGTTCGTCTTTCCTCCTCTGTTTCCTTCTTTCTGGACCAGGCCCGTATTGTGCCCTCCAGATGGAAGGGGCTTTGGTTCTCACCTCCTTCTCCCCCTTTCTCTTCTTGATAGAATCTTGGAGGGATGAGAAGGGATGGACTCTTTGAAGGAATGGGTTCAAGCTACAAAATGGCTGTTCCTGTACTTCACGTCCAGCTAATGGTGGTTACCAAGGCTAGAGGGGATGCAGAGACTTAAGCTGATATTTGGTTCCTTCACTCTCTGCCCCTCCTTGAGATAATGGCGCGGCTCAACCCGACGTTGGATTCCATAGCTGCTTCCAATTTAGGGGGCTTGGAGGCTCCATTTTCTTTTACAGGCGTCTCCCCTTCTCATGGATACTGGCGTTGGCCAAGCCTATGTTGTATTCCTCTGCCGTTTCCATGTAAAGGGGGCTCCGGTACTCCTCTTTTCCCTACCCTGAAGTCTGTCCTCCTTGAGATAATGGCACGGCTTAACCCGACGTTGGATTCCATAGCTGCTTCCACTTGAGAAAAGATTCAAAAGATATCCGAAGATTCCTGTTTTGTATTCTAGCCACTTTTGGCTTTGTAATGAATGTACTGCTTTTGGCCGCACAGCCACTTTATGAATACAATAATATTTTCTTATCCTGATATTGAAAATATCCGTGAGAAGCCAATAATTGTGTCTCACAAGGCCCCAAATATAGGCCCCCTAGTTGCATATTAAAAATAATATGAACTTTTAAAATATGCTCCTCATCAAAAAGAGCCTCGCGGCGAGGGTTTTGAGAAAATATGTATCTTTTGGATCCACTTGCTGGCTCCCAACTCAAAACTCTTAGCGCCAATAACTCCTTCTTTTCCGAGATTTAAGGCATTAATCACTCGTTGAAAAACAACAGTCGTGAAAAATAATCTCGTGAAAAGAACAGTTACCTGCTCGAAAACCGTTCGGTCTCCTCGAAAACCGTTCCTCACATGCTGCTAGTCCTTTTTTTCCCGAGATTTGGAATCACTAATCTCGATTTACTGACATCGGTTTTGAAATTGAGCTTCATCCAAGGGTGGATATTTGCATGCCCATATCTTCCTCCACATTATAAACCCAAATTTCCAATCCCAAAATCATTTCATCAACTCGAATATTTCTAGCAGCAATCTTTCTTAAATACTCATCATCATCACTCTTCAATTCTCACATTCTCTCAATCCATTACCAATGGAACCACAAAACCGGCATCCAACCGAGAATGGTGGAAGTAACAAAGCAGCCGGGAGTAGTGCTAACATGCTTCGCAGGGAGAACCGTACTAGGTGGGTTCCCACTACAGATCATATAAGAATCCTCAAGGAGCTTTTCTACAACAAGGGAGTTAGGTCCCCAACTATAGAGCAGATTCAGAGGATCTGTCTCCAGCTGAAATGGTATGGCAAGATCGAGTTCAAGAACGTCTATTTTTGGTTCGTGAACCAAAGGGCTCGGGAGAAGCAGAAGAAGACATCCACTTCGGATGTTCATGTGCCCATGCAAAGATCAGAGCTTGTTGGTGGATCCATCATGGAACAACGAGGAGAAGATCACCAGGAGATTAAAACCCTTCCACTGTTTCCCATGCACGGTGAGGACATCTTTGGCAACATGAAGACTACTTCCGACGGAGGTGGTGATCACGGTGGTGGCTCTTACATTTCTCTTGAGCTCAGCCTTTCCTGCGAGGGCAAAGCTGGAAAAAGTTTCCGGAGCCGCTGACTCGGCTTAGTAGCTTCGCGAGTGTAGGGACACTTAGAATTGCCCCCGAAGAGTTGTATTTATGATTTTTTTTTTTTTTTTTTAATATATATGTTAAATGGGCTTAGTATTGTATAGTGTTGCCCCCCTAGTGTTTCTAGGCATAGCGAAGAAATGATTATGGGCCTCAAAAACAGGCCTTCATGAATGGGCTTTGCAAGAGTAGGAACACTAGAATTGTCCCCCATGTCTTATGCGAATAAAATATCTACGACTCCTCTGAGTCCCAGACATTGAGAAAGTATTTCTTCAAGTATCTCCCATTGATAGGGTTATGATGGACATCTCCATCCAGGTCCTTGAGATGAAAAGCTCCTTTCCCTAAGATTTTATAAATGATGTACGGGCCTTCCCATCTTGGAGTCCATTTTCCGCGACCATCTAATTTTTCGCCAAGCGGGAGAACTGCTTTCCAAACCAACTCTCCTTCGCTGTAATTCCTTCCCCTTGTTCACTTGTCATAGGCTCGAGCGACTCGTTGCTTTTCCATGACCAAACTATCTAAAGCCTCCAAGCGCTTTTCGCTAAGGTCTTCATGTTCCTGCCACATAGCCTGAACGTAGTCTTCTCCAATGAGATGATGTTGCTCTTGGACTCGTAATGATTGGACGTTGACTTCCAAAGGCAGGACTGCGTCATGGCCAAACATCAAAGCATAAGGTGTAGTCGCGATAGGATTTCGCTTCGATGTGCGGTAGGCCCAAAGAGTCTCATAAAGGGTCTCATGCCATTGTCGCGGATTAGCTTCCAACATTTTCTTCAGCAAAGTGATGATGATTTTATTGCTGGCCTCCGCTTGACCGTTAGACTGAGCATAATAAGGACTGGAATGGACGAACTGTATTCCCCATTCCTTTGCCAGTTTATCAACTTCACCACCCATGAAAGCTGCCCCCCGGTCAGAAACAAAAACTTCTGGGATACCAAATCTGCATATGATGTTCCTAAATAGGAATTGTCGCAACGTACCACCAGATGCTTCTTTCAAAGGTTCTGCTTCGACCCATTTTGTAAAGAAATCAGTCGCGACGATGATGAACTTGTGCTGAAGTGATGAGTGTGGGTGAATCATCCCAATTAAATCTAGCGCCCATCCTCTTGCGGGCCAAGGCTTAATAATGGGTTGCATTGGAACATTAGGGATATGCTGGACCGGCCCATGAGCTTGGCAGTCCAAACAACCTTTTGCGAATGCGATGCAATCCTTCAAGATACTGGGCCAAAAATATCCATGTCGTCTGAGCAACCATCGCATCTTTGGACCTGCTTGATGAGCACCGCAAATGCCGGAATGAACTTCACGCATGAGTTGTTTCGCTTCGTAGCCATAAACACATCTGAAGTCTATGCCATCTTCGCCTCGTCGTCGCAGCTCGTCACCTCTAAGAAAGTAATTTAGTGCAAGAAAACGAATCTTCCTGTTGGCAGTGGGATCTGGCTGCTTGAGATAAGCGATCAAAGGGATGCGCCAATCTACGTCAATAGGTTCCAGGGTCGCGACTGAGGTATCATCTGGAGGATCTCTTCTCGCCATCCATGAAGGAAGCGTGCGACGCTCGACTTTAAGGATTCTCTCCCGCACGCCATATCTCAATGTTACCCCTGTTGCCAGTTGGGCCAACTCGTTCGCTGCAAAATTTCGCTCGCGAGGAATGTACTCTAGATGTATGTTATCAAACTGGTCCAACAGGTCTAATGCTCTGTTCCAATAAGGAACCAATGTGAAGCTATTGCATCTGAACTCGTTGCACAACTGATTGATAACCAAGAGAGAGTCGCCAAGTATTTGTACATCTCCGATTCCCATTTCCAGTAGTACTTCTAGGCCTATAATGAGGGCCTCATACTCTGCTTGGTTATTGGTACACTGGAACTCCAACTGGAAAGAGTAGGAAAATCGATCGCCGGCCGGGTTTTCCAAGACAACCCCTGCTCCTGCTAGCGTATCTGTTCTTGACCCGTCAAAATATAACACCCAAGGCTGGAGTGAGACTGTGGCTTGATAAAGCGCGGCGTACTCTGGCAAGCACGCTAAATCTGGGCGATCTAAAGTTGTGGCAGCGACCTCTAATTCTCTAACCGCGGGGACATCCAGCATAGGGTGATGTGCCAGAAAGTCTGCTATGGCTTGCCCCTTTACTGCTCTCTGTGGCACATACTGTAGCGAGAATTCTGATAATGCGAGCACCCACTTGCCAATACGGCCTCTCAAGATAGGTCGCGACAACATATATTTGACTAGATCGGTTTGAGCAATGATACAAGTAGTAAAGGACAACATGTAATGCCGCAACTTGCATGCTGAGAAGTATAATGTAAGACACAGCTTTTCCATTGGAGTGTACCTTGTTTCGCAATCTGTGAGTGTCCTACTGAGGTAAAAGATGGCATGTTCAACACCATTTGCATCATCCTGAGCGAGGAGGCTGCCAATGGAAGCCTCAGCTGCTGAAACATACAACTTTAATGGAAATCCCGCTCTAGGAGGAACAAGCACTGGCGGGCTCGCCAGATAGGCCTTGATTTTGTCGAAAGCCTCTTGATGTTTATGTTCCCATACAAACTCATTCTGTCCTTGTAACTTCAATAGTGGGGAAAACGGATGGATTTTGCCTGAAGAGTTAGAAATGAATCGTCGCAAAAAGTTGATCCTACCCAGTAGTCGCTGTAACTCTTTCTTCGTTCGCGGGGGAGATGCATTAATGACCGCGTTTGCTTTATCCTCAGGGACCTCAATGCCTCTTTGATGGACAATGAATCCCAGGAAATCTCCTGCCTGAACTCCAAAAACGCACTTGGCGGGATTCATCTTGAGCTTGTGTAGCTGCATGCGCTCGAAAACTTTTCTGAGATCCGTGAAGTGATCTCCACTCTTCTTAGACTTCACGACGACGTCATCAATGTAAACCTCTAAGATCTTCCCAAGTATGTCATGGAAGATCAGGTTCATGGCTCTCTGATATGTTGCTCCCGCATTCTTCAGTCCAAAAGGCATGACCACATATTCAAAAACTCCTGCAAACCCAAGGCAGCGGAATGCGGTCTTGTGTCTATCTTCTTCTGTGACAGGAATCTGGTGATATCCCGCTGTACCATCCATGAAAGACAACAATTCGTGCCCTGCAACTGCGTCTACCAACATGTCCGCTACCGGCATGGGGTAGACGTCTTTAGGTGTAGCCAAATTAAGGTCTCTGTAATCTACACAGATCCTTATCTTGCCATTCTTTTTGCGAACAGGCACTATATTGGACAACCACTTATTGTACTTGGCTACCCTGATAATGCCTGACTTGTACATCTTTTCGACTTCTTCTTTGACCAGAACTTGGGTCTCCGAGTTCATTCTTCGCGGCTCTTGCTTCACAGGCCTCTTATCAGGCAGCGTTGGAAGTTGGTGGCATACCAAGTCTGGTGATAGGCCTGGCATGTCCTCATATTTTTCCGCGAAGCAGTCCTTGAATTCCAGCAATAATTCAACGAGCCTCTGTTTCTCGCTAGGCTCTAAGTAAGTACTGATAGCCACTTCTATAGGCTCATCAGTTGTTCCCAGATTGACCTTTTCAGTAGGGTCCCTAACCTTCGGAGGTGTGTCATCCAATGCCGCTGGAGCAAGTTGAATCTCTTCTTCCTCCTCTTCTTGATCCGTGAACTCTTCATTAACAATTTCTAAGGTCGCAACTCGATCATAGGCCTCTGTTTCCACCAAGTATGAGGATAGCCTCTCATACAAAGAATGGAAGGCCTCTACCTCTTCCTCCATGAGTTCATGTTCCATTAATTAGCACTTGGAGATGGCACCGCATATCCAGGCCTTTCGAGGTCATTTTTTGCGACCGCGAGCCCCCATTGTGCCAATTCTGAGGTCGTCACCCCTGTGGGGCGGCCCTTATCATCAATACCAACGACTTGTAAAGGAGAGATTGGTTCTAGGTAATACCTTGCGTCCAAGTAGTTGGCGGACACCGAAAAAGGTCGCGGGTCTGCTTTAACAATTTCTGCCTTGTCTGCGACTTTGTCCCATATGATCAGCTCCTGATGAAGGGTGGATGGGACACAATAACTCCTGTGGATCCAGTCGCGGCCCATAATTGCGCTATATGCCGCATAGCAATCTGTGACAAAGAAAGTGTAAACCCCTTCTGCTGGACCCACTTTGACTTGTAGGAAAATCAAACCCAATGTTTTGGTCACAGTCCCTGCGAAGTTCTTTAGCATAAGGGAAGTGGATTGGATCTTTTCTTTCTTGATCCCTAGTAGATGCATGGTTCTGGTAGTAATGACATTCACAGCTGCGCCGGTATCAACCATTATCTTGCTGACCTTAGTCCCATTCATTTCTGCTGTGATATACAAAGGTCGCATGTGTTGCACCATGGCGGGTGTGGGTCTTGTGAAACTCATGAGGAAACCCTTATTGTTAGCATCTTTAGTCTCAAGGAACACTGCTTCTTTCACCTGCGTTGTTGCGGCTGAAGTGATCTGCAACTGCTGTTCTCCAATCGCATCAGTTTCTACACATTCCTGCGCAGCGACTGGTAAGGCATACTTAGCAGGGAGCTGATAGGAGCATTTTAATGCGACGTTTTAACTGCATTTCCCTACATTTCTTACGTTATTTCCTTATTAAAATCCTGTTTAGGAAAGTTTCCATTCTTTGATTGGGAAAGTTCCTATTTGTAGAAAGTTTATATTTTTGTAGTTTCTATTTATCATTTTTAGTAAGTTGCCATTTTTCATTTTAGGAAAGTTTCTATTTTTCTTATTAGTTTCTATTTTTAGGACCTCCAAGCAAGTGGAAAATCTTGAGGAGGAAAATCAAAGTTGCAACCAAGTGGAAATCTAGAGGAGGAAAATCAAAGTTGCAACCAAGTGGAAAATCTTGAGGAGGAGAATCAAAGTTGCAACCAAGTGGAAAATCTTGAGGAGGAGAATCAAAGTTGCAACCAAGTGGAAAATCTTGAGGAGGAAAATCAAAGTTCCAAGCAAGTGGAAAATCTTGAGGAGGAAAATCAAAGTTGCAACCAAGTGGAAAATCTTGAGGAGGAAAATCAATTCAAGTTGAACAAGTGATAAACAAATGGGAAGATATTTTTTACAAATTTGTCTAACATATCTAGCCCTTCATTTATGTTCATCTCCACCCTCCATTCATCATTTTTTGGGCTATAAATACACTTCTCCTCTCACTCTTAAAAACAAATTCCTTCATCCATCTCATCTTCTTTGTCTCTCCATTTCCTCTCCATTTTCCTTAGTTTTCATTTTCCCACCAATTCCTTCATCCATTCCATCTTCTTTGTCTCTCCATTTCCTTTCCATTTTTCTACACCAATTCCTTCATCCATTCCATCTTCTTTGTCTCTCCATTTCCTTTCCATTTTCTCTCCATCCTCTAGTGCATTCAACGTTTCAAGCAAGGGAGAAGAAGAAGAAGAAGGAGCCGTGAGCATCATCATCCATCCTCCACCTTGAAGCTTGCTTTCGAGATTCAAGAATCCATAACGTTTCATCCTTCATCCCCATCTCCATCTCACGGTGTAATTCAACCTCTTTCTTTGTAATCTTGCTTAGTTTCGTGAGAATTGTTTTTAGTTAACATTTATGTTTGAACAAGGTTTATATTCTGAAATTTTATGATTGAATAAAGAATTTCGATTCTTATGTTGTGATTCCAAAGTTGCTTATGTGTGATTGTTCGATTGAATTTGCTTGATAGAAAACTTTTATATGTTTATCTTATTTGGGTCGACACTTATAGGATTTGCATGTAATTGGTGCTAGGTTTAAGAACATGAAATCGACTTTTCGTTTTGTGTAACTTGAATCAAAAGTAGTAAAGGTTCTGGACAAGAATCGAATTTAATTGAAGAGGATTGCAATTAGGTGGACTTTTCCATAACTAAGTTGTACACTTGAGTTGATAGCCTTTCTCTATGTCTAATGCATTAAACATGTCATGATTGACTAGCTTTCTAGGGCTTGATTGCATGTTTGATAGGATTAATTTAGGTGCTTTCGCTTAGGTTAATTAGCATTGAAAAGTAAAATATGGGAAATCATTTGCTTTCGAATGTTTCACATGATCAACTCCTCTCTCATGACTTAGATGAACAATATTAGGGTTTGAATCAATTTTAATCATATGTTTCGGTTTTTGATCTTTGTTCTCTCACTCTATTTTATTTTTATGTTTTTGCATTTTAATTATTTTGTTAACTTAGTTTTATTTTCGAAAATCCAAAAACAAAATCCCCCCTTATTTTTGTTTACTTGTATATATTTATTCTTTATTTTTTTTTTGTAAATAATACTTTTCTTTATTTGTTTCACAATTACAAGTGTACCCTCAATCCCCGGATAGAACGATCCCTATTTGCTTATACTACTAACGATATTTCAGGGTTAAATTGCGCGCTTGCCAACAGCGACATCAATTTTTGGCGCCGTTGCCGGGGATTGAAAAATCACTTGCTAAATTGTATCATTTATTGTATATATTTGTTGTTTAAAAATTGTTTGAAACTTATTTTAAATTAACTAGGATGTTATTTATATTATTGAACACGAATTTTAATTGTAGGTTGTAAATTGAGAGGAATAGGTGAAGTCTCTTTTGTTAATATTGGCCTAAACCCCTTATTGGTACCTAGCTCAGGTCTCTTAAGGTTGAGGGCGGCCTTTATTAACACTTGTTGAACTGTCTTCACACTTATGAACTTTCTCATCTTAGTAAGAAAGCCTATGTGAAATGGTGTCTAGGAAGGGGACAACTATCATGACGGGTTTTTGAATCCAGAAGTGCTTGCAAATGGGCCTAAACCACTATGTGGGAGTAGCTCATGCCAAAATGGATTTTTCCTCTCGTGTTCGTCCTCCCCCACCTGGCCATTTCAGTAAGGTTGCCCAAACGATTTGAAAGGGAGTTTGTGTCTAGGCGACTATACTTGGGCCGCACGTCCACTTGATTTACCGCTTGGAATTTGATTCGATATCAATAATGTTTATAATAAAAGAAATACTTGTGAATACTCTATACATGTAAATTATTTTGTTTCACACATTATACTTGTAAAAATACTTTTCACGTTTTATACTCACTTGAGTACTTAACTTGTGTCTTGTGTATAATATACTTGTTAATTATACTTGTAGTTTGTAATTAATAGTTATACTTGTTTTTATTTTTGTATTTCTTTGTTAATTATAGTTACTAACTTTATTTAATGTAGGTACCGTCTGGCTGCAAGACGTAAAATACAAGCGCTACTTGGGAGGCAACCCAATTCAGAATATAATCAGATTTGCTTTCTCTTTCCCTATTTCTTTTTATTTTTCATTTTTTCTCTATTGTTTTTATTTTAGGATTTGTTTTCGTAAATGTCTTCTATCTATGCTTACTTATTACATTGCATGCTTTTAATTGATTACATTGAGGATAATGCAATATTTAAGTGTGGGGGAAGAGATTTATATTTTTGTCTTTCATTTTGAGTCCTATATATATATATTTGTCTTTTATTTTTGAGTCATTTATATTAAAAAAAAAAAAAAAAAAAAACTGCATTCATTCTGTCTTATTAAATTCAGCTATTTACAAAAAAAAAAAAAAAAAAAAAAAAAACTTTATACACTATACTAAGCCATGTCTGCATCTCTGTAGGAGTTGAGACTGAGCTCAAGGGAAATGTGAGAGCCACCGCCATAACCGCTACCTCCCTCGGAAGTAGTCTTCATGTTGCCAAAGATGTCCTCACCATGCATGGGGAATAGTGGAAGGGTTTCAATCTCCTGGTGATATTCTCCTCGTTGTTCCATGATCGATCCATCAGCACCATAGCCGACACGTGACCCAAAGTTTAGATCAATGGATCTGTCAGTGGATCTATCATTACTAGTAGAACCAGTGGAACCAAAATTGAGATCGAGAGATCCACCAACCGGAACGTTCCGAAATTCCTTCAACTTCTGCCTCTCACGAGCCTTGAGGTTCTGGAACCAAAAGAAGACGTTTTTGTCCTCGATCTGCCCATACTGTTTCAGATGAAGGCAGATCTCTTGAATCTGCTCTGGAGTTGGGTACTTAAAACCCTTATCATAGTAAAGGCCCTTGAGGATTCTTAGTTGAGGCGGTGTGGGAGCCCACCGGTTATTAGTCCCGGCAGCTTGGTTGTTTCCTCCATCCTCGATTTGTTGCTGGGTCTGTTGCTCCATTAGTTGCAGAGTTCGTGGTTCCATGTTGATGAAGAAAGGATTTGAGTTTCGAAAGAAAGGCTGAAGGGTTGAGAGAGAAAGGCTGGAACTCGGAAGAATTTTCTTTTGGAGTGAACAGTCGCTCAGAATGCACCTATTTCTAGAACGAGTGAGCAGATCTCCACCGTTGGATCGACGATCTCTGAGATTAAATCTACGCGTTGGATTAAAGTCACCCAAAAACACGGAAAAGTTGTTGACGCGTGAAGGACACATGGGGGAACCAAACTGATCTCGAGGAGCTGTGACAGATAAGCTACAGCCGAAAGCAGGTATGATTGCCGTAAATTAAGGAAAAGAAAGGACGCGTGGGGGAATCAAACGAATCTCGAGGACCTGTGACAGACAAGCTACAGCTGAAAGCAGATCTAAATGCCATAAATCCAGGAAAAGAAAGGAATATTTACACGTGGAGGAGTTTCTTGGGCCGTGAACTGTCATAACTCTTCTCCTTCCCGGAGAAGCTTTGTTAAAACCGTGTGCCTGTTGAGATTTCTACCCTATTTTGTGCTTTACATATACATCCTTTTTTGTCTCCTCCAGATTTTACTAAGGTTTGTTTAAGCGTGCAGTTTCAAATTCCTTCTACTTCCTCATGGCTCGAACCAAGGTAACCCCTCGCAGGGGCGTCAATCAACGCCGTGTTCTCTCTTTGGAGGAAGAAGGTCGTCAGGCGGCCACTAGAGCTGGGCTTACTCGTCCATGGGACCATCGTCCTATCCGTGAGCGTACCCGCAGTCCCCCTCCTCTGCCTCGTCGCTCTCCCAGACTGCATCCCGGAGAGTCTTCTTCCTCACCAGCTGCTCGTGCTCCTCGGCCTGTGGCCACCCTGGAAAGCTTGTCGGATTCAATTGATGATTTGCGCTCCTCTCTCCGCGATGGTATTATGGTGACAGATTGGAGAGTCAATTGCATGATCGATTACATCTCTGAGATGAACTGCTCTTTGATCCGCTGTCACACTGCAATAAACAAGCTTGCTCAGGAAGTCAATAACTTGCAGAGTTATCCTCCTGGGTTTCCTCGCAAGGACGCTACTGCATCACAACATGAGGACCCGCCTCCGAAGGCTGAAACCAGCAAGAGGGCTGCCACTCGCCCGCATACCGCTCCTCCAAAGGAGTAAATGGAGGTACAAGTCTAGGCTGAAAGACTTTAAACATTAAGCGCTGCATGGGAGGCAACCCATTTCAACTGTAGCTGTGGAGGAGCCATCAAACGCAGATTTGCTTTCTTGAACTCTTCCTTCTATTTTATTTTCTTAAATTTTAAGTTGTTTTAGGTTTCGTTGTGTTCATTTTCTCTTCTATGCTTGATTTATGCTTTGCATGATTTATATTTGTTTATACATTGAGGACAATGCATGAATTAAGTATGGGGGAAGGGTTATTGCTTTATTGTGTTTTTAGTAGTTAGTATATAAAAAAAAATGAAAAATAGTTGATGTTGGATTGTGTTTTTTGTGTTTTTAATTGATGTTGTGATACACTAAGGTATATTGGATTAAACATAGTCTTGAAAAAGGGTAGCTGTTTCAGTCCCATTGCACATCGAGACTCCCTGTTCCCGTACCTAAGTGTTGAAATTAAATTAAATTGTTGAAAAAAAAAAAAAAATTTGGTTACTTTTGTTTTTGTTTTTGAGTCTTAGAATGCCCTTTCAACTGTCTAGGATGATTCTATATCTCTGAAATCATGATTAAAAGAGGATCATAAAATTGAGATGATTTTTAAAATGGTATTCTTTGGTTAATTGAGATATATGAAAAATGCATGCATGTGTAGTGGATATGGATTTCGTAACCTTGGTACAGAATATGAGCATGTTAGGATAAGTTTTGATTCATAAAAGCCCATGTGAGATATTTGAGCCATGTCCCTTTTTCTTGGAGTGATAATTGAAAAATATATTCTTAATTTCTTGGCGATGTTTTGATGATCTCATTATTCTTTCATTTGATTGATTGCTTGCCATAGATTAAGTTTGATGGACTAGAGAATGCTAGAATTCGCTCTTGTGCTTGTTGAGACTTTTGTCAATACATGGCCCTGATTCTGGAAGGGATAGAGGCAACCTAGGAATTATCACCATTGCCAAATAAGCATGTGTCCCTATTTGTGCCCGTCATGGGACTCCCTTAGATAAACCCCTTTGAGCTTACATTAAGCCTTTTCTTTCATCACCCTTAAATCCTTAACCCTGAACCTTAGTATAGCTACACTCCTACCCTTTGTTCTAAAAACTTAGTGGAGCTATATTTTGGGACTTTACTTGAGGATTTGGCATTGAGAACGAAGATTGAGAAGAGGTGAAAGTTCAAGTGTGGGGGTAGACTTGTCCATGAAAAAAAAAAATTTGTGAAAGCCGTGAAAAATGAAATGAAAAGAAAAAAATTGTGTACGGCTAGAAAAGAAAAGAAAGAAAAATGTTTATGGATTTTAGTCTCCCATACTTAGTGATTTTGGAGTTTACTTTGAACTGAAGGCCCACTACAGAAAAATTTGGCCTTTGTCCATTCCACTATAGTTCTAGGGAAGTTTATGTTACCTCTAGGGAAAGTGACGTTTTTGCAATGCCTTGGTGGATTTCTTGAGGTCTCTACATCTACATGTGCTCTGCTAGGTTTTTAGGACACTTTGATAAATCCTTACCCTTCATTTCTTAAAACCTTGAGCCTTGGCCCCATTACAACCCTAAATAAGACCTTCTTGATCCTTAAGATGGGACAGCCTTTGATTTGTGGAGATGAGTTACAAGAGTTGAACCTATGGCTTGGGTCCATCCGTGCAAGTAGTTGATATCCTTCATGAGATCTTTTAAAAAAAAAAAATTTATATTCACAAAGTGCTTTTCGTTTCTTATATATGTGAGCTATTTGATTGCCTCAAAATATTTTCTCTCACATATAATTGAGTGATTATAAGCTTTTAAGCATTGTCTTGAATTCTGAGAGAAGAAAGAGTGGATATACCTTGTGAGGATATGAATCATACTTGTTCGAAGCATGCTTAACAGAAACCATCACCATTATTACAACCAAGTCCTACTTGTGTATGTGTGGATTATATGTTTTAATTAACTCTTGAATATCTACATATTGATTCTTGGTTGAGTGCTAATCTTGATGTAGTGAAAGTAGGAGATTTCTGAGACAAAAAGTTGAAGGGCAATAGAGTCATTGTTTTTGTAGAGTCTTTAATTTTCGTTGAGTGTTAGTGTGTGTCTTAGTGTGATTTTACTAAGGGACTAGCAAAAGCTAAGTGTGGGGGAATTTGATAGGAGCATTTTAATGCGACGTTTTAACTGCATTTCCCTACATTTCTTACGTTATTTCCTTATTAAAATCCTGTTTAGGAAAGTTTCCATTCTTTGATTGGGAAAGTTCCTATTTGTAGAAAGTTTATATTTTTGTAGTTTCTATTTATCATTTTTAGTAAGTTGCCATTTTTCATTTTAGGAAAGTTTCTATTTTTCTTATTAGTTTCTATTTTTAGGACCTCCAAGCAAGTGGAAAATCTTGAGGAGGAAAATCAAAGTTGCAACCAAGTGGAAATCTAGAGGAGGAAAATCAAAGTTGCAACCAAGTGGAAAATCTTGAGGAGGAGAATCAAAGTTGCAACCAAGTGGAAAATCTTGAGGAGGAGAATCAAAGTTGCAACCAAGTGGAAAATCTTGAGGAGGAAAATCAAAGTTCCAAGCAAGTGGAAAATCTTGAGGAGGAAAATCAAAGTTGCAACCAAGTGGAAAATCTTGAGGAGGAAAATCAATTCAAGTTGAACAAGTGATAAACAAATGGGAAGATATTTTTTTACAAATTTGTCTAACATATCTAGCCCTTCATTTATGTTCATCTCCACCCTCCATTCATCATTTTTTGGGCTATAAATACACTTCTCCTCTCACTCTTAAAAACAAATTCCTTCATCCATCTCATCTTCTTTGTCTCTCCATTTCCTCTCCATTTTCCTTAGTTTTCATTTTCCCACCAATTCCTTCATCCATTCCATCTTCTTTGTCTCTCCATTTCCTTTCCATTTTTCTACACCAATTCCTTCATCCATTCCATCTTCTTTGTCTCTCCATTTCCTTTCCATTTTCTCTCCATCCTCTAGTGCATTCAACGTTTCAAGCAAGGGAGAAGAAGAAGAAGAAGGAGCCGTGAGCATCATCATCCATCCTCCACCTTGAAGCTTGCTTTCGAGATTCAAGAATCCATAACGTTTCATCCTTCATCCCCATCTCCATCTCACGGTGTAATTCAACCTCTTTCTTTGTAATCTTGCTTAGTTTCGTGAGAATTGTTTTTAGTTAACATTTATGTTTGAACAAGGTTTATATTCTGAAATTTTATGATTGAATAAAGAATTTCGATTCTTATGTTGTGATTCCAAAGTTGCTTATGTGTGATTGTTCGATTGAATTTGCTTGATAGAAAACTTTTATATGTTTATCTTATTTGGGTCGACACTTATAGGATTTGCATGTAATTGGTGCTAGGTTTAAGAACATGAAATCGACTTTTCGTTTTGTGTAACTTGAATCAAAAGTAGTAAAGGTTCTGGACAAGAATCGAATTTAATTGAAGAGGATTGCAATTAGGTGGACTTTTCCATAACTAAGTTGTACACTTGAGTTGATAGCCTTTCTCTATGTCTAATGCATTAAACATGTCATGATTGACTAGCTTTCTAGGGCTTGATTGCATGTTTGATAGGATTAATTTAGGTGCTTTCGCTTAGGTTAATTAGCATTGAAAAGTAAAATATGGGAAATCATTTGCTTTCGAATGTTTCACATGATCAACTCCTCTCTCATGACTTAGATGAACAATATTAGGGTTTGAATCAATTTTAATCATATGTTTCGGTTTTTGATCTTTGTTCTCTCACTCTATTTTATTTTTATGTTTTTGCATTTTAATTATTTTGTTAACTTAGTTTTATTTTCGAAAATCCAAAAACAAAATCCCCCTTATTTTTGTTTACTTGTATATATTTATTCTTTATTTTTTTTTGTAAATAATACTTTTCTTTATTTGTTTCACAATTACAAGTGTACCCTCAATCCCCGGATAGAACGATCCCTATTTGCTTATACTACTAACGATATTTCAGGGTTAAATTATGCGCTTGCTTTAAGCGCATCAGGAGCACATAAACCATATTGCAAGAGGTATCCACCATTTCTGTTTCGTCCATGTCATCATCAAGATTGAGCTTGGGTTCATCTGCTGGGATATCAGCGTTGAATCGTTTAACCATGAAAGCAACCAATGATTCCTCTGCAGGGATCACCACCTTTGTGCCTCGTGGCGAGGACTTTTGCTGAGCTTCTTGAAAATCACAATCGATACTCGATGTTGTAGATCAAGCAGAGCGAGAACCACTAGGAAATGAGGAGAACTTGCTAAAGCGTGACTTTAGCTTGGCTGGGTTGCTAGGGCGTTACCCTTGCTTGGCTGGTTCTGTAACCGTTGTGGTCGCAGCACTATCGTCGGCTCCCGAGGAGACTAGGACCAAAGTACGTTGACAGAGGATTTGGTGGCACTGAAAGTCGGCTTCTGGGAAGACTAGGACTAGGAGTGTGATCACCGGTAAGAGAAAGAGAAGAAGAGGAGTTGCTCTTAGAGAGGTTGCTCTAGAGAGAACTTAGATCATCTTAGAGATGTTGTTGTTGTGAATGTGTCTTTGTGATGAATTTGTAACCTCTATTTATAGGCTACCATGCCAAAGCATTTAGCATTAAACAAATGATAGTGGAGCATTAATTGGAGATCAGAAATGATGAATTTTGGAGATAAGGAGATAAGGAGTGATGACTTTTGGAGATAAGGAGATAAGGAGTGATGACTTTTGGAGATAAGGAGATAAGGAATGTTGAATTTCGGCTCCTTTATTCCTTGAATTTTATCTCCATCAAAAATTCATATTTTGACCGTGACCTCTTCATAACAAATGTTCCATTATGAGTGTAGATCACTCTGGTAAAATTTCAGAATTTTTCATATAGTGGTTGGGCCGGAAACGCTGCTGGACCTCTTACAGGTCCAGTTTTCCAGTTTTGCTTCTGCAAAATATTGGGCTGATTGTTTGAAGGCCTTCCACTCAAAAATATCTCTGGCACTCTTCATAAGAAATGATCATTGGGATGTCTAGATTTGATCTGGAAAGTTTTAGCTCATTTCGATTTAATTTGGTTAGTCTGCCGCTCCTCCTTCCTTGTTTAGCTCGGTTTCTCCTAGCCGAAGTAGGAAAATGTGCTAAAGTTGACTTTTCATGTTTCCATGCTTCCATAGTAGGCTTTATTTAGCCTCTGAATATATATTTCGAAATTGTCGACAATATATATAGCTTGAGCCACTAACATTGGCTCAATTTCTCCAAAACGTGCCTTGTCAGGCTAAAATGCTCATTTTGGGTCCAAACATCTACAAAATACATGTATTCTAACAAACACCAACTAGCAAAGAGTGCACAAATGGCTATTTCATTTGCTTTGACATGACGGTGACATATGACGCGCTCAAAGCAAGCGCGCAATTTAACCCTGAAAATATCGTTAGTAGTATAAGCAAATAGGGATCGTTCTATTCCGGGGATTGAGGGTACACTTGTAATTGTGAAACAAATAAAGAAAAGTATTATTTACAAAAATAAAATAAAGAATATAAATATATACAATTGTATCAACAAATAAAGAATTAAAATAATAAAGTATTATTTACAAAAATAAAATAAAGAATAAATATATACAAGTAAACACAAATAAGGGGGGGATTAGGATTCTTAAAATTAAAATTAAAATAAATAAAATAAAGAAAATGTAAAAACATATATACAGGGGTGAAACATAAGGAACAAAGATGAAAATTAATTCCATGTAATCAAATTCGATTCAAACCCTATAATTGTTCTTCCAAGTCATGAGAGAGGAGTTGATCATGTGAAACATTCGAAAGCAAATGATTTCCCATATTTTACTTTTCAATGCTAATTAACCTAAGCGAAAGCACCTAGATTAATCCTATCAAACATGCAATCAAGCCCTAGAAAGCTAGTCAATCATGACATGTTCAATGCATTAGACATAGAGAAAGGCTATCAACTCAAGTGTACAACTTAGTTATGGAAAAGTCCACCTAATTGCAATGCTCTTCAATTAAATTCGATTCTTGTCCAGAACCTTTACTACTTTTGATTCAAGTTACACAAAACGAAAAGTCGATTTCATGTTCTTAAACCTAGCACCAATTACATGCAAATCCTATAAGTGTCGACCCAAATAAGATAAACATATAAAAGTTTTCTGTAAAGCAAATTTAATCGAACAAACTCACATAAGCAACTTAGAATCACAATTATAGAATTCGAAAACTTTATTTAAACATAGAAATTGGGCTTAAACTTTGCCCTAAACATTATTGTTAACTAGAAACAAGTTCATATGAATTCAAACAAGGAAAACAAAAGATCATTACAAGGAAAAAGAATGAATTACACCGTGAGGGGAGATGGAGATGGAGAGCTAGATGGTTGGATCTTGAATCTTGGAAGCAAGCCTTCAAGGTGGATGATGGAGGATATGATCTTCACGACTCCTTCTTCTTCTTCCTCTCCTTGCTTGAAAACGCAGAACTTTGCAACTAGAGAATGGAGAAGGAAAATGGAAAGGAAATGGAGAGACAAAGAAGATGAGATGGATGAAGGAATTGGTTGGGAAAATGGAAAGGAAATGGTGAGACAAAGAAGATGGAATGGATGAAGGAAGATATTTTGAGAGTGAGAGGAGAAGTGTATTTATAGCCCAAAAAATGATGAATGGAGGGTGGAGATGAACATAAATGAAAGGCTAGATATGTTAGACAAATTTGTAAAAAATATCTTCCCACTTGTTTATCACTTGTTCAACTTGAATTGATTTTCATCCTCAAGATTTTCCACTTGGTTGCAACTTTGATTTTCCTTCTCAAGATTTTCCACTTGCTTGCAACTTTGATTTTCCTCCTCAAGATTTTCCACTTGGTTGCAACTTTGATTTTCCTCCTCAAGATTTTCCACTTGCTTGCAACTTTGATTTTCCTCCTCAAGATTTTCCACTTGGTTGCAACTTTGATTTTCCTCCTCAAGATTTTCCACTTGCTTGGAGGTCCTAAAAATAGAAACTAATAAGAAAAATAGAAACTTTCCTAAAATGAAAAATGGCAACTTTCCTAAACTGAAAATGGAAACTTACTAAAAATGATAAATAGAAACTACAAAAATATAAACTTTCTACAAATAGGAACTTTCCCAATCAAAGAATGGAAACTTTCCTAAACAGGGTTTTAATAAGGAAATAACGTAAGAAATGTAGGGAAATGCAGTTAAAACGTCGCATTAAAATGCTCCTATCAACATAACGAAAATAAAACTCTATATGTAACTCGATTACAATGTAGCATAATTACCAATTGCACAGCTTTCCTACGCCGGAAAATAAATTCGACAACACTTAGCTTCACTCTGCCACTAGGTGGTAGTGACCATTTGATGAATTATGGAGCTCGCCACCTATCAAGAGCAAACAAGGCACTTTGAGTGCATACACGTGCAAAAAGCCTGACTAGCCCTACACAACACATGTAGGGACTTAAGCAATGCTAATCAAATTTTTTTTTGGGTCAAATTTTAGCCAAAATAGCTAAAAATTCATTTCGACTAGCCACTTTAGAAATAAGTCTTTATCAGTGCTCTCTATTTTATCTAATTTTGAGTTTATATTATCTTTTAAATAAAGATTAAATAGTTTAAATACAGTTATAAATTACATGAAATAACTTAAAATGAATGTTTTAAATTATAGAGTCTCATCTCCCTCTTTATATCTAGGAGCGAGATAGCTAAAAGTTATAATGGAGAGCCACTTATGAGTCCAGTGTAGCTGTTAAAATAGATAAAAAACTAAACATGCTCTCCAAAATAAGGAGTTAAAGTAGAGTGTCTGCTAAAGATGCTCTTATTTACCTTAATGAGTACTTTTTTCTAGGGGTGGGTTCTGTTCGGTACCTGACATTCAAGACCAATACCATCTACCGTACTAGACACTCTTGGCACACAAAATAGGCTACCATTACCGGCCACAAAAGTCGGTATACCAACTTCTCGGTATCGGTTGGTATCGGTTGGTTGGGCCTCCAACCGACTTTAAGATTGGGCCAGCTTTCAGCTATGGCCCAACTGAAATTGTAAAGGCTCAAACCTGTCAGAAATTTCCAAACAAAGGCCCAACCATAAGCAAATGAAAAATAAGCAAAAAGCCTGTCCTACATAACTTCAGTTCATCAGTTCAGTTTATCTCATCAATCATTCATCACTTCATAGTTCATACAAATTATAATTCAATAATTCACAGTTCAATAATTCATCTCATCAATTCACAGTTCAATAATTCATCCCATCAATTCACAGTTCATCTCATCAATCATTCATCACTTCAGTCAATGAAGAAGAATTTAGGTAGTTTCTGCAATTTCAATCAATTAACAAGAAAGCTGAAAGCTCAAGATGTAGGCTGCGAGGGCAGCAAGGCAGTAGTTTGTGACTGTGTAGAGCTGGTATTGGTCATTGTTCCCGCCACTCCTTGATTAAAAGCATTCTCTGCAAAATAACAAAAGAGGAGGTTAAAAACAATATCATGAATGCATCCCAAACTAAATGCATTCATCATACATCTTCAGTACTGGTCATATTAGGTGCAGAACTGATTGAAGGGCTAGAGCTACTAGCTTGACTGAGGTTAGCACTTTGAGTACCCATAGCTACAAAAAAGAAGAAGAAAGAAATGAAACAAACAAACATCAAACATATATATAACAGTCCACATAGCAACCAACCATACCCTAAACAGAAAACAGAAAACAATAACACAATAAAACAGTTCACAAAAACATTAAACATGTCTTCTTAGTTCACAACTTCACAATTCTTACAAACAAAAATTCAGAAAGCTTATAACAATTGAAACTTCAAACCATTTTCACCATATAACATATAACATTTTCATTACCTAAACCTCTTGAATTGTTGAAATTGGAGCAACACCTGAAAATTAGTAATTACAGTAACAAACTCTCAAGTCAAATACAAGTGATGAACATTCATACAGTCACTTTGCATAATATGAATTATACCTTCAGTTGTGCTGTCACTTTGCTTTCTTAGTCCTCGTCCTCCTGTTCCTGCAAGCACAAATTGGTAAAGAAACTAAGAAACCATGAAACCCAGAATAAATTGGTAAAGAAACTAAGAAACTAAGAAAGAGTCCCAACTCACAGGTTTAGAACTCACGAAAAAAAATAAAAGAACAAGCTTTACCAACAAAAAAAAAAGCACATACCCAGAGCTGAGGCTTCACTCATCTGAGAGCTCCTCACGTCTCTCCTTCTCCATCAGCCTAAAACAACCAACAGCAAAAAGAGCACATAAAATTAGTAAAACTATTAGAGAATCCATAAACAACCGGGTGCTCAAGCAAAAATCCAAAAGGGTATTCCAATTCACAACACCCACCAAGCAGGCAAGCAGAATCAAACAAAACAAATCCTGAATCTAGAATTGAATCAAAAAGATTAAGTCTTTGGATATCAAACTGGTATAAAGGGGACAAAAAAACACAAAAAACCCAGAAAAAAGAAACGTATTACTAGCATCTTCATGAGTCAAATAAAGATATGAGCAGCAACACTGACCAATAAGAGAGTACAAGGACATGAATCGAATGAATTGACACGAGATTTTCTGGGTTTGATTCGAATCGAACTTCAAAAGAGAGGTCCAGAGGCGGAGAGTTCTGGGTTTGAATCGAATGAACTTCAAAGGAGAGGTCGAGAGGGCGGAGAGGCGGAGATTTCTGGGTTTGAATCGAAACGAGAAGCAGAGAGAGGGCGGAGCCGCGGAGAGGCGGAGATCGGGAGATGTCTGGGTTCGAGCCTTCGAGGCCTCGAGGGAAAGAGTGGCTGAGGGGAAGAGTGAGGGAACTGGATTAGGTTAATAGGTTTTGTACTCTATAATATACGGTACGGTACGGTATATTGTATTTATCTAAAAATCAGTACCAGTACCGTACCATTATGTGGAAATCGGTTCGGTACTACCGTACCAAAGTCTCGGTAACCGACATAGTTGGTTACCAACATTGTTGGTTCGGGTGGTAATCGGTTGGTTGGTTTGGATCGGTAGAATTTGCCAGCCCTACTTTTTTCTAGTTACCTACTTTATTTTAACGAGGGTAAAATGAGAATTTTTTCTAGTTACCACATGAGTCCTTAAAATGGTAACATGAATGCTTAAAGTGATAAATATCACATGAAATATAACACGTATGAGAAATGTTAACATACCATAGCTTTACCAGTGATCATAAAGCTTTGAAAGCGCCTGGTCATTGAACAGATGAAGAATTGCAACCTTGTAGGAATATCGTCAAACTCAATGGATAAACCGTGGACTCTTGTTGTAAAAGCTTACATTTTGCCTCCATTGTCATTGGCAACAACAACAACAACAACAACATCTAGATTTGATGATCAACAAAGGTCGTTGATTGCAGATGCCTTATCTCACCCCTCCCAACCCTGGACAATCCACACATAGAGAATCAAATCTACCTAATCATAATTTGCTATTCCATGCATGAAATCTAAATCAAGCTTTTGCTCATGGTTACGCTCACTCTTAGGTTCCGCGGACCTGAGACAAAAAAAACTAAATAATTAAATAACAGAATATATCTACCGAATTGATCGATATAGTCGAGCAAATGCAGGCGAAAGTCGTGATGGATTAAAGTAAAAACCAACAAATCACTAGAAAGTAATAGAAAAGAAAAGGATGAAAAAGAATGCATGAGAACAGTTGATATATGCTCAAATCACTGAAAAAAAAACAGGAAGAGGGAGAAAGAGAGCAAATGTACATGACAAAAGCATCCTGGAATAGTGGAATATGTGATAATCATAAAGCCTTGGAATTTTGTAGTTCTCCTTGAATCGACGTAGATTTGACAACCATGAATCAATATCGTCAAATTGATAATAACACAGTGGATTTTCGTGGTAGAAGTGTTTCCCTCCGGCCTCCTCCATGATCACTGGGAGCATCATCTTTAAATTTTACATCGATCAAATGTTGCTGCACCTTATGACCATGAAGTACCATTAATTTCTCCAGACAAAATGATCGAGACAGAACTTGTTGTCACTTGCATGAGAAATTCTACAATGTGTTAACGTATAACATGCATACAACTGCCTTAAAAGTGGTAAAATTGGTCATCAAAATAGTAATATTAGTTCTCAAAATAGTAATATTAGTCCTCAAAGTGGTAACATGAGTCATTAAAGTGGTAAATTTTCTTAGTTACCATATGAGTCCTCAAAATAGTAATATTAGTCCTCAAATTGATAACATAAGTCCTTAAAGTGGTAAAAAAATTTAGTTTACCGTGTGAGTCCTGAAAATAGTAATATTAGTCTTCAAAGTGGTAACACGAGTCCTTAAAGTGATAAAAATATTTGATGTATGAGAAATATTAAAATACTATAACTTATTTACCACTTCATGTTACCACTTTGTGGACTAATATTATTATTTTGAGGATTAATTTTACTATTTTTAAAGTAATTGTATGCATGTCAAATATTAACACATTGTAAAATTTTCCCAATAGCTTTACCCTGCATGCATGTCAAACTTTTCCGCAAAAGAGATACTGATACTGATCCGGAGATGGAAGCCTATCATTCAGAAAGTGCAGTACGGTATCTCTTGACGTTGCAGAGTGCCATTAGTAGCGCGCAAGCAACCCACTAGTCCTTTGGCTGTGTAGGCCACCTCTTCCTAATTCTCTCTCCCCAAACCATGTACGACGGTTTACTCTTACTAGAATCTTGTAAAAATGCACCCATTCCAGTGGGGAGACCCTCCTTGAGAAAATCTGCTGCCACTAGTTCCAAGTCAGGAGGCTCCTTTTGCTCATCGACCATGTTAAGGTTCAACCTGTTAATTAACGTGCTTCTTAAATTGCATGTACAAATAGTACTTCACATTTTTCTTTTCTTTTGTTTCTTCCACAGAAATCTCTAATACCAGTGGGAAAAAACAAGGCTAGCTAGCTCAACAATGGTCTAAGCGGAATTTTGGTTTTATTATTTATTCTTGAAATCTGAAATCTGAATTGCAAACTAAGGATAAGTGCTATCTGTAGATCTAGCAGTACTAGTTGAAACTGAGGGTAAGGGTTGCCAACGATAAATATCTCTGATACCATCTTCAAATTTGTGGAAAACCTCATACTTAGAGAGATTTACGAAAAACTAAACTTAGGCAGCATGTGGACTTCGCTTCTAAGACTGGAATCAACTAGAAGTTTTGGACGTGATCTGCAAGGCACAGAGATTCTGTCCATCACAAGCCATAAGCTACTGGGATAATAATAAACCTAGGATGACTAGGGATGTGATTAGGAGTCCTTATTCAACCAGAAAACTTGATTCTTATCATTAGGACAGTTTACCAATACCACAAGCTTACAGCAAAGAATATATTTTTTCGTTCAGGAACAGAATCTTCTCAAGTTAGAACCATTCAAAAAAAATTTGTTTTTATTTTCCAGTAACTGAAGCAATAATGATGTAATTAAAAACATTGATAATATGAAAATATCAATATCATTGATCATATGTTATATTCAATCATAGCACATAACAACAGGAATTCATATGTATCCATATGATATATCTTCCATTATGTAATAACTGAAAGTCGATCCAGTTATTGAAGAGAGAGTACATTATTGATTTGACAACAACAACAGAGGTAAAACTAGATGATGATGATGATGTTGATGAGGTGCATTTAGAGCCTGGATGATGCCTTGGGGTGGTGCAAGACGATATGATTATAAGCGTCGAGAGTCAGAAAATCGTCTAGAGTTTGCGCTGTGCATTGCCTTGCGAACATCTTGCAAGCCTCTCTGTACATTCCCTTCTTAAATTTGTCCTTCCCAACCTCTCTTTCAATCCTCTCCATTTCGTCTTCCACCACTCTCCCAAACAGTTCCTTCCCCACTCTCACTCCAAGTCCATCCCCATCCAACTCCACTCCATACTTGATCCACTGCCAGTTCTGAACCCTGCTTATCTCAGCTGTTGCAGCATCTTCCATGAGATTGTAAAGTGGCACCGAACCAGCTCCGGTTAGCCATGCTGCCAGGTACTGGATCCCCACCCGGGTGTTCAGCCGGAGACCCTCCAGGGTTCGGACTCCTCTAGGCCTCTGCAAGAGGTCTTCTTCGGTTATGGAGGATGCATGTTCTCGCCTCATGGTTTGGATTTGGTTGGGGGTGTTGCGGCCCATGTTGTTTGTGAAGATTTCCATGCAGGCTGGGATTAGTCCTGGATGTGCTGCCCAAGTTCCATCATGTCCTGCTTTCACTTCTCTTAGCTTGTCCTTCCTCACCAAATCCAATGCTGCTTCATTTGCTACTGGATCATCTCTAATTGGAATCTGAGCTGCCTGCTCATCAATTCAAAATAAACATCCTTCATTAATACTCATGTATTCAACATTTCAAACAACAAAACTTCATATAGCCAAGAAAGAACTAGCTAGTCCCATATGTGTGTACGACTACAAGAGATGCACAAAGCTTGTATATGGTTCTGCATATCCATGGCTGTTTCTTGAATTTATGGTCTGGATCCTTAGTCTAACAACTTAACATACTGGGTTGTTTCGCAAGGGAGCATTACTTTGTAATTCCATATCATTCGATTAGCTAGGGAATAAAGACTTTTAGGCCATTATGACCGGTATGAAATGCAAAGAGCCTGTGTATGACTGCATAATGATGCTATATATGTGTGACAGAAATGCTTATAGCTAGGCATACACAAATAATGGAGATCAAGAATCACATACCATGCCTCCCATGGCGTGGGCACCGCGCCTATGGCAGGTCCTGATGAGGAGATCAGAGTAACTCCTCATGAAATGTTGATTCATGCCAACTAGAACCCGGTCAGGCAATAGGCGGTCAGGGTGAGCCTGGAAGGTCTTGACATAGCTGAAAATGTAATCCCATCTTCCACAGTTCAAACCAACAGAGTGATCCCTAAGCTCATACAGGATTTCATCCATTTGAAACACAGCTGGAAGTGTTTCGATCAGAACAGTGGCTCTGATGCTTCCTCTCTCTATCCCTACCATCTTCTCTGCCTTCTCGAACACACAATTCCATATCTTCGCTTCCCTGCAGCCAAAATTGTGCAGCTTGTGTCAGTCTTCCATTATCAATTGGAGAACTCTGTTTGAACTGTGAACAAACAAGTATAAATAATGAATATTCCTTACCTTGAATGCTCCATTTTAGGGAGGTAGAAGAAAGGTCCAGACCCTTCACCTTGGGTGCGGCGGAATGCTGCATAGTTGTGGTAGAAGTAGAGACCAAAGTCGACAAGGCAACCAGTTGCAGGCTCACCATCAATGAGAATATGAGCCTCAGGCAAGTGCCAACCTCTTGGACGCACAAAAAGCTTGGCTATGTTGTGATCGTTGAGCTTGTAGACTCTGTTTCTGGCCTTATCATGGAAAGTTATGCTCCCATCAACAGCATCTTTCAGGTTCACTTGGCCTCTTATTAGATTCTCCCAGCTTGGTGAAAGTGCATCTTCAAAATCAGCCTAACCAAATAAAAAAAAGTCGCTTCATGTCGTACTAACATATTCACTTCTCTAGCTAGGTGGTCTTACAGGAAATAGATATAGTCGGTAAAAACGGTATGATTTTTAAGAAATTCTTCAAAAGTATTAACTATCGAGTAGTCAGTCTAGAGTTAAAAAAAAAAAAAAAAGTCTAGTGTTTGAAGATATATATATAATAAAATATTGATAGAACTTCTAAAATGTGTTAAAAGAGTATAACATAAACATCTAATATTTTCGTAGATGACGAATAAATATCTAAATTATTATTGAAATTTTACTATGCCTGTCATTTTGTGCAGGCTGAAACACCTCAGCAAGGCGTGACACCTATAGAGATTAACATGTATATGTGTACCAAAGTTAAAACTGATCATTAATTTCTCACCATGAAAACTTTTGCTCCAGAATTGAGAGCATTGATGACCATCTTCCTCTCCACAGGTCCTGTAATCTCCACCCTCCGATCAGCCACCGCTTTCGGGACCGGTGCACAAACCCAATCCCCTTCCCTTATGAACTGCGTGGCGGGGTCAAACCCGGGTAGACCACCCTCATTGTATCTCCTCTTAGCTTCCTTCCTACACTCCAATGCATACTTAATCCTGTTCCTGAACTCCCTCTGCAACTCCACCACGAACTGCAAAGCCTCCTTGCTCAGAATCTTCACATACTCTTGGTCATACCGTCCCCGAATTTCAACTCCATCGGGGGCTTCGTAGCCCCCTCTTGCACCAGTGTTCATGTTCGTCGCTGGTGCAGGGTACCCGTACGAGCCAACTCCCATCATGTTTTCCTTTCCCCTCTAAGAATCTATGCTATGCTTGTTATGGAATAGTGGAAATGAGGAATGGTATAATCAGATATATAGAGGCGTATGTGAAGCAGTGGATAGGGGCGAAGAGTACTATCGTCATGGGCTGAATGGTTTCGGTGCATGGCGTTATGTGCGTAAGGTGATGAGGGATGTGATGCAAGTGATTAAATCACGGAGGAGGAGATAAGGGGTGGCGGTGCCTTGAATTTTGTGCCTGCCTAGGGGGTTGAGACAATTAGAATATAGAGGATTGGTGTATTGATGATTTTGATATCATCAAAAAAGTTTTATCATTCCTTTGGATAGGACCGTAGGAGTATTTAACTCCGATGCTGTTGATAATGTGTTGCATGCACATGCTTAACTAGCTAACAGTATTTGTGGTTTTTATGGGAATTTGATGAAGCTTAGAGATATTTTATCAAACAACTTTTGTTAGCGAGAATATATTTAGAGTTAAAATTTTATAATTTTGATGTATGTGATATTAGGATCCGGCTTCTCTAAAGTGAGAAGTCTGTAAATTTACTTCAATTTCATAAAATCTGAATTCTCTGTAAAATCTGAATTCTCTGTCTAATCGTTCTAAAAATTATTAGTTTTTCTTTTCTTTTCTAAACCCCGTTAACTCGAGCAAAAAAAAAAAAAATTGAACCCCTTCACGTACGGTCTTTATCCTATGCGTGGCTTGTTACTCTTTCTCTGTGCTTCCATGAAAACTCCCCCATGGTTACCAGAAAACATAAATACAATCAGATTCAGTTGAAGAACTAGCCATACACAAAGGCAAAGTAGCTGCACCAAGCACCCCAGTCTTTCTAATAATTGTGAAGGGATCTGCTCCAACTTTGAAATGGTCATCTTCCATAAAATCCCTTAACCTCTCTTACTTATTCAGTGCTAATGGAACAGGCTCCCTTGTTTGTGATAACTGATAACCATTCTTCGGTGACCGGGTATCTGTCAAAACCTTGCTGCCACTTTCTTCCACCATGATTTCAATCTGGGTTTTAATCAAATTGGATACCAGAGCTTGACGAATGAATTGAAATTCGAAGAAAGCCAAGCTTTCTAAGAATGAAGCAAATGGGGAAATACAAAGAAAAGATAGATGCTTATAAGTTCTCTGAGTTTGAGTTCCCCATAATCTGAAAATTAAGCTTTCTGATTTATATCTTAATGTTCTTGAAGGATTCTAGATCTTATACATTGTGGTTTGAAACTTTGAATGGAAAACTATGGGTTTTTTTTTTGTCCAATCGGGTAGATGTAGATCAGTTTGAAAGGAAAAAAAGCCCAAAATATGGGACAAGCTGATGTGGCGATGATCTAACCATTGGAATATCTCAATGGCTATGATTTTATGAAATTCATAACTTCAGAGAGATATTCACTGCAGAGGAGCTCAATCCGTGAGATTATATGAAATTATGAGGCGGTCCAAATAGAAAGAAGTTAAGAAAATTCAAAATGGCATGGACATTATTAGGAACCCAACCTCAAATTCTCGCTAAACAAGTATAGAAGGATGGAAGAGTAACCAAACATATAAAGCAGAGCAGCATGCTTTTAGCGTTTTGATAATTTCTTAATGTGTGAGTTATTTAAGTTTCATTACAAAAGAGATCTCAAGCTTTACATTTGCAAGATTTGTTACACACTTCTCCAACACCCCCTCTCAACAGATGACTAGATACATACATGTTATACACGAGCCCCATAATGTCGTTGAATATCACAACAAGCATCTATACATTCAACCCAAAATCAATTAGTAATCGAAATGCTCAAATTTTATCAATTATTGTTTACAACTTTATTATTTTTGAAGTGATATACGGTTATCCAATCTATAGAATTTCACAACTAGAATTTTTTCTACATACACACTGACAGTGCAAGTGATCATTATAAGGTGATCTCAAACCTTTAATATTTATAATCAAACTTTTTTTTAATAATCAAGAAATGTATTTGGTGTAATTTAATCATCTATTCATGTTAGTGCAAGTGCACGTTGGTATTCTAAATTTTCTGCCGTCTATAACCTCACCAACTAGGATTCCTTGACAACACAAATTGGGCCACAGGTAGGCCCAAACAGAAAATCCCATTCCTTGACGGTTAAGAAAAGTACTATATGACAGCAAAATACATGTAAATTCCAACCGACACCAAAACCTATATATTCACCCGCCAGCTCCCAAAACCATCATAACGGCGCGAAGTGAAGAAGAAAGATTTCTTCTCATCGGTGTTCGAATAGATCCTGAGCTTTTCTAATCGGCGGTCTCATATCTCGATTCCGGTAAGGCCTTCCGATACCTGTGAATTTCTCACGGCTCCCTGAAAAAACGAGTTCTAGGGTTTTTCATATCTGCCTTTGATTAAAAAAAAAAAAGATTGAATTTTTGCTTTTGGTTATAGATAGTTTTGATATTGGGAGTTGGTGTAGTGTTTTGTAATATTTGAGTTTTATCTTTGACTAAGAAGAGCTGTGGTTGTTAATAATATGGCGACAGGGCAGGTTGATGTTCTGAGAAGAAGGGATTCTCCTAAATACTCCAGGAGAGAATTTGGGTATTATAAGAATGGGTTCTCTGGTGTTAAGCTGAGCCATGGCTGCAATGATGGTGGCAAATTTAGAGATGAAGTTCGCGATTCGCGAAGATGGAGAGGGCAATCAAATGCCTCAGAATCGTTGGTTGAGACCAGAAAAACTCCGGAGAAGGAGAAGGAGAAGAAGAGGAGGTTTTCTCCTGTTATATGGGACAGAGAAGAGAAGAAATTAGTAAGGGTATCATCGAAGAATGGAGTTGTTCCAGTCTCAGTTGTTTCAAGATCACCATCTTGTGAGGTTCATGATGTTGTCTCCGAAGGAGTCGACATTGTTCAATTGCTTCCTGAGATCAGGAAGAGGAAGTCTCCGGTTACAAGTGACAGGGAAGAGAAGAGAGTGAGGATATCATCAAAGAATAGATTTGTCCAGGTCACTCCTCCATCTAGTGTGATTGTTTCCGATGGGGTTGTTTCAAATTCTCCTGCTTCACAGACTCGGTCTCATGGAGTGGAGGGTTCTGAAGATAAACCTTCTGTGGCAGATGGGTTGGTGGAGATTTCTCAAATGGAAGCCCCTGCTGATTTGCAGGTTCGGCGGCATTCCGAGGTTCCAAATAACCTGGATGACAAAGACCAGACTAGAATCTCATTGTCAAGATGGGCATCTGACATTGACTCTCCAAGGGATGATGTTAGCTGCAGCTCGACTCCTGAAAATGGCGAAATCCGAAGAGAAGGCTCAGTTGGGGATAGGAGCAGAACTTCTAGCTCTGTCAGTGGAGATGGTGGAGAAGAGATTGGTGGACATGTTGGCAATGCGGGCGTTGATCAGCTGTATCCTGATTCAGATGACGAAAATATTGCTCGGATTGAAGAGCCTGCAGTGCCCAGGGGAAGAAGTGCAAACATGCTTCAGGGTTGCAGAAGTAGTGAGGAGTACTATACTAGTAATCAAGAGGCACTGGGTGAAGGCACTTATGGTGTAGTCTACAGAGCGAGAGATGAACAAACTGGGGAAATTGTAGCCATGAAGAAGGTGAAGATGGATAACCGCGATGAAGGTTTCCCTATTACATCATTGAGAGAAATAAACATTCTTTTGTCATGTAATCACCCTTCCATTGTGGGTGCGAAGGAAGTTGTTGTGGACAAGGATGGTGATATTCTTATGGTTATGGAGTATATGGACTATGAGCTCAAGTTTCTAATGGAATCGATGGAGCAGCGATTTAGTATAGGCGAAGTTAAATATTTGGTGAAAAGGCTGTTGGAGGGTGTAAAGTATCTTCATGATAATTGGGTTCTTCACAGAGATCTGAAAACTTCAAACATGCTTTTGAACAAGGAGGGTGAATTGAAAATATGTGACCTTGGGTTGTCACGCCAGTATGGGAGTCCCCTGCAGCCTTATACTTCCAATGTAGTCACTTTGTTGTACAGGGCACCTGAACTTCTATTAGGTCAAAAGCAGTACTCTACAGCAATTGATATGTGGTCAGTTGGATGTATAATGGCTGAACTTTTGGCCAAAGAACCACTATTCAGTCCGAAAACGCCAACCGAAGTTCATCAGCTTGATGCGATTTTTGATACTCTTGGTGCACCAAAGGAGACAGATTGGCCTGGAGTATCCAAATTGCCAGTGTTTAAATCTATTAAAATTAAAAAAGGGGAGAACAATCTGCGCAAGAAATTTTGTGGGACATGTTTCACAGGATCACCAATGCTTACTGCTTCCGGGTTGGATCTGTTGACAAAACTTTTAACATATGATCCTGAGAAGCGCATAACAGTGGATGATGCTCTTAGCCATGACTGGTTTAAGGACTACCCTGAACCCAGCCCTTTTAAACCTTCTCCTAGTGTTCATGACAACTACATCCTCAAGCAGCAATGGGAAAGGGAGCGTCAGAAAAGAAAGAGATCGAGAGGAAAGTGAGCGTCGTAAAAGGGAGAAAAGGCATTAGTTTTGGATTTTGATATGTAGAAATTTTGCCTAGGCATTTGTGAAGGTAACAGAGTGCAGGGTCTTCTAGAAGGTACAGAAAATGAGTTGCAAGGTTATGTTGCTCTGTATATAAAGGTGCGGATAGTAATGTTGATCGAGAAGAATAGAAAAAAAAATTTAATTTGTATTTCCATATCTCAGCCAGTGTACATATTGGATTTTCATTCCGTTATTTTATACTTTCGAGCTGTTTGTTTGCTTTGTTCATGTTAGCCTTTTTGTGCAAGTGATTTGGGTCCTGAAAAACCTGAGAAGAAGAGGAGAATGCAACTGGCATTTCAGACTTGGGACAGGAAGGATTGCAATTGTAAGTTATTTCATTACCATGAGGTCATAGATGTAAAATGTCAGTTCATGTATTGATGTCCTTCATGATTCTCAATCTGTTTCACATATGGTTCATACACTTCGCCAGGAATATAACAGAAATTCCATTAGGCCCTTTGCTAGATGGGAGGCATAGTGTTAGGGACTTGTAACCAATGTATTGCATCACCAAAAAAATTTCTGTTTGGGTTTCACTGGTTTTGAATTCACCCAATATGAAGCTCACTTTTAACTTCTATCAACCAGTGCCATTCCTAACTCGACAATTACCTTGCTCTGGTGATCAAAGAGGGTTTTTGCTTGCCTGCAGCTAGACCGCTTGGCTGGTGAGGTTTCATTTAGAAGTTCAAGATTCCAAGGGCTTCTGCTTTTATCCAAATTTGTTGTTAGGTATTCATATTTAGATCAGTTATCAAATTTGGTTAATCTTCTCTTCCCTCCAGTTTTATGAGAGCTATCATGTTTCACAATATGTCACTGAAATCTGATAACAGATAAATCCAAAGTTAAATGAGCATGACAGGGTCTTCATAGCCAATCAGAGCAGCTATACTTGAGTTTTCAATGTGGAGAGGGAGTCCATTGCAGATTTGGACCAGATAGGACCTGACCACCTTCTTCAATTGTAAACTCCAGATTTCCATTCTTCTGAAGTTCTCGAGATGAGCTGATTCATTGTTTGAGCTCATCACTAGTTCACTACATACATATTTGTTACTTATTTGTAATGCCAACTGTTAATCTAGTTTTACATTCCATTAGTCATTACTCATTAGTTGTATGGTGAAATTCTCACCTTCCTTCTTCCTGCAAATAATCTTGATGCGTGTCGAACATACTAGACCGACCTTATAGTAGACTAAAATTCTCGTCATTTAAACAAGTGTATAGTGATACAAAAATAATTGAATACTAAACAAAATAGAGGAACAGAACACCCAAACTTTTTACAAGCTTCGACTCAAGGTCTCCCTTGCACTAAAAATTCTCACCATCTCTACTCCCCAATATGGATACGTGCCATATTCCAGTCAAAATTCGTTAATAATATCATTGTTTTACAAAATTTAAATGTGATATTAATTCAACAACACGTCATCTCAATAACGAAATAAGTCATATCATATGCGTAAGGGCATCTTTAACAATGGAGTTAAAAGCCAAAGTCATTTGCAAAATTTGACTCCCCTAAAGTCATCACTATTCATTCTTATTTTGCATCTCCAACCATCTTTAGTCAAAAGTCAAACTCATTTAATCATTTTAGACAACTATTTAACTACAATATGAATTAAAACACAATTACTTTATTATCTACGGTTGATTTTAATCCATGACATTTTTTACACCGTTAGATTAGAAATTCAGTATATATATATATATATATATATATATGTATTTACTTTTTTATGTTTAGAAAGAATTAATCTGGGCCTTTCATTTTAAATAGAATTAATGAAGTTGAATCTGGGCTGTTCGATTACTTACAGTTGGAAGACTTCTGCTAGTTCTGCACAGGCGGGCCCCATGTGTCGGTTGCATCTCCATCGCGTGTCTCGCCCGTCAACCACGGTTGTGCAGTTATTTTGTCTTTATCCGCGAGTCCCTTCTGTCTTCTCCCTCTGGCGCGTCAACTTCTTCAGCTGCAATTGCAGCACATGCAGCTGGGGGCCACCATTTCTCTCCCCTCACAGAAATGGCTTTCGTTCTACAAAGTTGAGTCATTTTGACACGGCTTTTGGCTCATGAGTCAAAATGGCTCCACATTGAGCATGGTTGGAGATGACTCACCCAAAAAGCCAGAGCCATTTTGATTTATAGCTCAATGGTTGGAGATGCCATAAGAATGAGCTACAACCCATGAATTTTTTTAATATATATTTTGTAAGAAAACTATGATGTGACTGATTAGTCTAAAACATTATCTCTTGACGTAAACATACATTCAAGTAGGAAAGTGAAATGTTAAAAGACTCTCAGAAGACGAGATACTGTTCTTTTGACAGCCCAAGATGCAGGCCCAAACCGCGTGAAAGAAAGTAACACGCACCCCGCAACTTCCAAACCGACGCCACACCAATTTGATATTTTATATTCCGCCGCCCAGCCCCTAAAACCATCATAACCTCTCTCCTCTCTCTCTTGAGGTCGAAAGCAGAGCCGAAACCCTTGAAGGCGTTCGTATCGATCTCTACCGCTTCTCACTGGCGATCTCGATTCCGGTAAGACCTTCCGATACCTGTGAATTTTTCACGGCTCCGAGGTCTAGGGTTTTCTTGGCCTGTCAATCGCTGCAATTTTTAATTTCTTTTCCGATTGGTGTTCCGAGATCTGCAATTGATTTTCTGCTCGGATATTTATTTTTTTCTCTGTGTTATCTGTATGCTCTGCTGATTGATCTAGAAGAAAAGAAATAAAAACAAAAAGATTGAACTTTTTATTTTTAGGGTTCAGGAAGCGTTGAAATTGGGGTTGAAACCTGTTGGGCATATATTTTTGGGGGGTTTGTTGATTTGTTTTGTAATTGTTGAGTTTGATCTTTGACTAAGAAGAGCTGTGGTTGTTAATCTTAATCATATGGCGACAGGGAGAGTTGACGTTTTTAGAAGAAGGGATTCTCCTAAGTACTCCAAAAGAGATTCTGAGTATTATAGGAACGGGTTCTCTGGTGTTAAGCTGAGCCATGGCGGTGATGGGGGTGTCAAATATAGGGATGAAGTTGGCAATTCAAGGAGGTCGGTTGAGAATGGAAGGGGTCCTCATCGGGAAGGGGTCGTTGAGTTACTTCCTGAGAAGAAGAGGAAGTTTTCGCCCATTATATGGGATAAAGAAGAGAAGAAAGCGAGGGCATTAACAAGGAGTGGGGTTGTTCCTGTCTCGGCCATTGCTCATTCATCTCCTCGGAAGAGATCATCTTTGGAGGTTGGTGACGTTGTCTCTGATGGTCCTGCTTCAGATATTCAGTCTCATGGAGAGGGGGTTTCTGAATTCAAGCATGAAAATGTGATTCCGTTACTCTCTGAGAAGAAGAGTAAGTCTCCTGTTACAATTGACAGAGAAGAGAAGAAAGTGAGGATATCATCAAAGAACAGAGTTGTTAAAGTTGTTCCAGTCATTTCTTCTACATCTCCTCGTCCTGCTCAAACCAATTGGGTTGCTTCAAAGTCTCCTGCTTCAGAGATTCAGTCTCAGGGAGTGGAGGTGTCTGAAGCTGAACCTTCTCTGGCTGATGGGCTGGTGGAGATTTCTCATTTGGAACCTCCCGCCGATGTGCATACTCCACTATGCAAATCCGAGGCACAGAGTAACCTGAATGACAAAGACCAGACTAGGATCTCTTTGTCAAGATGGGCATCTGACACTGATTCTCCGATGGATGATCGCAGCTGTAACTCAACTCCAGAAAGTGGTGAAATCCGAAGAGAAGACTCAGTTGAGCCTAGGAGCAGAACTTGTAGCTCTCATGAAGAAAGCGACTCTGTCACTGGAGAAGAGATTGATGGAGTTGGTGGGAATGCAAGTGGTGGCCAGCTGTATCCTGACTCAGAGGATGATGAAGGTCTTCCTCAGATTGAAGAGCCTATGGTGCCAAGAGGAAGAAGTACAAACATGCTTCAGGGATGCAGAAGTGTGGCCGAGTTTACTAAACTAGATGGGATGCTGGGTGAAGGCACTTATGGTGTTGTCTACAGAGCGAGAGATAAACAAACTGGAGAAATTGTAGCCATTAAGAAGGTGAAGATGGATAAGTCCAATGAAGGTTTCCCTATTACATCATTGAGAGAAATAAACATTCTTTTGTCTTGTAATCACCCTTCCATTGTGGGTGTGAAGGAAGTTGTTCACAACGGTGATGATATTTTTATGGTTATGGAGTGTATGGAATATGAGCTCAAGCTTCTAACGGAGGCGACAAAACAGCCATTTAGTATAGGCGAAGTTAAATACTTGATGAGAAGTCTGTTGGAGGGTGTGAAGTATCTTCATGATAATTGGGTTCTTCACAGAGATGTGAAAACTTCCAATATTCTTTTAAATAAGGAGGGTGAATTGAAAATATGCGACTTTGGTTTGTCACGCCAGTATGGGAGTCCCCTGAAGCCATATACTTCCCTAGTGGTCACTTTGTGGTACAGGGCACCTGAACTTCTATTAGGTCAAAAGCAGTATTCGACAGCAATTGATATGTGGTCAGTTGGATGTATAATGGCTGAACTTTTGGCCAAGGAAGCACTATTTCAAGGGAAAACCGAAGTTGATCAGCTTGACAAGATTTTCAGAACCCTTGGTACACCAAGTGAGACAGATTGGCCTGGGGTATCCAAATTGCCAGGCTTCAAAGCTATTCAGGTTAAACAACGGGAGAACCTTTTGCGCAAGAAATTTTCTGGGACGTGTTTCACAGGATCCCCAATGCTCTCTGCTTCAGGGTTGGATTTGTTGACAAAACTTTTAACATACGACCCTGCAAAGCGGATAACAGTGGGTGATGCTCTTAGCCATGACTGGTTTAAAGACTATCCCGAACCCAGACCTTTCAAGCCTTCGCCTACTGTGCATGACAGGTACATGACCCTCAGGCAGCGTCAGGAAAGGGAGCATGTGGAAAGGGCGCGTCGTGGAAAGCGTTAATTAATTAATTTATTTTTAATTAGCAGTTGAACCCTGCTTACTGACTGCTTGATCCTCTAGAAGATACTGAAGAAGGTGCAAGGTTGCACTGTCTGCCTATATAAAGGTGTGGAGTAATGTTGAGAAAAACAGAAAACACTCAAAAATATTCAATGTTTCAACCAATGTGTACTTTAGTTTAAATTTGAGTACATATTGGATGCATTGTTTTTATTCCCATATTTTTATGCGATTTTCTCTAAACCCTTTGTTCACTCTTTATTTATGTTTATACTTGTTTGCAAGTGATTCTCGGCTTATAAAGTCTCAAAAGAAGGGGAGGATGCGATACTGCATTTCAGACTTGGTTTTGCAAATGTAAGTTATTTCATTACCCATGAGGTTTAGGCCATGGCTTGTAATTGTTGGTTTATGCATTGAGGTGGAGCCAATCTTCCATATTTTGTCAGTTCATAATTCTCAGTGTTTCACACACTGTTAGAAGTACAAGTTAAATAAGGAATTCCTGTCAAGTCTTATTCTTGATGGGAGGCAAACAACTCTAGAATTAATTGGTTTTTAAGTTCACCCACTATGAAGTTCAATTTCATTTCCCCCTGTTTTTACCCTTAAGCCGTGTCGTTTTCTATAGGTACTCAAATTCTATGCATACTTCAGGGTGTCTGGCTTGGTTGTAGTTCCCCTTTTGGTCTGATTGCTACTTCATTCTGATATTCAGTCCTTTCTTCATCTTCCTTCTGTTAGTTTTAACTTTTTACTTCTACCAATTTGTGTCCCAGTGTTCATTCTTGATTTAGGAATGACCTTCCACTGGTGAATTAAGAGTTTTGCTTGCCTGCACCACCTGGCTGGTAAGGTGCCTGTCGAATATATATTACTGATTGATATGTCTGGGGCTTCTGTTCTATTTATCACTGGGTATTCCAGTATGAATTAGGTATCTTATTTGGATAAAGAGCAGTTCTGGTATGTCTGGCTCTTTGGCGCGTACGTGGTATAGAAAAAGGAAAAAACGAAGAAGCCTTGAGAGCCTTGAGACATTTAGTTGTTTTGTTAAACAGGCCTCTTCAGAGCCAATGCAGAGCAGCATGAGCAGTTACTCTTGTTTTCAATTTTTTAATTGTGGAGAGGGATTCCATTGAAGTTTTGGACCCAGATAGGACCGACAGTTTCCTGTCAAAGCATATGAGTCGCTAATGAAACTGGTGTTATCTTTACAGGGTGCTCGTTTAAATGCTAAGACTTCAATTTTCCAACACAAGTAAACACTTCAAAAGCAGGGAAATATTACCTTGTTAGAGCAACTCCAACAGCTTCCCTATAATTTTTATATTATAGGGAAGCAAAAGTCAAAACTTTAGCTATTTTTTCTTCTCTAACTCCAACAGATTCCCTAGTTTGCAGCAATCTCTAAAATCTCCATAATTCTTCCTTAAATTTTGGAGTTTGCTGTAAATATAGGGAATTTGGTTTTCTCTCTCCTCACTTTCCCTAAAATAGAGATAGTTATAGGGAATCTGTTGGAGCAAAAGAGGTTTATTTTTCTCTAAAGTAGAGAAAAATCAAAATATAGGGAATCTGTTGGAGTTGCTCTTAAGCTCCATCAATGCGCAATAATCTGGCAATAGGCGGCACCTCCTAGCATGCCATATCTTTCGCGTCCATTATTATTTGATTCTTGTTTAAACAAGAGGTGTGCAAAGCACACTAAAATTTAATACATGAACGCGACTAGAGCATTAGTAGTGGAGCATCATTATTATTTGATTTAAGTTTTAAAAAGAGGTATAATGTGCAAAGCACACTAAAATTTGATGTATTGATGCTACTAGAGCACTGAAGCTGTTCTCGGCAAGAAGTTTATTTCACGAGTGATTTTGCCGACGATATTAGTCATGAACGTTTTGCCCAACGGGTAAGTCATCTGTAAAATGTGTTTTTATTTGAGGATAGTTATCGCGAAATATTTGTCGACAAGAAACGTGCATTTTGTTTAACAATAAATATAGGTCAATGTGTGTGTGATACAACTGAACTGAAGAAAAAAACCAACTAAGATACAGCAGGGATTAAGACTACTACAATTGCATTGCCTATGTTACTCCTGCCCCTAAAAATACAGCAGAATAAAAGTCACCTAACAATATTCGTAAATCATTTAGTGGTGAAGGTTATCGTCTTCCCAAGCACAAAAAGAACGAGTGAGAGCTCAACAAAGAAGATGGTATTAATCAGTGCCCGATCAATCCTCCATCCGTATATAGTAGCCCCACCGGGGTTGGACTGCATATAAGTGACTGAAAACAAGAAAGAAATCACTTGTTAAGACTCTAATTCGCTGCACAACATCAAAGATTAACAACTCATTCTCCGGAACGAGTTGAGATAAACTAGGGGGTTTGCATTAATGCAGTAGTTTTAGTGGACATACCAAAAGCTTGTCTTTTGTGATACAAGGACATGTATGAAGCTAGTTGTGTATTTGTAGGCACTGGTACATAATCAATAGAGTCCAGATCAGTTTCTGAGTAGTTTATGGGCAATGAACCAGCTGGATAAGAACTCCCCAAGTTTTCTGTATCATTGTCAATTCCCAATTGGGAAGCATCACCGGAGCTGCACGTGATCAAAGCGTGCCATCTGCTAGCTACTGATGCAAGCCCTTGAGCTCTATGTGAAATCTTTGCAGCTGCTTGCAGGCATATGATTATTCCAACAAGCTCAACAATAGAGGAGACCTGCCATAGTTAGAAACCAAGCAATTTAAGTATTTAGTTTTTGTGTTTCATGTGATACATGTAGTGTATGAACTATGAAGCATATTGTTCTAAACTTACTACAATGTCTCCTCCATTGATAAGAGTGATGACTTTGCTGTTTTCTGTGCTCTCCAAAAGAGCCACAAACTGGCTAGCTGTGACAAGTAAAAGTTGAAGAAGAAGATAGATTCGGAATCTGTGGCTAATCTTGGACAGATAATGCGTTAGACAAATGTGTTCCTCAAGGTATGCAGAAACATCTATATCCATTTCTAAGAGCTTCCCATAGTTCTCAAAGTGTATAACTTGCAAATTGCATACCAAATTGAACAAACAACTGCCTGATAGGAATATTACATTTGAATACATCCACGACACAAGGAAAGCAAGTAAAACAGCAACAGATTTCCACAATGAATCTTGAGGGACATAAATGACTCGAGTTATTTCACGAGCAGTCTTCAGAAGGAAGCAAGGTAGTAGCCACACTGACAGCAAGTGAAAGAAATCCTGAAGAAGCACGGGTTCAATCTCATAATGGAAACAACCACAAAAATACATGAATTTTCATATGACATACGTAAGCAGATATGGTAAATTTGTGCAAATTTTCACCCAAAGTGCATGTTTGAAGAAACTGACAGTCAAACTAGTAAATGTTATGTATGTTAGACTGTTAGTTCTACTTTTAGGTTCTGTTTTCAACTAAAATTTTATGCAACTCAACAGCCAACTCTTTCCCAAACCAACCCCTTCCCGGAGACAAGTAACTAACAATACAATTATTTATATAGCAACAAAATCTTCAGAACCATAACTACAAAGCAATAAGGGAGATGTGGGTATTGGCACACTCACATTGATCTTTCGCATATATTCATCATGGAACTGAGTCATATGGCCATGATATCTATCCACAAACAAGAACCTTCTTACTCCATACTTGCGGAGGTTGTGAGAAATACAAAGCAAAGAACTTGCAGCCACAAGAGACTCGCTAACCAGAATCTCAAGCTCAAAACTTTTGATCTGATACTTATCACAATTGGAACATTGAAAGATCCCAATAAGTAGCACTGGCAGTGCAACACCCACGAGAAGGAATGCAAGCCATGAGAGACTGAAGCTCCAAAAGGAATACTGGCAGAAGCCAAAGAGCCTGAGAAAGGTCTCAAAGCGGTAGAGAGTGTGATCAAGTTGGGTATCATCATCTAGTTCTGTTTTTGTTTGTGTTTCTGATGTGCCTATCAGTGGGATTATGGTTTCTTGTGATTCTGGGATTGCCATAAGGTGAAGGAAATTGAATAACAAACAGCCTCTGGTTATTGAAATGATTGTATGTGTGTGTGTGCCCTTTATATGGCATTGATCTATGAAGAAAATAAGAAAAGAAACAGAATCCCCAGGTCAGTTTGTTCTTTGATTCAGATGTAAGTTTGTATGCAATGTTTGAAAGTTTTCATTTTGCTTTTAGCAACTGCCAGTCACGATGTGCTAAACTACTAATACACAAGGCAAACCTTGGCATACCTACTTTGTAGGAAAAAAGTGATCTTGATTGTCCAAGATGCTAAAGCAGACCAAAAATTCATAGACCACTTTAATGGAGATTGGACACTGGATCTTTATTTTATTTTATTTTAAAAAAAAAATTCAAACATGGTTTCTTAAATTATATTATAGGACACCAATGAGGTCTCCAGGAGCCTAGGAGCTTCACCAGCCCAACCAAAGGGTCTCTTTCTCTGACATACTTTTGTTTTACTTGTATTTTATAGCTGAAATGCACTCCAATTTGTTTTTATAAAAACTCTAGCCAAGGGGAAAAAAATGCCAACTGGAAACTGACAATTTAGTTACTTGTAAATGCATCATCCGCTGAGACAACAAATTGACAGAAACCTGACAGTCAATTTAGTATTTGAGGATCAAAATAAAAGGCCGCATTTCCACAGAAAGAGCAACAAAAATGTTACCCTCGGTAAACATTTTACAAATTTTGTACCTCATTCCTTTCAATGGTTCAATATAACTTTCGGCGGGTGGACTAGTTGGAGTGACTAAAGAATCACCAACCTAACGGTCTGGGGAGTTTTTGCATCAAGTCTTTAGCTGCATTTGCAAGCAAAGAAAAGAAGAAGAGCGACAAAAAGGGTCTTTCATTATGGATTTCAAACTCTCTCATTCAAAAGATGTTTGGATATACAGTTAAACAAAGTCACAAACAATGTTTGGATTTTACAGTAGGCATACGTGGTGGAACTCTGATCAGAAACTCACCTACTGTGATCTACGCGCTAAAGAATATGAATAAGGTAATCTGCCAAATTGAATGAAATGCTCGGCAAGCTCTCTTACTTTGTTTGAATAATAAAATCATAGTTTAGATGAGCCACTAGATAGCGCAAGGGTAACTAGCTCCCTTCTCATAATCTTCCCTGCTGGAGATTTTGGAATAGAGTTGATGAATGATACACGCCGAATCTTCTTGTATGGTGCTACCTGCAAGAAGAAGAATCCAATTGAGCATGAAAGGGCAAGAGAGAAATTTGATACTAATGGTTCAACAGAAAATGAGTAAGAGATGTTTCTCTGTTCAATAGCATACTTGTTTTGCAACAAAATCCATTACTATAGCCTCGGTGATATTGCTTCCTGGTTTTCTAACAACATAGGCCATGGGAATCTGCCCTGCTTCTTCATCAGGGTATCTGTATCAGAAGACAATTGGCAGAAATAAGGACTGATGAATGGGAGAAGCAATAAAAATATATGCAAAATCTTGTAAATTCTTTCAGAGAGTAGGTTGTTTTGCCATGCTAGTGGCTATGCAAGACTCCAACAGAGGTAATCTTATAAGCAAATATCCACTCTATCTTTGTTTTTCAAGGATTTGATAAGTTCTTAAAGTTTTTCTCTGTGCACCAGGTTCTTGTCTACAGATGATTACTCTCTCTTTAAGCAATGAAATTTCAGAGGTAGCAAGAGATGATAAATTGGCAGCGTAATGCTATAAAGCAAAAGAAGAAACTAGCAAATCTCCACAAGCAAATAGTATTGTTATCGTAGTTATAGATACATACGGAATCACAGCAACATCAACAATGTCAGGATGTGATTGAAGTATATGTTCCAACTCAGCTGGGGGTACCTGCAATTTGTTCCAGATGTACCACATTACTTGAATGGACTGACAAATTTACAAACATCGTTGTTAAGGAGGGGAATTTTTCAATCACCTGATAAGCCTTGTACTTTATCAATTCCTTTAACCTGTCCACAATGTACAAGAACCCCTCGTCGTCAAAATAACAAAGATCACCAGTCTTTAACCACCCGTCTTTATCCAAGGTCTCAGCAGTTGCCTTGTCATCTCCTACATAACCTGCAGACATCATAATTGTTTTAGAAAGGTCGAACTATTCATGATGTATAGATATCAAAATGCATTGTCTTAGTGACACTAACAAAAGGCAATGGCTCTTACCTTTCATTATTGTAGGACCTCGCAACCACAGCTCGCCCCTCTGGCCAGGGGGCAAGGCCTCTCCAGTTTCTGGGTCAACGATCTTGGCTTCCATATTTTCAGCCAAGCGGCCTACAGAACCATACTGCTTTGCCTCTTCAGCATCTGCCGTTCTCGTAGCCCCTCCTCCAGATTCAGTCAAACCATATCCCTAAACAGCAACATTATTCAAACATTTGACAATTAGAAAGAGTTGTCATATCACATCTGGTCATGCCTAAACCTATCAATTTCAAGTTGCCATGTCCCTACCAAGATTAGGAATCTAGAACCGGCAAGGAGTCATAAAAAAATAAATATATACATAAAAAAGGGGGATTATAGGATTACGTGAATATAAGGAAGTCATAGCTAATTCATTGAGATGTTTCAATACCACAGAAGTAGCCCAGAGTGTCGTAATTGGGGATTGACTCATTGCTGGATGCTTATTCAAGAGTGTAAGGTCTCAAATATTATTGTCTGATTCAACTAACCAAATACCTTAAACAAAATCTCGAGTGGTTTTAACAATTAATTGTACTCTTTTTTGGGTTATGATACCATTAAAGCAGCCTGCATGGTCTTAATTGGTTATTGACTGCTGGATTTGAAAACGAAAATTCATCACATGTAGCTGACATTCTCAATGACTATGACAGTCACTTGAGCTGATCAGATACCAGTACCCAATTAACATGTTTTGTACCAGATAAGCAGCCCACATTGTCTAAAAGGAGAATCAAAAGCCCTAAAGTAATCACAAATAGTGAAAATTCTTAATGTTCTAACTTTACCAAATCTAATACTTAAAGCCGCAACTCTAGTACTAAAAGTATTTTATTCAAATTTTGCATTAGATAAGCAGCCCGGATTATCTTAATTGGTTGTTTACTCAATGCTTCATACAAAATTGAAAAGTCCAAACCTTACTGTTCAACTTTAGCTAATGTTTCTATTACAAGGCGCCGGCCAAAGTCTGTCTCTTTTTATATTCTTACTTAGCACAAAAAAAGACGTCACTAATGACTTATATCTGATGGTTAAAAACATTTACAACTCGTACCGTACCCAGATACTTATATGTAATATCCTTTATGATTCCTTAATATAGAAAAAGTTTGTAATAAAAAGTGTAACTTTAAGTAATCACGATCATGTAAAAGTTGGGCTAACATAACATGCATGATAACCTTGTTAAAATTTTTCACTTGATTTCATTTCTAACCTGCACTATTTCCACATTGGGAAATTTCTGAATGAACCTCTCAGCTACATCTTTGCCGAGCGGAGCGCCGCCGCTGCCGAGAAGCCTGAGCGAGCTGAGGTCGTATTTCTTAGTCAGCTCGGACTTGGTCAGAGCCACAATCAGCGGCGGCGACACCGGCATGTGCGTCACCTTGAACCTCTCCACGGCCTTCAACATCCCTTCGAATTCGAACCGCTCCGTCAGAACCAGAGTCTCGCCGGTGGAAACGGCCCGGATCAGCATGAAGAACCCGAACACGTGGAACAGCGGCAGCGTGAGCATCGACACCGGATGGACCACCGGGTCGGGTTCCATCCGGAGCGCGTGCATCCCGGCGATCAAGGCTATGAAGTTCCGGTGAGACAGAACCACGCCCTTGACCCGGCCGGTGGTGCCGGACGAGTACAGAATGGCGGCCGTGTCGGTCTGGTTAACCTCGACGGGGTTACAGGGTGGTGCGGGTCGGGTGCCGGGTTCGATCATGGAGTAGAACTCGGGGGAGTCGAGGAGGATGGTTTTGAAGCCCTTGGGGAGCTTGTGAGCGGTGGCTGAGGTGGCGAAGGCGAGGGCGGGGTTGGTGAGCCGGAGCTGGTAGGCGATCTCGTCGTGGGAGCTGAGGGGGTTGGCGGGGGAGACGACGACGCCTAAGGCGAGGAGGGAGAAGTAGAGGAGGGGACGTGGAGGGAAGGAGGGGAGAGGATGTAAGCGACTTGGGATTTGGAGAGGAGGGGGGAGAGGGAGAGAGTGAGGGAGTGGAACTGGGAGAGGAACTGGGAGTAGGAGAGGCGGCGGGCGGAGGAGGCGTCGATGAGGGCGGGGGTGGAGGATGGAGGAGTACTGGCGGAGGACGATTGGAGGAGGGAGAGGGTGTAGTGGGCGAGGGACATGGGCTGGGAGAGAGGCGGGAGAGGGACTATGGGGCGGAGGGAGTGGAAGGTTTTCGTTTCAGAGCAGAAGCCGGACTTGGGGTTGATCGGAGGGGGGAGCTTGGAGGTCGGCTCGGCCATTGTTGAACGTTGAGTGGAAGTGGAAGTGGAAGGAACAGGAACGTTTGAGGTGATTGTGGTGAGAGTAGCAGTACAAGTCAGATTGTCGGCTGTTGTTATCGAGTTTTATGAGAGAATAAGACAAAGGGACAGATAGGGACGTCTGAGAAGAATTAATGACATTTTTACTTACTTGAAATTGGAATGAATCACTATGGTGTAAAAATATTCATCCGTTTATTAACATATAAAAAAATTTGAATGATTCAGAGTAAAAGAATTTCTATGTTTACTAACACATAAATGAATCAGAATAATTCCGGGTATAAAAATTCTTATGTTTACTAACACATGAAGATATGTGTAGGTTTCACATTCTTATCAGGAATCGATTCATGAATACTCAGAAATTTAATTACGAAGGGGAGAGATGAGTTTAAGAATCAATACCGATTCTTTTCTTCTCTCATTCCACTTATCTCCGATTCATGATTATTTTCCATTCTAAGTAAGTAAACGTATCATAATAGTAATAGTGTAAGGGCATGTACACTTATTTGGAATGAGAGGGAATGATTACGGAGTAAATTTATTCATGCGTTTACTAACACATAAAGGAATTGAAATGATTCCGGATAAAGTATTCTTGCGTTTACTAACACATGAAGGAATCAGAATGGGTGTATGTCTCACCTCTTTATAAGGAATCGATTCCTGAATACTCAGGAGTTTGATTCCGAAAGGGGGAGATGAGTTTATGAATCAACTCTTCCAGAATCAATACCGATTCATTTCTTCTCCTATTTCAGTTGTCTCTGATTCATAATTACTTTCATTCTAAGTAAGTAAATGTGTCATAAGATTAATGGAGTGAGGTAGTTTTATTGGCTTTGTGTTGCTCAACTCAAAGACCAGAGAGGCGGCTAGGCTGCTGCGTTTTTCGTGCTGTGAACTGTGAAGGTCTATGGGATCCGGATCTATGGTATAGAATAGTGGAGATACTGGTTCCACGTGCTGGTATAGGATGTGGTGTAGCCTACATTGCCTGATGGGAAAATGAATGGTCAACCAACAGCACTTAAGAAGGTGTGTTGTACCATTATACAACTACATTAAAGAAATAGACATTAAAGAAATAGACAACTACAAACGACATGAATTATGAAATTATATTGACACGACGGTAGTGTACGATTTAAAAAGACTTAATCTGGATTACTACTATTTTTCTCTTCATGACAAGAGTATGATGCAATCACTAAGTATTAATTTCATGATCACTAATATTGAGTTATCGGGCTCAACATAAATGACCCACAAGACCCATAAGCAGTATGAATATATTTAATGTGATACAGAGTTTTAAAGCGATTATTGTATTGGTCGACTCCATTATAAACATCACAACGACAAAGAACATATGCATTGTTTAGAAGTCAATATTAAAAAGGGTATAAAACAATAATTTTACATTGAGAGTTTGGAGGAAACCGAAAGATAAAACATGATTCTAGTTAGCTAATTAGAGAGACTTCAAGATTAATCAAATTATGAGGCTAATCATATATCTATAGGTATGTTTTCAAGAAGATGTAACAGAATGTGTCGTATAAATCTACTTAGCTCTCTGTTTAGTTCATTAAATCATTTGTTGATAAAAATGTAATGAGGAAAATGTACATAATGGCTAGCAAGATAGAAAAATTGCATAATCCTTCAGTTGGAGAAGGGGAGAAATTAATGGGTTGTGGCATGTATATATTAATATGGCCAAATAGTCATAACTTCCCTTAGAATTATGATGAAAAAAGTTCAGAATTAAGTTTTAATTAGACTATCGAGTTTGCATGGATTCGTGATTAGAAGTATATTTGGCTTGAAGTTGACTCGTTTCTAATTCTAAATTTTCTCCACTCTCCTCAAATGGTAATTGGCAATTACAGGTGGCATGGAAAAATTGTGTGCATCACATTTCAATAATGCAATTTTATTGTTCACATGTTTTTTGATAGGAGCATTTTAATGTGATATTTTAATAGTTAATTCCTCACATTTTGCTTAGTTAATTCCTTAACTGAATCGATTTTTAATTCAATTTCTATTTTTAGGTACATTGGAGTAAATGAAGCTGAAATGAGCGTTAGGTCCATAATTACCTGGAAATGATGGAGAAAAATGGAAATGTACTAAAAGATCAATTTTACACATATTCCTACTCCGGCTAGGAGAAACCAAGCCAAGCAAAGAAGAAGGAGCGGCCGCCTGACCAAATGAACTTCAAATGAGCTGAAACCTTCCAGATCCATTCTAGACACCCAAAGGATCATTTCTTATGAAGAGTGCCAGAGAAAAATATGAGTGGAAGGCCTTCAAACAATCAGCCCAATTTTCTACAGAAGCAAAACCGGAAAACTGGACCTGTAAGAGGTCCAGCAGCATTTCCGGCCCAACCACATGGATTGAAGCTCTGAAAATTTGTCAGGATGATCTACACTCATAGTGGAACATTTCATATGAAGAAGTCGAAGGCATATAATGAAGTCTTGTTGGAGAAATAATTGAAGGAATAAAGGGGAAGAAACTGACCTGAAAACAGCTCAACACCACATATTCATGTTTCCCACCCACATGAAGAAAGCTAGATGCTTTTCTCTTTTTCCTTGGATATATTTTTTCTACAATCTCTTTAATAGATCATCATCACTTCCATGTTGCTGCACCTTCATGCTTTGCTTTCATTTCATCATTTCTCTTTCTTTTCCATATTTTACAAATCACTTTCATACTCCACTTTCATTATTTTTCTTCCACTCATCATTTCACTCTTCTTTCTCTTCCCTATATAAACACCTTCTCCTCTCACTCTAAAACACATTCCTTCATCCATCTCATCTTCTTTGTCTCTCCATTTCCTCTCCATTTTCCTTAGTGACCAATTCCTTCATCCATCTCATCTCCTTGTCTCACCATTTCCTCTCCATTTTCCTTAGTCACCATTTCCAACACACCAATTCCTTCATCCATTCCATCTTCTTTGTCTCTCCATTTCCTTTCCATTTTCCCACACCAATTCCTTCATCCATCTCATATTCTTTGTCTCTCCATTTCCTTTCCATTTTCCTTCTCCATTCTCTAGTTTTAAGTTTATGCATTTTCAAGCAAGAAGAGGAAGAAGAAGAAGGAGCCGTGAAGATCATATCCTCCATCATCCACCTTGAAGGCTTGCTTCCAAGATTCAAGATCCAACCATCGATCTAGCTCTCCATCTCCATCTCCACTCACGGTGTAATTCGTTCCTTTTCCTTGTAACCTTTTTGGTTTCCTTGTTTGATTTCGTATGAACTTGTTTCTAGTTAACAATAATGTTTAGGGCAAAGTTTAAGCCCAATTTCTATGTTTAAATAAAGTTTTCAAATTCTATAATTGTGATTCTAAGTTGCTTATGTGAGTTTGTTCGATTGAATTTGCTTGATAGAAAACTTTTATATGTTTATCTTATTTGGGTCGACACTTATAGGATTTGCATGTAATTGGTGCTAGGTTTAAGAACATGAAATCGACTTTTCGTTTTGTGTAAACTTGAATCAAAGTAGTAAAGGTTCTGGACAAGAATCGAATTTAATTGAAGAGGATTGCAATTAGGTGGACTTTTCCATAACTAAGTTGTACACTTGAGTTGATAGCCTTTCTCTATGTCTAATGCGTTGAACATGTCATGATTGACTAGCTTTCTAGGGCTTAATTGCATGTTTGATAGGATTAATCTAGGTGCTTTCGCTTAGGTTAATTAGCATTGAAAAGTAAAATATGGGAAATCATTTGCTTTCGAATGTTTCACATGATCAACTCCTCTCTCATGACTTGGAAGAACAATTATAGGGTTTGAATCGAATTTGATTACATGGAATTGATTTTGATCTTTGTTCCTTGCGTTCCACCCTTGTATATATGTTTTTTACGTTTTCTTTATTTTATTTATTTTAATTTTAATTTTAAGAATCCTAATCCCCCCCTTATTTTTGTTCACTTGTATATATTTATTCTTTATTTTATTTTTGTAAATAATACTTTATTATTTTAATTCTTTATTTGTTTATACAATTGTATATATTTATATTCTTTATTTTATTTTTGTAAATAATACTTTTATTTATTTGTTTCACAATTACAAGTGTACCCTCAATCCCCGGAATAGAACGATCCCTATTTGCTTATACTACTAACGATATTTTCAGGGTTAAATTGCGCGCTTGCTTTTGAGCGCGTCATTTTTCTTGAAGGAAACCAGGTGGCTGATGTATTGGCCAATTTTGGTGCTTCAGGTACGGGCTTTACTTGGTTTGATTCATCTCCAAGCTTCGTTAATTAATTTTGTTTAAGAGATAAGTTGGGTCTCTCTAATTTTCACTTTAGATGATTTCTTTTGTTTTGGAAAGTAGGATGTTGTCTGTCATTCCTCATCAATAGTACCTTATTTCTAGAAGGTGTAGGATATGTCCTCCCCTCTTACTTGTATTTCCCTTTATTCGTAATAAATCTTTTTCCTCGCATTTGGGAGGTTTGATTAAAAAAAAAATGTTTTAATTAGGCTATTTCTTCCGTTGTACACTCGTACGTAACAAAATAAAAATGAATTATTGGTAAAAAAAAAAAAAGGGCACAAAACGGGGCACAAATAGACAGGGATGGGTTCGGTTCGGTATAGGACCTTGAAGCCCAATACCACCTACTGTACCAAACTAAGTTGACACACAAAATAGCCTACCATTACCGGCCACACAAGTCGGTATATATATCAACTTCTCGGTATACCGAGATCTCGATTGGTTGGGCCTCGTACCGAGTTTAAGATTGGGCAAGATTTTAGCTACGGCCCAATAAAATTTTAAAAGCCCAAACCTGTCAGCAAATAAAAAACTGCAATCTTCACATCAATTTAAAGGCCCAACCTGCAAATGAAAAATAAGCTAAAACTCTCATACATCAACTTCACTACTTGAGTTCATCACTTCAGTTCATCCCCTTCATCACTCCATAGTTCATACAAATTTTAAGTCAATAATTCATAGTTCATAGTTCACACTTCACACAAATGAATCAAAATATCAAATGATACAATAACTAAGTGCAATAATTGAAAACAAAGTGTTCAAGGACTCAAAGTTCATCTCATAATCAGTTCATATTTGCTTGCTGCCTTGCTGAGTTGCTATGCTCCCTCAAATTCGATTTCCGCAAATTCAGTTTATGCAAATTTACACTTCATACTCAGTTTCTGCAAATTCAGTTTTGTTGAAAATAGCTTTCTGTAAATTGCTGCTTCTGAAGCAAGCTTTTGATAATGCCGAAACCCATAAAACCTATAAACTATATTCCCCCTCTTTCAAAAGCAATGCTCTCCATTTGATTTCTCAATTAATCTACAAATGCCTCATATAATGAAATGCATAGCTTAAGAGTTAAGAGTTACTGGGATTTCATAAACACCATCCAAATTCATCCTCATATATACAAGAATAATTCTAAGTTTCTAACTATATCCAAATCGAAGATATATGCTATCATTACATTCATGGAGGCTTGGAGCAACTCAGAAACACAAAAAGCATAAAACTTTCATCAATTCTGATAAAAACACCAGGGTCTAGAATATTTCAACATTACAAGTAACAACAAAACCAAGATTCTGGATTAGAAACTCCAACAAAGCATGTTAGACCAAACAAGAAAGGCAACAAAAGGAAAACGAAAAACCTACCAGATTATGGGTCTGCATGGTCTGCAGTCCGCATCTACTAGATTCAAACTTTACCTTATTCTCCCTCAAAGATCAAACTTAGTCCTCGATCCTCCTGTTCCTCCAAGCACAAAAGGAAAACCATGAAAACCCAAAATATATTGGTAAATCTCAACAATCCAAAGCTTCTAATCACACCCCAACTCAACAATCCAAAACTTTGAGAGGCTCAGAGCCTTGCTCAGGTTCGAGAGAGAGAGAGAGAGAGAGACTGAGGGAGTGACTGAGAGAGGGATTGAGGGATTAGGGTTTGGAAACTTTTAATCTAACGGTTGTTAGTTAATATGAATTAAAACTGAAGAAAATCAACGACTATGATTGATAATATAAGAAATATTTAAAATAAATAAATATTATATTAAATACTTGGTACGGTACGGTATACCATATTTCTGTAAGAATCAATACTAGTACCGTACCAGTTACGAGATCTCGGTTCGGTTATACCATACCACAACTTCGGTTACCGAAGCCGTCGGTTACTGAAAATCTTGGTTCGGGACGGACTCAGTTGGCTAGTTTCGCTCGGGAGAATTTGCCAGCCCTACAAATAGAATTCTTATAAAAATTACCAAAACACAGGTCACAAATAGAATTCTTAGAAAAACAAGGGGTTCCAATTACATTTTCTCGTAGCTCATAACTTTTAAGCACTAGGGTTTAAGGCTTGAATCTCTCTGGGTTTTTCGCTTCTTCTTCACCGCGTCCGAGCCAAAACAGAGTCGTCACAATGCCTCGTACCACCACACTGGAGTGCCCAGGTTGCCCTCCACTTCGGGCCTTGACCTTCGACGAGCTTGGTCTCATTAAAGGTATCTGATCCAACCCAGGTCTTAATCAATCAAATTCGGGCATCTGCTAATTCTTGTTGTTCAATCTCAAAGACAATTTCTTTTCTGGGTTCAATAGTTACTGAAGCTCGGAGCAAGCAAGGAGGAGTTCCCAAGATGGTAGAGAGATGGGGTGACCCGGATGCCTCGAAATGCGTGCTCGCCGCCTCCATGGATGACCGGAAGTTCGATCCGGTACGTGTTTGATTTCTGTGTCATTAGGTATTCAAAAGGGTAGCACTAGTTTTGTTTTACTCAAATTCTAGATTTAAAAAAAATGTGTGACACTTTTTTTTATCATTGTGCAATGTTGCAGTTACTAGCTGTTGCGAGAAAGAATGGCACGGTGAGTAGTTCTTTTGGATTATGAAGAAGCAAGTTGTGGCCTTTGGTATGTGTTTGTTAGCTGCGGACTCAATGCTGGCTGATAATTTTTTGTGTGTATTGTATGTGTGTTGCAGATTGAGGTTCTTAATCCTCTTAATGGTGATCTCCATTTTTCGGTTTCCAATGTCAGTGAAAATGGTGTTCAGCCTGTAGAGGATGCTGTTTCTGGGTTGCATTTATTTGCAAAACAAAATTTGGAACTAACTTCTAGGTAATATGCCTAGAAGGCTCTCATAGAATTCTTTTTATTGATATGAAACACATTCATACAATCCCTGTTTTCAGTCTAGTTACATAGTTTATTTTATACAGTTTTGATAAAAGTTAGACCTGATCATCGTATGTTACATTAGTTAAGGGGTGATCAAATTTTTGGTTTACAGTATGTGAATGTTTCTCTCTATTGTTCTTCAGTACCCAAGTTTTATAGAATGTAGTCGCTGTACCAAACATGCAATACATATCGCATGTATCATCTTGATGTTTTATTTAAGTTTAATTGTTTGTATGCATATGAAGGTAGGCATGTATCCCATGTAACCAAGTTATCTCAAGCTTAAACCCTTCAGTCAGTACAGCTGCTACACTTTTTTAATTATATTTTTGCTGCTAGGTCTTGCACTTTGCTCACATGTACAATGAAAGGAAATGCAAGCATCAGATCTTATGAAGTGACTAAATCAGCTGCAGATGTCACCTCTACTGGATCTTCAAGAACATGGAATGTATGTGCTGGTGGTGATATCTTATGTTCTAAAGTAGATGGTAGTGAAAGCTATTCTTTGTTCGGAGGGTAAGTCTCATGTTGTTTAACTTACTATTGAAGCTTTGGAATCTATTTCAGCTTGATTAAAAACATATTGTCACTAGCCTATTGTCTGAGAAGTGAGAAGTGATGGCTTTTTATTTCAAACTCAGGAAGCGCGTTGAAATGAATGTATGGGATCTTGAAAACTGTGCCAAGATTTGGACAGCAAAATCTGTGAGCACTTATTTCTTTTCCCATTACACCTCATGCAATTTATGTATTCTTTAGTAATCAGTATGACCTACGTTTATTCTGTTGATTTTCACTCTGAGCAGCCTCCTAAAAACAGCCTTGGTATATTTACCCCAACTTGGTTCACATCTGCCACGTATTTGAGTAAAGATGATCATCGCAAATTTGTGGCCGGCACCAACAGCCATGAGGTAGTAATTGCTTACATTTGGACTGGTTTTTTTTTTGTCTCTTGCTCTGGATAAACAATCCAGATCTTTCGAAAGACTGGTGGAAAGTACTTCCTTTCTTTAGGCACTTAAAACACATTCAGCTCATTGGTTTTGGTTTTGGTTTTGGGAAGTTCTCTTTGCAATTGATAGTTGAAAAACTAACATATGGTATGTAATGAGAGGGCAAGTAGTTATTCTACATTTAATGGTTATAAGATTATTAGATTTTTGTATGAGATGATAAGCCCCTTGAAAATACGGAATCTAATCTTGATTTTTTTTTGCGATGGCTTTCAGTACTTGGGGGTATATAGTGATTATTATTGTTTCAGAGTCCAGTTTCTTGAATGTCTACTCCCCAGTAGCTCACTTTTGGAGAATTTTGTTGACACCTTTTGTTAATACGTCTGGTTTAATTCTCCAGGTTCGTCTCTATGACATTTCTGCTCAGCGGAGACCTGTCATAACAGTTAATTTCCGGGAGACCCCTATCAAAGCTGTAGCAGAGGATTTGGATGGCTATACAATCTATATAGGGAATGGATCTGGTGATCTTGCTTCTGTAGATATGCGTACAGGTGCATGGATAGGATGCATTAAAGTTTCTATTATTTTGTACTCGATCATTTCTTACTGTTTATATTGCTTCTTGCTTTATGTTAATGCATTGTGGTCTTATAGGGAAATTGCTAGGATGCTTTTTGGGAAAATGCTCTGGTAGTATAAGATCCATAGCCAGGCACCCAGAATTTCCAGTCATAGCATCATGTGGTGAGTTCATGGCTGTAGTATCTATTTCAGAATTTAATCCTTTTACTCCCCTTTGTTGGCATAACATGCATTATCTGTGTTTGTGTGTTCGAGTGTGTGCGTGCCTGTACAAGCACACACTAGAAATGTTACCTCTTCTCAAAGACATCCCTCTGGAATTCGGCGAGTACTAGGAATGGCAATGGAAATTTATTACTGCAGTTTATGCATGCCTTCTCAGACACAATTATTGCATGTTTCACTGATGTTAGGTGCTCTGTTTCTTCTAGGATTGGATAGTTATCTACGCGTTTGGAATGTAAAGACACGGGAACTACTCTCTGCGGTATGTATTTGGCTTTTATTGTTTTTATGTGATAAATTTTTTTGAGGGAAAGTAAAAGTTGTTGCTATCCGATTGAATAGTCCTTGAGTCTTAACGATGTCTGCTCCTGTTGAATTTACTATTTCCTAATTTTTATAATGGAATCATGCCTGGGGAATTTGTAATTGTGGGTGTGAGACTTTCATTGGTAGACTTCAATTTGTACATGTTGCCAAGAGACTACCACTTTCTATGTTGAAGTCTTAAAATTTTATAAATAAGTGGCTAGAAAAGGTTTGATCTCCTAACTTAAAGCTGAAGAATTCTTAAGACATGAGCTGACTATTTTACTGCCCTTATGACTTCAAATATACAGTTATGTGGCTCAAAACTTCATGCTAGAGATAGTTTTTATTTTTTATTTTAGCTAAAGCAGCAACTGATTTTGAAATGTGATCAGTAGAGTAACGATGATATATGCTGTGGCTTTGGAATTCTTTTACATTAGTTGTTCTCCTTCAATGGTGCAGGTTTTCCTGAAGCAGCATCTAACAAACGTTCTTTTTGATTCAAATTTTGCTGATGAAGGTTTGTTTGTGATTTTGGTCTGGTCACGGCTTTTTTTTCCTCCTCCTAGACAAGTAATTTTATTGGTAGATTAGGCCTGCTAGTTAAAATATCATCTACAGTTTTCCCTAAACATGACTGCAAATTTTCCTTTTTATTTTGTAGAAACCAAAGTTACCCTTCCTGCAGCGGATCAATTGCATGAGGAAGAGCATATTGCACCTGGGACTCCTTGCGAAGATGATGGTGAAACAGTACCCGTGAAAAAGAAAAAATCTAGAGAAAAGAAAAGAAGCAAGAAGGAAGCAAAAGCAGAGAGTGGAAACAAGGAAGTTTCCGAAGAAAATGGAGGCAAGAAGTCAAAATCCAAGAAAAGCAGCAAAAGATTAAAACGGGAAAATCTTGATGACGAATTGTGATTGAGATGAGATTGTATGTAGGCTCATTTTAATTACAAACAGGGAAGAGGGCCTGTGTTAGCAATTTTGTACATTGGTCTTCTGTATCAAGGGAATCAGATTTGTTATTTAATCAGATTGAACTGCCAGTGCAGCTAAATTTTGAATGACATTACAGTATTTGTACCGTTTGGGGTCCTAAAAGTGATGTTTTGACTTATCTTGGTTAGTGTCAGTTTTCATCATTCCTATACTTGGAGCTTGAGGTGGGGAAAAACTTCCCAGACAACAGTGGTATACAAAATTTGCATAAAATTCATATGAAGTCATGAACCCTTATATATTGTAAGCTTGAGCTTATAAAGGGACTTATAAGACATCCTCCATGCTACTGGTTGCTTAAAGCCACGACTGAAACAAATACTTTTGAAAAGAAATCAAAGCATGACATAAACAGAATAGATTACAAAACAAGTTTCACCTGCTCGGTAATTTATCTAAAACGCAAATAGCAATATACGAAAGTCTTAACATGATGAACATTGGTTAATTCAAAAATCACAACTGAAATGAAGATATAACAATGAGATGACAGAAGCAACAAGTTATTGGGTGGCAGCTTCATCCTTCTTCTGGGGCAAATACCTATCACAGAAGCAAGAAAATAGAATAAATTTTATGAAACTGTGGTTTAGTCAGTGTACTATATATCAGTGTTTAGACATCCATTCGTCATAATTTTTCTGTTTAATGTTTCTAGTCAATGTGCCGTATATTAATGTTCTTATTGATTTTGATATTTCAATGAGAAAAAAATTTCTAGATTAAGTGCAGTTACTTACCCCTGACCCTTCGCCCAGCGGGAGAGTTGATAGAGTTGGACAGTCTCATTCGAGACATGGCACGCCAAAAGTAGGTAGTTACGAGGCTGTACCATCCATGCAAACCTCATAAATAATGCTGAATAAACGCACATTGCTGCAGAGCCAAATTCAAAGAGAGATTATAATCTTTCCTAAATAATATGCTGTGAAGACAATTTACATCCTTCAAAATCAATCATTATCAACCTGCTGTCATGTTTCCAGAAATTTTTTCTGGGGGTTTACTCATATCTGCCAGTCCCTGTTAAATCAACCATTATGGTCATCATTAGTAAAAAAGCATGAAAACCAACTTATATTCAAATCTGTTCTCATATACTGGAAATCAGGGTAGTGAAGCATACAGCGGCAACAAACCCCCAGTTTGCAACAGGTCCCCAAAAGTGAGTGGTTTTCGGACCAACTGGACTATTCCAGAATGCTCTGAACGAAGCCATATGTTACGACTGCTGCTTATAGTATATCTCTACAACGTCATAAGAAAGAAGAAAAAAGTAAGGCAATGCAGCATTAAAATGGTTCCATACTTCCAAATAGTAAGGCTCCATCAACCCCATAAAAAAAAAAAAAAAAAAAGATGCATCCACTCAATCTTAAAACTACTCATTCATGGAAAACAAGTGTCCTGTTAGAAGTGAATCAGCCAAACCCCAAACCCAACTTCCCAGAAATCTCTAGTTGGCAACAAACAACTATTCATTTCAATCAATTTCTATGATTCAATGCTCTTATCCTGTTCCCGCTCTCAATAGTTCCACAGAAATCATTCTAATAGATCCGCCTTGCTCCTAAAAGGTCAGTCAAACAATGCCTTCTCTACTATTCTCAAACTCTCCACAGTTACTAACTTTACGGTGATTAGTGAAACTTTGAAGAACAAAATGATCTGCCTGAATTTGCATACTCAAAAAAAAAAAAAAAAACCACAATAGATAGCAACTGATGGTACTCATACAATTCATACTCATTCACATCAGGCCTTGATATCCAACTACCCAGTTTTGCATTAACTTATTACATGACACAAAGGAAACGCATTTGATCAACTTATGCTAATTGCTGAGCCAAATCACTAAGAAATTTTCAGCAGTACTTGTCAAAGCAACTTTGAAATGAAAAAAAAAATAACAACCAATTTCTCAACGGTATAGCTCAATTCAGACCAAACAAACAAAATAAATACCCAAAAGCTCAATCCCATTGGTAAGAGAAAAAAATTTCAGTGTGCATATCAGAATCAGATTATAGTGATATGGTGGTTACTCACAATTTAGGGTTTCGATACAAATTCAAATTTAGAATCGAGCATAAAATCAATTTTCGATAACCAATCCGATCAAAGTTCAGACCTTTACCAAAATCATAACCCAATCTCAAAATTCCCAAAATTACAATAATGATGATGATTATGTACGTTACAAATATAGCAATGAAAAAAAAAAAATACCTTATCGGAGAAATAGCCGAACCAACTGGGGACGATCGCCGATTGGCTACAGAGAAAAACTCAGGGAGAGGGATTTGGGGTTCTTCCAGCTCTCGCAGTAGAGCGAAGAAGACGACTATATAGAAAGGTCGCTGATTCACGAATAACGTATTTACACGTGTCGGTGTGAGACTGTAGTATATCCCGTAGTGTGGGAGAGTCTAGTTTCTAAACATAGGGTTGCACTCATGGGAGCCCAGCTTTCAGCAGCCAAATTTATAGAATTTTAATTTTGGCCAGCGCCCCTAAATTTTGACCACTATGCTACTTTGATCCTTAGTCCTTAGAGTTTTAATATATTAAAATTCGTATGGTTCTCAAACTATTCAAAATGAAGTTGAATGGAAACTTCTCCTATGTGGTATGCACATACATGTTTACGATATACACATATAATCTAACGGTTATATAAGATCATAAAAAAAACTTCCAGCAAATGAGATCGTAGAGAAAGTTAAATTGACTTGCAACAAACTCGAATCTTGAAAGATATGGAATTAACAACTGCTATTGCATTTTCTTAAATTATGGAAGCCTACATTATCTCAAAATAGAATTTTTTTATATCAAAAATTAGATTATTCAATTTTATTTATTTAATCTCGACTTGAAAATGAGACAAATATGTTTAATATATTCGGCTCACAGAACTTGGGAATATCTCGTGTATATTCTTAATATGTTGCCCAAGTATATATATATAACGTATAGAAAGTTATTTTCACACTTATATTCTAAAACATTTCTAGAATACCCAGCTAATTAAACACGCAAAATCAAACGGTTGATGAAAACAAACAAATTTCAAATCATGAGCTTAATGACCTGGCAGTTCTTTATGAACTGATTACTGTTCACAAACTACATTCCAAAATTTGTGCTCCTGTCATTGCATGTTGATCTGGCTCTGGTTAATTAGTTTCTAAGCATGCATTGAACTATTATAAGAGGCAGTTCTAACCCTTTTGTTTCACCACAACTTTAATCGAAGCTGAGTTCTTAGGAGAACTACTCCTTATCGCTGATCAGGATATCGATCGAGGTCATCCATGGCTTCATCAACAGAGTTTTCCTATGTTCTCATTGTGGTTTTTGCGATGGCTTCCATAGCCTGCTGGCCTGTCGAGGCTAATTTGGAAGGCGTGGTTCCAACTGCGGAGTATTTGACAGTAGGCGGATTGACTTTCGGATTGAATTTAAGCAGTCCATCATATCTCGAAGAACTGAATGTTACGAAATCAGACTTCCCAACTGATTTCGCTTTTGGAGTTGGTACCTCTGCTGGACAGGTACGTAATATATATGCTAAGTATATATGGTTTTATACAATTATACAAGCAATATAAAGTTGTCTCATGCATTAACTAATATGTATTAATTAATTGGGTGCAATATTTGTACGCACGTAGGTTGAAGGGGCAGCGAGAGAATTTGGGAGAGGACCAAGTACATGGGATCATCGCGTTGATACACTCCCTGGTTAGTTTAGTTCACATAATTATTAGGTACCTCAATCTTCATATGTTTACTATAAATTTAAGATTACCAGCTGATTTAAGACTCTATTTACCACCATTGCAGGTAGCATTCACAATAGCGACAAATTTTCTACAGCAATTGATTCATATAGACGATACAAGGTGACAGATCGATCGAATAGTGAAAATTCTAAACATCTTTAACATAGATACACCATCCTTTGTAAACTTTCATTTCTCATATATATTTAATTTGTGAAAATCCTCAGGAAGATATTCAGATTATGAAGGACCTCGGAGTAGATTCTTACCGGTTCTCCATCTCTTGGAGTAGGATTTTACCAAGTAAGTAACTTTGTTCATTTTAATGGCTTTTTGCTTCATTTTTTACTAATGTTTATTAAGAAAATCTTGCTTGTCTTTTACATCTATAAAGTTTATGTGATACTTTTATGTAGATGGAAGCTTAAGTGGCGGAATTAACCAGCAGGGTGTTGATCACTATAACAGTTTGATTGACGAATTGATAAAAAATGGTAAGAATTGAAGTCACGATTTATGAATCCCAAAAATTCAGTTTTGTTATGGTTTGTTGCATGAATCAATGGATCAATACAATTGTGTCCTAATGTAGGTATCAAACCTTTCGTGACGATTTTGCACTTTGACTTACCACAAGCTCTGGAAGAGAAATATGGTGGTTACTTGAATCGCTCTTTTGTGTAAGCATTAACCTTAAATTCTAAATTAGTTCTAAACACTTTCACGAAACCAGTATGTCTACATCTTTCTATTCAGAAGAATTTATTTAACCTCCTGATCGAGTTCCCCTTAGGCCTCAGGTAAAATATGCATCAATACATAGTGGACTAACACTAACTTCATATACATGTTACATGTTCCCTCTTACAGGAATGATTTTAAAGACTACAGTGAACTTTGCTTCAAATTATTTGGAGATAGAGTTAAGAATTGGTTCACAATTAATGAGCCATCAATTCCTGCTGTATACGGGTATGAAGTCGGGATTGCCCCACCCGGGAAGTGTTCACTTCAGGATGATATTTGTGTGTTTGGGTCTTCAGAGAAATGTTTCGTCCCCGTAGGTCCATGCAAATTTGGTGGCAATTCATCCACAGATCCTTACATTGCAGCCCACAACCAAATTCTTGCTCATGCCACTGCAGCAAAGCTTTACAAAGAGAAATACCAAGCACAGCAAAATGGTGAAATTGGAATCGTCCTTGTTTCTAGATACTATGTGCCTTTTTCAGAATCGCAGGAAGATAAAGCTGCAGCAGAAAGACTATTCGAGTTCAACCTAGGATGGTTTATGGATCCATTTGTGTACGGAGACTACCCAAAGAGTATGAAAGAGTTGGTGAAAGAAAGACTGCCTACATTTTCTCCGGAAGAGAAAATTTTGATCAAGGGAAGTCTAGATTTTGTTGGAATCAATTACTACAAATCAACTTATGCTAGACATAAGGCACCAGCTAAGGAATTGCGCTACACTAATGATGTGTCAGCAGAAGAAATAGGTAAACTTTTGAGTTTTTAAGCTCAAATCAAAATCAAAGGATTCAAAGTATATAACCGTTCTAATTTTTTTTCTTTCTTTCTCGGTGATGTTTTGATTATTATAGGTATCAAAAATGGAATATTTCTGGGCTTGGTAAGAACACCCTAATTATTTTTGCAATTCTTCCTTAGATTAATATATTGTCAAAATAAAACACTTTTTAAAAGAATAATAAAGAATGTTTATATTGCAGGACCCTAGAGGGCATTGGCCAGAAGGCTTTCAGAAACTGATGGAGCATATAAAGGAAAAGTATCAAAACCCGAAAATCTACATCACCGAAAATGGTTTGGTTCTTATGCTTTAAGCATCCCTATATCATTCAGTATTGGTAATGTATATAAATGCATATGCATATCCTAATATATCAAAATCTATCTTTATAGGACTTAGTACTGAAAGAAATGATGCGCTTGGACTTGCTGATCAATTGAAGGATCCGGAAAGAATTGCGTACATTGTTCGTCATTTGTATCGTCTCAATAAGGCAATCAAGAATGGAGTAAACGTGAAAGGGTACTTCTGCTGGGCGCTATTCGACGATTTTGAATGGGGCATGGGATTTCTGGATAGATTTGGTCTATACCATATCGATTTGATTCACAATTACAATCGCATGCCTAAGCTTTCTGCTACATGGTTCAAAGCTTTCCTTCAAAGCAATGTGAACCGAGCTAGCTAAGTACGTGGTTACATTGATTGTGGCATATGACTGTATCATGTACGTACATACGTACATAGAGTTCCTTCATATCCAACTCATATATATATATATATATATATATATATATATATATATTGTTGTGTACGTTGTTTTCTGTTTAATGAAGAAAAAAAAAGGTTTAAATGATCAAATTTGCTCGGTTGCTTTTCAAATCTCAGTTGATGAGCTTTCATCACTGTACTAATCTAAACTTTTTAATCATTGAAGCCAATATTGGACATAAGAAATTTATAGTAAGATGATCAAGCACAAAATTGGAAAAGAGAAGGAAGTATTTCATCAAATTTTCACAATAAAAAAAACCATTAATTATATTATGTATTAAGAGCCGACTTCTCTCGACGTAAAATGTATAAACACCTAAATTGATTTGAGGCAAAAGCATAAACACCCAAAGAAGAGAGTTGTTAGATTTCTCTTATGTAAAGTATAAAACCGAGGTGGTTGGTTCGAGCATCCGATTCAATAAAACTGTACGTCTGTACCAATGGTTTGAGACACAGTCTACCTAACTCCGAAGTCCGAACAATTCTTATTTGTTAGAACTCATAGAGTCATAGGGATTGTTTTATGTTCTATTTGAAAAAAGAGAATTCAACTATAACACATGTGCGACATACACATAAAATTTGACGGTGTGTAAGTCATAAGTAGATGAGTTACTTATGGCTTACACATCGTCAAATTCTGTGAGGATAACATAACTTCCTATTTGGAAAATGATAAATCTACCCAAATCATGATTTCGTACTTTTACAAAGTGATCGATCACTTGAGGCTCGTTTGTCTCAAAACAATTAAGTACTGTTTTCAAATATCATAGCAATTAAACAACCCTTTATGATCATTCTCATCGATCATCTTCACTAGCATTCATTCCCCTTGACTATTACATATTGGACCCTTGATGAATGCACAGTTAATCCAGGTAAGTAAAAGAACTGGACAGCCATAGAAGCCGGTTTGTATTGAAAACCTTGACTAGCTAGGAAGGCGCCTCCTCCTTTGCAGAATTTGGTGGTTCTCATGCATTTTCCTTCAATCTCTTCAACAAAAATGGTTTCTACCGGACTAGCTTCGGCACTGGCCTTGGCCCTTGGCAGATGATGCTGCGGCGGCAAGTTGATGAGGTGCTGCACGATCAACAACACAATGTTCCTGATTGTTCATAATATATATCAGAAAACTTCTGAAGAATATTACGTACGTAGAGAAAGCTCTAGCTTGTTGTCTTCTATGAACATGCAATTGGTTTCAAGGCGGTGGGTAATTGGCGTACGTACGTCAAACATGGTATCGAATTTTCCTCAGCTTCAGAATTAATGTGACACTTGTTTCTCGGAGCCATCGAAATCCAAGCCTTGAGGGGCGGGCTGTGGAGGATTTGTATGGTGGAGGAGGGAGCGGATTTACCGCTTTCAACCCGTGGATAACAAATATATGTGGATATAGATTTCTTTGCTCATATTTCTATTTCATTAATTTCTGTCTCATTCTAGGCATAGCTAAAGTCTATCATGAGCTTAATTATGACCTTCTGGCAGCTTTTTATGAACTAATTTCATCAATTTGCCAATTACATGCATTCCAAAATTTGTGCTTTCTTGTCATTGTATATTTAGATCTGGTGATGGTTAATTAGTTTCTAATAAGCATATATGCACTACCAATATTGTAGAAGGTGGTGCCAATTAACCCTTGTGTTCACCAATGCTTTAATTAAAGCTGATCAAGTATTTATGAGATATACTACTCGATCCTTGCTCATGATCGAGGCTAGGTCATCCATCCATGGCTTCATCAACCAAGTTTTTCTATGTTCTGGTTGCGGTTTGTGCCATCATCGCTTCCATTGCTTGCTGCAATTCCCGGGCTACTATTCCAGATTCAGATGGTGTGGCAGCGAATTTGACAGCCGGAGGATTCACTTCCGGATTGAATTTATACAGTAGTGTATTTCTCGAAGAATTGGATGTTACCAGATCAGACTTCCCAGCTGATTTTACTTTTGGAGTCGCTACCTCTGCTGGACAGGTAAGTAGAACATCTTAAATATGATTACTATATTACATAGACTTACATTTTCTCTAAATATCAATCGGGTGCAATTGTACGTACGTAGACTGAAGGGTCAGCCAGAGAAGGAGGGAGAGGACCAAGTACATGGGATCATCGCGTTGATATACTGCCAGGTTAATTAGTTCACATGATTAATTAAGTACCTCAATCTTCACATGCACACTATTAATCTAAGATTATCTAAGATTATTTGCTAATTTAAAGACTAGCACAATTGCAGATGCAATTATAAACAGCGACAAATTTTCTACAGCAATTGATTCATATAGACTATACAAGGTGATTGGTAGATCTAATAATGACATTATACATGTGCACCATATATCGTTTGTTTAATTTCATTTCTCACATATTCAGTGGAATTAATAGTTTTCACTTTTCAGGAAGATATTAAGATTATCAAGGAACTCGGAGTAAATTCGTACCGCTTCTCCATCTCCTGGAGTAGGATATTACCAAGTAAGCTAATTTTTTCATGAGTTTAAGTACCTCCCCTTTTGCTTTATCGATCTTCCACCTGATTAAGAGAGAAAAGTCTAGCTTGTTCATCTTTTATACCAATAAAGTTTATGTGGTAGTGTTGATGGATCTTATTCAGAGGGAAGCTTGAGTGGGGGAATTAATCAAGAGGGTGTTGATCACTATAACAGCTTGATTGACGAATTGATCAGAAATGGTAAGAAGATACAAGTTTATGAATTCCAAAAGTAAAGTACTAGTAAAAATTTAAGTCTGGTTGCTGCATAAATTAATGGATCAATTTTCTGCGTCCTAATTAATAATGTAGGTATCAAACCTTTCGTGACGATTTTACACTCTGACTTTCCACAAGCTCTGGAGGAGAAGTATGGTGGTTACTTGAACCATTCATTCGTGTAAGTTTTCTAAACACTTGCTCAAAACTAGTTTTTCTACACCTTAATTTCTCCTTTGTACGTATGGGATGCCCTTAGGTACAATATCTATGCATCAGTACATTGATTTTGGTATTAGACTATTAGTAAACTAGCTTCATACATATGTGGTGTGTTATGTCTTTCAGGAATGATTTTAAAGACTACAGTGAAATTTGCTTCAAATCATTCGGAGATAGAGTTAAAAATTGGTTCACAGTCAATGAGCCAACAGTTTCTGCAGTTTACGGGTATGAACTTGGGATCGCTCCACCTGGGAAGTGTTCACTCAAGGAAGGAGTTTGTGTGTTTGGGTCTCCAGAGAACTGTTTAGTCCCGGCAGGTCCATGCAATTTTGGTGGTGATTCTAGCACAGAACCTTACATTGTAGCCCACAACCAAATTCTTGCTCATGCCACCGCGGCTAAGCTCTACAAAGAAAAATACCAAGCACAACAAAAGGGTGAGATTGGAATTGTCCTTGCTTCTAAATACTACGTGCCTCTTTCCGAATCACATGAAGATAAAATTGCAGCAGAACGACTGTTCGACTTCAACCTAGGATGGTTTATGGAACCATTTGTATATGGAGATTATCCCAAGAGTATGAAAGAGTCGGTGAAGGAAAGACTACCTAGTTTTTCTGCACAAGAGAAAAGTTTGATCAAGGGATGTCTAGATTTTGTTGGAATTAATTACTACACATCAACTTATGCTAGACATAAGACACCACCACCATTCGAACAATTGCGCTATTCTTTGGATGTATCAGCCGAAGAAACAGGTAAACATTTGATACCTAATTGTTTTTCAGAACTTACCATTTTCATGGAAAGAGCTAGCAAATGGAATTTTCTGATCCTCATTCAAAACTTGTGTAAACGAAATGAGGCCTTAATCAAAATATCAAGTAATATAGACATTTTAATTTTTTTTTCTGTGATGCTTTGATTATTGCAGGTATGAAGGATGGAGTTTTTCTAGGCATGGTAAGAAAACCCTTAATCATATTTGAAACACTATTGTCAGAGATCTAATTCTCGGCTAATTTTAACACACAAGTATAGTTACATTAATGCAGGACCGAGAAGGGCACTGGCCGGAAGGGCTGCAGAAACTGATGGAGTATATAAAGGAAAAATATCAAAATCCAAAAATCTACATCTCCGAAAATGGTTTGGCTCTTATGCTTCAACCATCGATCACATATGTTTATCTAAATACTGCTGATGTATAAATACATGCATATCCTCATATCACGAACTTTCTCAATATGTAGGACTTTTTACAATAAGGAACGATGAACTTTCACTTGCTGATCAATTGAAGGACCCAGAACGAATTTCATTTATTGTTCGTCATTTGTATCGTCTCGACAAAGCAATTAAGAACGGGGTAAACGTGAAAGGATACTTCTACTGGTCTCTCTTCGATGACTTTGAATGGGGAATGGGGTTTTTGCATAGGTATGGGCTATACTATATCGATTTCGATCACAATAACAGGCGCATCCCCAAGCAGTCTGCTGAGTGGTTCAAAGCTTTCCTTCAAAGTGATCATGTGACTCGAGCTAGCAGCTAATTAGTATGTGCATGGTTACATTGATTGTACCAACTTCTTGGCATATAATTGTATCATTTACGTAGGTACATAAAGTGTGTGTATTCCTAGTAATAAAACTTTAGATTTCATGATCCAACTATTCATTTGTTTTTCAACTCACGTGTAAATAATCAAGTTCTTCATATGCAATAACATTTCACTTAATTATCATTGTACGCTCTCAATCCATAATGCAGAAAAATAAAAATCGTTTCAAATAATCAAACTCAGCTGATTAAGACGATTAGACGATTGATGATTGAAGTTAGAAAAGAATAGTAATTTAATCACAAAGTAGTGTTCAACTGTTTACTGTCACTCACCAGGTAACAAATCTTAATTATACACAATAGATAAGCCTTGATTTCTACGGTTGCAATATCTTATTTAGTACTTTTTTGCAATTGGCAATGTCAATGAGATAATTTTAGCATTGGTGGGCAGTAACTGTGTTATATGAAAAAAATGAAAATATTAAATATTTCAATAATTCTTCACTAATCTGAGACGTATCGTATGTATGTATATATTTTTGAGTTTCAAAGCACCTCGTTCATCATTTTACCATTCAAAAGCTGATTTTATTTTTATTTTTGAGGATTCCATAACCTCTATCAGTTTAAGCCCAAAGTTTGAAAAAGATTATATTTTCTCAAATTTTTCAGGAAAGTTAACTATATAAGAGGTGACTTCTCCCAGAGTGACATGTGTTAAATTTATTTCAAATTAAGGAATTAAAAATTGTCTGAAAATTTTACAGTACACACTTAATTTAAGTAGTATATTACACAACGCGCACGTGTCATTTTAGTCAGAATAAATGAACTAACAAAGCAGTAGGGGCTAGAATTAGATATATGGTTGGCCTTAACAAATTTAGAACGCACCCAATTGTTAGCACTAGCTAGGGCAGCAGACCAATATAACAATTTTGAAACCCATCAACTGAATGCTGAATGATAATTGCAGAGCTAACTAATATCCCATTTCACAGATTACAGAGTGGATAACCCTTTTTTCACAAATTGCACAGCTAACATTACAAGTACATAACAAATAAACTACCCTAACTAATAAACTGCATGTGGTAAGAACGTAGAGACGAACTTGTGATCTATTTAACGCTCCAAGAATGAAAATTAAATTGTATTCACTGGTACTCTTATTGCTTGGGAAGCCATGGATTCTTTTACCTCATCTTCATCAACAAAAATTTTGTATGGTCTCATTGCTGTTTGCGCCTTTGTTTTGATAGCCTGCTTGATTACTTGTAGAGGGCACTTGTTGCCTCTGAAAATCACCTCGGCCGAGATAGTCGAGAGATCAAGAAACAAACATCTTTCTTGATGAATAGATTGCGGGGCGTGCCAGCACACGACCAAGTGTGCAATTGTAAATGTGATGTAGATGTAGTGTGCATGATTCTGACTTCATCGAGGGATTGAAAGCCGAGGAAGGAACAATTTCGGCTAAGAGTCCAATGCCTTGGGGACAAGGACTTTCGAGTCGTTCAATGGATGAAGCAAATAGTGATTGATAACCAAACAATTAAGTTATAACTACTCCTAGTGCAAGAGCATAAACACAATAGTAAAAGAGCAAGGAAGTAAACTCTAAATTAAGTGTAGAAAAATAAAGAACAAGAAACTAAATTGCAAGAAACTAAATGAACAATAACGTAAAGAGCGAAAAAGTACGTAAACGGTTTTGAACAACAAAACTATCAAATATTACTTAAAAAAGTAAGAATAGAAACAATTGAAATATTGATACTAGGTTACAAGAAAATGAAGGGAAATGACTTGAACTGGTAGAGCTAATAACTAAAGAATTGAAAAGACAATGAAACTAATCTTGAGGCCTCGAGCTAAGAAAAATAAAAGGAAATCCATGATGGAGTTTTGACCGGAGATGTGTGTATGTGTGTCTTTTGTTGATGCTGCTTTATATAGAGTTCATTGATAAATCAAGCCGAGGTGGTCTTGCTCTTGAACTCAAACTCTCTTGCTTTAGCTTAGGTTAGAGTCCCTCATGCAATGGAACCCTTCATATAATGATTGCATGTGGCGCAATCCTTATCCAAGATTCAGGCTCTACAAATGATGTGTATGATTTATCAATTGACATGATTCATTCCTAGTAGTGCACCACGTTAGACACTAGAGGATGGCTTGGAAGAATACCATGCAACTTCCACTAATCCATGAAACCAAATTCCTTTATCCTCATTATCTATCCTCTTTGTTTGGATATATGTTAAAACAAAACCTTAATCCAAACTGTTGTGCATGGGATTATCAACGTAAATGGTGTAGCTAGCTTTTCATAAACTTCTACTCGGCATATGCTTTTAATAGTGATAAAACTTTAAATCTTACGCATCAAATCAATCATATATGACATAATTAATAGCCGATAAGTTCTCAACATAATATTGTTATTATCAACTTATAAATGTATCAATCGACAATAACATCACCAATTATTCTTCCAACGGCTATGATTGGATGAGTTGGAGGTTGAATAACTGGGTGTAAACAGCACTCAAGGTTTGCCATCATCGTTAGATATAAAGCAAAGCAGTCCATTCTCACAGAAATGATCATTTACAGTCATTTTTTTTTTTACTTTTAGTTTTGATCAAAGTGGATGATCTTGTTGCAGTTCCAGCGAATGTGACAGTAGGTGGATTGACATTTCAATTGAGTTTAAATAGTTCCACATTTGTTGAAGAGTTGAATATCATACGATCAGACATCAGACTTTCCAAGGGATTTTATTTTTGGAATCGGTACCAGTGCTGCACAGGTACGAACATATTGATTAAAAGGGACATATATCAGTTATATGATTGTTAACATTTTTCTCTAGTAATCAATAGTAAAAAAAATAGGTGTGCATGTCTGAATTAATGTGTACTGGCTACAGACTGAAGGGTCACCTAAAGAAGGAGGAACAGGACGAATTGTTTGGGATGATTTTGTCGAAAAACACTCAGGTTGATCCCCAAGCTCAACTATCCTGTCTGATTGACTACCAACATTTGAATGGATTTGGATCCTCTAAAGTTAATTTACCTAAATTTCATAAAATCCTAATCCTCATTCTAATCCAATGAATTTAATTGTGCCACATAAGCTAACATTGTTTTTTGTACTTTTTTTTCTTCTCAAATGAATCTTAACGTCGATAAAATACCACAACTCCACAAAAGGAGGAAAAAAAAACCCCCAAAATCCGAACTGAATTCTATCTATCCCCTGATTCCCCTCTATCGTCTTTTTTCTCCTTCTCCTTTCTTTTTCCTCCTCTGCCTTTCGGAATCAAAGTATTAGCATGTGAAAAACACCTGAAGGTTGAGATGAAAACTCTCCAAAGGTATTAGAGGGGTTTGTCATTGAAATATACCTGAAGGTACCAATTATTCATGCAACTTTCGGGCATGAACTTGGGATTGCTCCACCAGGGAGGTGTTTAGTCACTGCCAGACCACGTACATCGGGTGGTAATTCATCCACAGAACCTTACATTGCAGCTCAAAACCTTATTCTTTCTCACGCCTCCGCGGTTAAGCTCTACCGTGAAAAATACCTGGCACAATAAAATGGTGAGATTGGGATGGTCCTTGGTACCTATTATTATGAGCCCTATTGATCAGAATCACCGGAAGATAAAGCTGCTACACAAAGACTTATTGATTTCCAGCTAGGATGGTTTATGGAACCATTGGTGTACGGAGAATATCCAAAAAGTATGAAAGAGATGGTGAAGGAAAGGCTGCCTACTTTTTCTGCAGAAGAGAAAACTTTTTTTTTTTGGATGGAACAGAAGAGAAAACTTTGATCAAGGGAAGTTATGATTTTGTTGGAATCAATTACCATAAATCATTTTATGGTAAAAATAAGGATTAAATTAAGTTTACTCCCTTGAAGTTTGGGAGTAATTTCATGTTAGTCCATATCCTCTCAATTTAATCAGTTTACCCTTCGAGCTTGTCAATTTTTCTCAACCGTGTCCAATGTCTCAGTCCAATTTGGATGTTAAATCTGTAATTGAGACCCACTTCAAGGGTTAAAATGGTCATCTCAAGACAAAAAAAATAATTCAAAAAAGACAAAAAATTAAAATCTTCTTCTTCCTCCTCCTCTTATGATCCTCTCCTCTCCAAAACCAAACCACACTTCATCTCAACTCATCACCATCACCATACTCGCCAGTCTCTGACAAATTCTGTCCGGCCTCCGCGTCGTCCGGTGAAGCAGGAAACCAGCTCACGCGCCGATCTCATCATACCCATAAATGCTTTGGGCACCCATTGTTCTATCATGGCCGTACCTCAAGCCCTATGTCGTCTTCTGGGTCGACCTGGACCATCGCCTCACTGCCAATCCGACGACTCCAGCTTCTGGGTCTTCTTTTTCTTCCGGTAAATTGGTGGAGCAACGGGTCGAAACCCGAGCCTATCAAGAAATCCAACATGTTGGATGGCAGCGACCGAATGGCTTGTGACGCCAATCCTTGTGGCTCATAGCTTCGTTTTTGGGATCCAACTCATTCTGGTTCGACCGAACTGTCAACAGCGAAATAAGGGCTTGTGACGCTGATTCTTGTAGCCCAACCGGTTTAGGTGATTCCATGAGCTTGACCATGTCCGAATCAATCTTCCCTTCTCGATATCTTCAATCTCTGAATCGATCTTCCCCAAGTCTCGACCTTTCTCTTCTTCAATTTCAAAAACCCATCTTCTTCGAGGCCATCGATAACGGGGCTCAGATTCTCTTTTGCTGCAATCGGATTCTGAAGACCATGAAGGTTTAAGACGGTGCCAAAGACTTCAAAACCTTCATTGTCGTCGAAGGCGGCGTTGTTCCAGACCTGAAGCTCTGGGGCGTTAATAGGTGATGATTTTGGGTGATGAACTAAGCCAAATAGTCTAGCCAAACTGAGATTGGGTCTCAAGAAATTATTGTTGGGAAGAGGAGAGGACTGATGGAAGAAGAAGAAGATGGAGTTTTTTTTTTTTTTTTTTTTTTTGTAGGCCGAGCCAAGGCGGCAAGGCTAAGAGGAAGAGGAGTCAGACAAGGTGGCTTCTGCTGCATGGGTTGAAAAGAGGAGAATGGGATGGTGAAGCAGAGGCCAACGACATCGGATTATCCCTAGGGTTTTTTTTTTGAATTATTTTTTTTGTCTTGAAATGACTATTTTAGCCATTGAAGTGGGCCCCAATTATAGATTTAATGTCCAAATTGGACAGAAAGTGAGACATTGGACACAGTTGAGGAAAATTGACTAACTCGGAGGATAAACTGATTAAATTAAAAGGATATGGGCTAACATGAAATTACCCCCAAACCTCATGGGCTAAACTGAATTTAATCCTAAAATAGCAGGTATCTCCAACTGATGTGCCGCTCTATTCTCTAGATGGAGTCGCTGATAAATTAGGTAAATTATACTACCTCACATCCAATGGTCAAAAAAAGAAAAACGAAATATCAGATATGAAGCATAGACTTCAATGTTTTCCTCGGGATTTACAATCTTTTATTTCTTGCAGAGGTGAACAATAATGGGGTTGCTCTTGGCCTGGTACACGAAAACTCTGATTTTTAAGTACATTGCTATTTATGTTTCCATCAGTATTAATTATATATTTTCACTGCTCGTGTACGTTTAACATATAATTTTTTTTACATTACAGGACCTAGGACATTGGCCAGAAGGGCTGGAAAAACTGATGCTGTATATAAAGCAAAATTATCAAAACCCAAAAATCTACATTACTGAAAATGGTTTGGTCTCTTGCACTAGAGTTAAAGTGTTAAACCATATGTGACTCGGATGTTATCATAATAATATGACCTTTAATATCTTCTGCAACTTTTTGTTTTTAGGAACTCCTGAGCTAAGGAATGATCGACAACGTTCCACTAGCTGAACGAACAAACGACCCATATCGAATCTCCTATGTTCTTCACCATTTATATCATCTCAATAAGGCAATTAAGTAAGTGATCATCCACATCTTTAACATCAGAACTAGTCATCTGCTGCTTCTGAACCATTAAACAATGGCTTATGATTTCAACCATTGCAGGAGTGAAGTAAACATCAAAGGGCAGGGTACTTTGTTTGGACTCTGTTTGACAGCTTTGAATGGGGTATGGGGCTGACGAAGAGACTTGGGCTTTACTACATTGATTTCAATGACAATTTCAACCGGATCCCCAATCTTTCTGTTAAGTGGTTCCAAGCTTTCCTTAAAAGCAATCAGACCCGATCGAGTTAATTAGGGGTTACATTGAGTGTACATACCAACTTGTTGGCACATAAGTGCATATGTACTTCCTACTCTTATCTCCAGTAATAAGACTTTCAATATCATGAACTGTCAATTTGTTTTTCCAACTCATGTACACCATATCAATAGTATTCTCTTCTCACATAAGCACAACTGGTTTGACAAAGAATGACGTTGTGGCAAAGAATTGAGCTTGAGACTTTTTAAGTTGTTGAATTTATACTAATCCTTGAATGCATAGCCATGAGAGTGGAGAATTCTTGTATTATAAATGGTGAAATCAGATACAACAGATACATTATTTCCTAAAAAAATGGCACTAGAAAATGCCTGTTTTGTGTTTACACATGCACTCAGGCACAGGGAGCGAAATCACATCTCGGTTTCTCATGTAACCTCTTGGCTCAGGCTTCCCCTGAGACTTATGCAGCTCCCTCATGATGCTTCCGAACTCATCATCACTAATCGATGTATCTTCAAACAGAGGCATCATTGCTCTCTTGTTCGGCTTTATGAACTTTCTATGTCCCACATAAGCACGGTGACCCTGTCAAGTCAAAAAATACAAAGCAGAGATGATGAGTAACAGTTGGATCAAATGAACTGATACTCAGTGTTAATCTACACCTGCATAAGTCAAGTGCTTGCCTGCATTGCTCGGCCCATGTTTCCACCATGGGAAGGCACAAAGACATCACTGCTTAGAGAGACAAGGTAGTCAATGGCAGCCAGAGCTGAAGGCTTGTTCATGTATGGAGAGAGCTCTCCTTCTTTCGCCAACATCTCCTTTGTCACCAAATTTGGAAATTCTGCCACAAGTGGCTGCAGAGCCCTGCTTTCCCCAAATGCCTCACCTCCTGCACTATATATCCGCGCACTTCTTGGCGCTCCTAGACCCTTCAAAAGCCTGTATTGGCACCCCAAACTTATGAATGTAACTTCAGGCATAAGCTACCTAAACTACAAGCCTGCATTTCTACTATAGTAGTACCTTGCTATTTCTAATGCATTTAGGGGACAGAGACCAGCAAGTCTCCTTTGGTTGTAGGTCATGTTCAATCGTCCTGTAAGATATTCGGGTTGAGACTCCCGAACCTTTGTGATAATGTCATCATATTCAGGGCCTAATCCGGTGAGACATCCTGTTCTGACCCACACATCCTTCTCTAGCCGGAGATGGAGTGCAATGTAAGGCCCTTCAATCCACATTCTCTTTGCTAATTGATTCCCTAGTGCTTGAATTGGTGCTGCAAATCTCAATGCATGGAAAGCAACCTGAAAATCAAACAAAAATGGGAACAGTTACCTCATGAACATAGCAGTAGCATACATAGCTCAATACTAGTTGTAATTAACCTTTAACTGTACCTTACACCGAAGCTTCTGAAGATCAGGGGGGAGATTCTTTGAGAGCTTAGAATCCAGCCCTTTTAGCACAAGAAGGCCATCTTGATTCAGCTGCATAACCACATAAGTAAAATTTAAGAATATGGAATTTCAATCTCAGTGCAATCAATTAACCAGAAAACAATGCTTACTTGATTATAGAATCTGGCATGTATCCACTGCGGAGTAACATCGTGAGGGATCTTGTTCATAATTTTCTGTCTTGACATCAAATGTGTAGAGGGAAGATTTGACACAACTCGCACATCAGCTTGTAAAGTCCTCTTGAAGTGTGCCACATCGAAAATATCTGAAAACTCACTGCAAGCCCAGCAAAAGCCAAAGAAATTGATACACAAAAAGGAAAAGCTAGCCAGGATACTAATGCCAAAACCATTTACTTTATGCTTCTACAATGAGGGAAAAAAAAAGTGGGCTTTCTTGTGAAACACGCATGAATCATAACCAAACTAGCTCAAATAGAACAAACACATGTCCTATAAAAATGTACAAATCATCAAATTCAGAACAAAATGGGATAATCCCCAGTTACTTTATGCTTCTTGGATCAGAATAAAGATGGCTTTCTTGTGAAACAAGCACTAAACCATAACCAAAACATGTGCTAAAAATGGTCGAAAACCCATGTCCTAATTCGATACAAAAATGCAGAAATCACCAAATTCAAGAGCGAAAAAAATGTCAAACCTTTCGTCTCCCCAGATCAAATTGACCTGCAAAACAGGCACAACCAAAACAGCCTCAAGAACCCTAGCAATGACAACAGCATCCACAATCTGATTCCTCTGCTGGTTCAGACCCCCAGAGGCCACCACCAGCAAGAACCTCCTCCTCTCTTTCACAATCTTGGCAGACGATATTCGATACCCGAGGCCGAAATCCAAGCAGGGCCTAAACCCTTCCCCATTGGGCTGCTCCCAGAATTCCTTCTCCTCCGAGGAAAGATTAGCCCCCAAGGCCCCATGGGCCGGCAGTGGCACCATGACAGTATCCGAAAGCAGCCTCGGGTCGTCGATAAAGCCCGAAGAAGACGTTTTCGGGGAAATGGGGGAGAGGGAAGGAGTGGAGGCAGCAGAGTGGGAACAGGGGATGATGGCAGAGTAGGTGGGGATGAGATTGAGGATTGAGATTCCCAAGAAAGTGAGGGAGAAGAGGAAACAGAGAAGGAGGATTGAGGGAGATGATGATGATGAGGAGGAGGAGGAGGGTTTGGGGAGTCTGAAACGGTGCGTTTTGGGGGAGAAGAGGAGGGTGGTGAGTGCAGAGACTGGGAGCAAGTAGTGGAAGAGGAATATTGGCGGTGGTGATGGGTTTCGTGATGTTGTCTTGGGGCTCGTTCTTGATTTCGCCATGGGAGAAAAGGCTTGAAGTGAATCAATGGCGGTTCTGGTTCGTCTTCTTCTTCGTCTCTGGAAATGTTGAGGGGTTTGGATTCTTGGAGAAAATAAAGCGAAGCTTGTTGTGGAAGGCGAATTTCATGAACCTCGAGTCTAGAGGAAATGTCTGTTTTACCCATGGGTTTTTCACGATGCGTTTGCTAGATGGAAGGGTGGTTTGGTCAGAGGCGACGCATTACGATGTCGACGCTTTTTCCGTTTTGATTTTCCCGGGAAAATAAAGAGTGGCTACTAATTCGTTAGTTAGTGAGCTATCTAGTTTGTGCTGCTGAGTGTGATTAATTATTTGACTTTCTTTTGGTTAAGTATTGATTATTTGATTTTCTGGAGAGATGCATTCGAAAGTTTGAAGTGAAAAAAGCAACAAAATATGATGAGTCCCTAGCACGATTGGAAGCTTTACGTACATGTAGATGCATATAGCTAATCGAATCAGAGGGCCTTTTTTTTTTTCCTAGTGTTTACACACTATGTTTTTCTTGCTGGTGTTTGCACACTATACTGCTATAGCGTAAAGAGCCGCTGTTTTTGGGTCCTAGTGATTTGAAGTTCAAGCCTTTGGAGGTAGCTAAACTAGTCAGGAGAAATCAGTTATGGTTAAAAACAAGTAGGGACTCGATGTCTTAAATGAAGTATTAAAAACTATATGATTAATCTCCATATGCTTTCTCACATCTAAGGATCTATCATCAATCCGCAATCAAGTTCTGAATTATTGCAAAATTCTTGAACTCAATGTACCCTAATTAGACAATGAGAATAAAAACTTGAGAATGATAAAGATATCATGCCAAAGAAAAGATGAGCAGTTAACATATTGTAAAGTGGTTTTGACATTGTAAATTTTTGTCCAAAATGCCTCATTTCATTATCAAAATAATAGAAATTAACATCTCACTTATAATATCTCGGCTTGATATTTGGAACGCTAAGAAGGAATACTCTCATACTATATTCCAGAAGTTAAAGAAAAATGTTTATTTTTTCTATTTTGAGTAACGAAAGCAAATTTGCAATATAGCAGACATGTTCTCCCCGTCGCTTGACGATCAAGAGTTGATGATTACTTACTATTGAAATTAGTACCAACGAATGACATTGACATTGAATAATGTTGAAGAGAAAATTAGAAAAAAAAACCCAAAAAATAAAGCTCCTATTAGGAAAACTCATTCCTATATTTTCTTTTAATCTACACATATTCACATAGTTAAACCTTCCTTATAGGTTTTAAGTCTATAATTATGATTTTTCCTTGTTTTTTTTTAGTTCGACTATTTTACCCTTCTGATTGAATAGGTAAAATATTCCTCAAATATAGTTGTTGACTTTTTAGTAAAATATTCATTTCACCTCATTTACCATAAATGAAATAGAATAATCCAACACCCTTGTCATTAACTTTCACTTGCTAATTTTGGTATTTCTAGATGAATCATAGGCCTAACTGTATAATTTTTCCTATCGTACGTACATGTGTTAAATATTATATGAGTTTTAACATAAGCAAATGATTTAGGTACCTATCATTTAGGAGTTCAAAATTTGTACCTATCAAACAGGGAATAAATTAGGTAGAATGAACCATTGGTAAAATTGCATAATTTTGTCTATCGTTCAAGTGTTAAACATCGTGTGGGTTTTAACATAAGTAAATTATTTAGATACCTATCATTCAGGGAGCTCACAATTTGTATCTAAATCATTCAGAGAATGACTTAGGCACCTATAATTTCAGCTTTTGAATGTGCTTCAACCCAGGTATTGATTTAGATTAGGCCTTTGAATGTGGAGATTACATAACCTCCAACCCAGGTATTGATTTCAATTGCTGAAATCAAGAGTTGATTAATTCTGGGCAATGTCTTTGCGCAACCGTTTCAAGACTTGCATTTACAGAAAGTTTGGAGATGGTGGCAGCTTTAGTAATTTTTAACAACAATGAGTTTTAATATTTATCCTATTTAATAGGTTTTGTTTTAGATAAACCTAATTAATAGGTTTGAGTGTATATTAAAACAATCTTATAGATTGGTTTAATCTAAAAGGTGTGTGTGAAATTAGGTGTAGAATCAAATTCCCCAATGTTGAATAATATACTGGTTGTAGGGTGGGGACTCCCTAGAAGGTCCAATGAAGGGCTCATTTGAAATGATGAAGCGTGTGTCTGGCAAATATGCACCGCACTCGTCCCATCTATGCTAAGTGTACACTGACTCATGATATGAGCATTTTAATGTGATATTTTAATAGTTAATTCCTCACATTTTGCTTAGTTAATTCCTTAACTGAATCGATTTTTAATTCAATTTCTATTTTTAGGTACATTGGAGTAGATGAAGGTGAAATGAGCGTTAGGTCCATAATTACCTGGAAATGATGGAGAAAAATGGAAATGTACTAAAAGATCAATTTTACACATATTCCTACTCTGGCTAGGAGAAACCAAGCCAAGCAAAGAAGAAGGAGCGGCCGCCTGACCAAATGAACTTCAAATGAGCTGAAACCTTCCAGATCCATTCTAGACACCCAAAGGATCATTTCTTATGAAGAGTGCCAGAGCAAAATATGAGTGGAAGACCTTCAAACAATCAGCCCAATTTTCTACAGAAGCAAAACCGGAAAACTGGACCTGTAAGAGGTCCAGCAGCATTTCCGGCCCAACCACATGGATTGAAGCTCTGAAAATTTGTCAGGATGATCTACACTCATAGAGGAACATTTGATATGAAGAAATCGGAGGCCCAATATGAAGTTTTGATGGAGAAATAATTGAAGGAATAAAGGGGCAGAAACTGACCTGAAAACAGCTCAACACCACATATTCATGTTTCCCACCCACATGAAGAAAGCTAGATGCTTTTCTCTTTTTCCTTGGATATATTTTTTCTATAATCTCTTTAATAGATCATCATCACTTCCATGTTGCTGCACCTTCATGCTTTGCTTTCATTTCATCATTTCTCTTTCTTTTCCATATTCTACAAATCACTTTCATACTCCACTTTCATTATTTTTCTTCCACTCATCATTTCACTCTTCTTTTTCTTCCCTATATAAACACTTTCTCCTCTCATTCTAAAACATCTTCCTTCATCCATCTCATCTTCTTTGTCTCTCCATTTCCTTTCCATTTTTCTCTCCATTCTCTAGTTTTAAGTTTCTGCATTTTTAAGCAAAGAGAAGAAGAGAAGAAGAAGCCATGAAGCCTCCTAGCCGTCATCATCCACCTTGTGCCGTGATAGTGAAGTCTTGCTTTAAGGATTCAAGATCAACGTCTAAAGCTCTTCATCATCCACTCCCTTCATGGTGTAATTCTATCTTTTTCCTTGTAATTTCTTTTGGTTTTCTTTGTTTAGATTTGTAGAACTATGAATTCTAGTTAACAAATAATGTTAAGGGCAAAGTTTAAAGCCCGTTTATATGTTTTGAGATAAAGTTGTGATTTCTATATGTTGATTTTTATGTTGCTTTATGATTAATTGAGAATTTTCAGATTCATATATTGTGATTCGAGAGTTGCTTATGTGAGTTTGTTTAATTAAATTTGCGTTATAGATAACTTTTGTATTTTAATCTTATGTGGCTGCAAACACGTAGGGTTTTGATATGAATGGTGCTAGGTTTAAGAACATGAAATCGACTTTTCGTTTTGTGTAAACTTGAATCAAAGTAGTAAAGGTTTTGTGCAAAGACCGAATTTAATTAAAGAGAATTGCAATTAGGTGGACTTTTCCATACTAAGTTGTACACTTGAGTTGATAGCCTTTCTCTATGTGTAATGCGTTAAACATGACATGATTGACTAGCTTTCTAGGGTTTGATTGCATGTTTAATAGGATTAATCTAGGTGCTTTCGCTTAGGTTAATTAGTATTGAAAAGTAAAAAAATGGGAATTCATTTGCTTTCGAATGATTCACATGATCAACTCCTCTCTCATGACTTAGATGAACAATATTAGGGTTTGAATCAATTTTAATCATATGTTTCGGTTTTTGATCTTTGTTCTCTCACTCCATTTGTATTTTTATGTTTTTGCATTTTAATTATTTTGTTAACTTAGTTTTATTTTCGAAAAAACCAAAAACAAAATCCCCCCTTTTTCGTAAATAATGTTTATACTTGTGAATATCTTTGTGAATATTATACTTTGTTTTAATTTTAATTGTTTAATTGTTTGACAATGACAGGTGTACCCTCAATCCCCGGAATAGAACGATCCCTATTTGCTTATACTACTAACGATATTTCAGGGTTAAATTATGCGCTTGCTAAAAGCGCATCAACTCACAACCTCAACGGATAGCTCCCTAACTAAGAAGAACCTTCTTACTTAGGGACTTGTAGGCACGTCCACATATGTGAACGTGAGAGCCACACTTGTGCGAAGCAAGTAACTCCAGCATGGGGCCTATTTTGACTCCTTGCACGCTCTCCACGTAGAGGCTTCTAGAAGACCGACGTGCAGACATACACGTGAGGACGTGATCCTTTGAGCGAGAGTCGGTACAACAGCTGACACCGACTCTCATCGACCCCCGCCACCTATAAATAGGGGTTCACTCCTCATTTGTGCGGAATTGATTTCTTGAGCTATACTATCTCTCTCTTTTTCTCGCTTAAAATGTATCCTGACTTGAGCATCGGATGAGTGAAGTTCGGACGACTCTGAACTGATTTCTACCGTTACTTGAAGCTTCCAACAAGCAGGATGCGTAGCGCGGAGCATCGGCGGATCCGATCTCCAGTGAAAACACTCCTAAACACTGGTGAAATAAATTTGATGATACATGACCAAACAATTCTTGATCACCAGGTGACCTGTAAAATCAGTGTTTGTTGCGCAAGTTCTAATTGGCCACAAAAATAAACGGTTGGCAATGGAGGCTTGATGAATGGGTCACTTCGGGTAAGGGCCCGTACAGCCCAAAAGAGATATTCTGATTCCCCGATTCAGTAAGTAAATCTCACGCAAAGCTGCAAAGCCCGCCGGCCCAAACAAAGCTAAAATCCTCAGTACAAAGTTACACACACACACAAGGGAGAGATACAAAGAAACAAACTTTAGGAGAAAGAGAGAGAGGAATAGCAGAAATGGCAAAGCAAGAATCAAACTGTGAAGGAAGCTCAGTCGTCTCTGACCTCATCAACTTCCTCAACGCTTGTCCCACTGCTTTTCACGCCGTCGGTAAACTCCAACTCCATCACTCTCTCTCTCTCTCTCTCTCTCTCTTTTTCCTCCATTTTCGAAGAGATCGTGATCACGCTTTCCACCTTATCGGTTAATTTTTTGATCGGTGTTGTTAGTTTGAGTTCGGAATTTGATTTCTTCAAGCGCTTGAATCTGTTATCTGCTTTGGTTTTTGTGTTGCAGACGAGGCGAAGAAGCGTCTGCAAATCGCGGGGTACGAGCAGGTTTTGGAGAGAGAGGATTGGAAATTGGAGGCTGGTAAAAAGTACTACTTCACCAGGAACTACTCCACCATTGTGGCTTTTGCAATCGGTAAAAAGTAAGTACCGCTTCTTCAATTTGAGCTTGTTTTCATTGAGTTTTAGCTCTCTTTGGTTTTAGACTGTGAAAGTTTACGGATTGAATAGTTGAGAAAGCTGAAGTTTGTATGTTATATTGGTTTTTATGCTCATATAGTGGCTATATTGTGGTTTAGATTTGTTGCCGGAAATGGATTCCATATAGTTGGTGCTCATACTGATAGTCCTTGTCTCAAATTGAAGCCTGTTTCCAAGGTGATGTAGTGTAATTTGTATCTGATTTGAACTGTTAAGAAAAATGACGAATGAAGAGTGTGCGAGAGCTTTGAACTCAGCATTGGTGTATCGGTGGCTTGTGCAGGTAGCTAAGGGTGGGTACTTGGAAGTGGGAGTCCAAACATATGGAGGTGGCTTGTGGCATACCTGGTTCGACCGTGACTTGACAATTGCAGGAAGGGTGATAGTAAGAGAAGAGAAAGATGGCGTTGTTTCTTACTCACATAGACTTGTCCGGATTGAGGAGCCCATCATGCGGATTCCTACTCTGGCAATTCACCTGGACAGGTAATCTTGCTGTGCAATTTATTATTCACATGTTTGGGTTGTTGAGTGGTTTGTGCTTTGGACTGACATATGCGTGTATTTTTCATTTTTATTGGCTTGCTCTTGACAGGGATGTTAGAGAGGCGTTTAAGGTGAATGCACAAAGTCACCTTCTTCCTGTCTTGGCAACAGCAGTCAAGGTAATCTTGTAATATATTCAATTTATCGTTAGCATCCACCATCACTTTTAAGAATAATTGATTTACTCATAGTTCAATTGTTATGACTTATTAGTAGTAAATGACATAATTTGTATTGATAAAACAGACAAAGTTTGTCTTTGAATGCTTGGGTTCAAGTACTACCATGTCATTGTTCTTCGGTCCGACTATACTACCATGACAGTCTCTGAAGATTGCATCTGGTTACATACGATGAAATGATGTAACTTCTTCAAATTTACAATTATAGTTATATTTCTGATTAGCCACACTGGGTTCATATGTTGAATAGTTGATAGAGTGAGAAGCCTATGTGGTTACTTGCATCCATGTACTTGCAAGTAGTTACTGCCAAAACTTCATATTATGTGTCTGCAACTCAAATTAAATATAAAAGATTAAGAATGACTCTGTAAAGAATCTTAGTGCTGGACATTTACAAACTAGTTGTATCTTCCACGATACACACTCTGGTTTCTTTGCTTATTTATATGACTAAATGGCTAACTATTTTTTTCTTGTATGTGTATTCACTTAGGCCTTGTATAAATGTTATTTAGGTTAGTTAGGATGTTGTATTTGATTAGTCATGCAAGTGTATACATGAAATTAGACTTGGTATAAGGTATCGAGCCATGTGTTGGTTCATAAGTCTGATTTGTTAAATGGTGCATCTGTCACATAGTTATTTATGAGGATGGTATATAATTACTGAAAGCCCAGTAACTGATGGTTTTTCTCATATATCTTTATAGGGAATTAGAGTCAATAAACTTCCCTTTCAATCTAACGAATTAATGTTTTTTAACAGGCAGAGCTCAATAAAGTAGTTGCAGAAAGTGGCCAATCTAAGGAAACAACCTCAATTAACTCAAAGCATCACTCGCTTCTGTTACAGGTCATCAGTAAACTCTAGAACTTTGGATTTCTTTTGTATGTTGGAGGATCGATTGACTTTTTAAATGTGATAATAAGAAGATTAATACTCCTTTAGATGGAATCAGATTTGGGTATGCTCTTTTGGTGATGAAATTATTCATCTGCTTTCTTTCTTTCAGCTGCTTGCAGATAAGCTTGGGTGTGAACCAGAACATATAAGTGATTTTGAATTGCAAGCATGTGATACTCAACCAAGTTTAGTAGCCGGTGCAGCAAAAGAATTTATTTTCTCAGGAAGGCTTGATAATCTCTGCATGTCATTTTGTTCCCTAAAGGTATTAACGTTTTGATTTCTTTAATCGAAGATTAGCAATGGCGTTTAATACAATCAGTATTACTTTCTTATATTTCTTGTGCTTTGTGCATAAGATGAAGTATAATCTATTATGTGGTTTCAATTTGGAGAAGCTGATGCATATTTTTTTTACTTTATTGTTTATATTAAGGCATTGATAGACGCAACAGCTCCTGAAAGCAACCTTGAGGATGAGACTGGTGTTAGAATGGTGGCTTTGTTTGATCACGAGGAGGTTGGATCTGACTCCGCCCAAGGGGCTGGGTCTCCAGCCATGTTGAATACTCTTTCACGAATTACACATTCCTTTACCACAGATTCTAAGGTACTGACTCTTTGATGTCCTATTAATTCCATGGTATTGGGTTTGTTTTGATAGAGAAGGGATCACTAGTTACTGCAATTTTTTGTAGATGCAGAACTCATAGAGACAACTGTAGTAATTGGTCCAGTGCCATGACATTCTGCTATATTTATTTTAACATACACACATTCTGTAATTATCCTATTGTTTGGACAGCTTGTTTGGTTATACTGCACTGTTTGTTTGTTTGTGTAATATTTTTTTATTTTTTTTACAGCTGCTTGAGAAAGCAATACAGAGAAGCTTTCTTGTATCTGCTGACATGGCCCATGCCTTGCATCCTAATTATATGGTAGGTTGTTTAATATAGTTATTTTTCCATGCTGTTAATTTGCTCTATAGTCTATACTGATATAGGGATCTTTTACAGGATAAACATGAAGACAATCATCAGCCCAAGTTGCATGGGGGACTTGTGATCAAACACAATGCAAATCAACGTTATGCAACCAATGCTGTCACTTCCTTAATATTCAGGGAGATAGCAAGGAATCACAGCCTTCCTGTCCAGGTCAGCTTATCCTGTTCTAACTAGAAAAGTTTTAGGCATTTTAAGTATATAGGCGTTTGATGTCGACACATTACATATTATAAAAGGAAGTAGGAAACTGAATAAAGAATTGAAAGCCTTTCGCAGTTTTTCTTGATGGTTGAGAGTGTATCTCTATCTGTATGCAGGATTTTGTGGTTCGTAATGACATGGCCTGTGGTTCAACCATCGGTCCCATTCTTGCAAGTGGAGTGGGGATACGTACAGTAGACGTAGGTGCACCGCAGTTGTCAATGCACAGCATACGCGAAATGTGTGCTGTTGATGATGTGAAGCATTCATATGAGCATTTCAAAGCCTATTACCAAGAGTTCACTCATCTGGATGCAAAGATTAAAGTAGATGCGTAGGTATCTGATCCTCATCTTCCGAAGTGTTGTTGGAGTCTGGTGCTCTTGTGAGGTCTATGCTCTTGAGATAACCGTGGAAACATAGTAATTGCCTGTAATAAGCACCCATGAGTGGCTAAAACTGCAATGCTGAATTGATTGGCAAAGATTAAAGTGAATGTACAATGAATCGAGTAGGATAGTTCTGGTTGCACTCGCAGAGTTTTTACTTGGGAAACCCATCTAGTTTTTAAGTTTATACTAATCACAGCCGCAGAACACTCAAACTCAAGGGCTAAGACTCCATTTTGATATTTGGTTCATTTTTTGATTATGATTTTAGACTTTTAGTTGTGGATTCATTTTGATGGGGTCATATCCAATTCCTTAATATCCGTGAAAAATTTGAGTAAAATTTTCGATGATAATTTTGTGCTAAGCATGTGTTCTTCTATTTTATTACCTCATATATGAAATATGAAGGATGCGTAATTGCATAGTAGCTCATTATTTATTTAGCAACAGACTGCTAAACAGTAGAACTTTGAGTAATCCATCCTCAGTTATTCATAATGGATTTCAAGATAACAAACATGCATCGTTTTGTCACACGTTCTAAACTAAAACTGAAGCTTTGGAGATTTAGGATGGGAGACGACATGCACGCACCATTTTGCATTAAAAACACTAATCACACATCCTTTTATATTAGAAATTACTTGCCAGCCACACTCGTGTGTTACATAGAATATCACCTCCCTCATTATGTTTTTATACAAAGAAATTACTTGAATAATGATGATCTAATATCGATAGCATTGCATCTGCCTCCATGACAGAGATTGATGCAGAGGAATGAGAGGAGGTCGAGATTAAGAGAGATCAAGGACTGGGCTTCCAATTTTTAAGACTAGTTAGGAGAGTAATAATGATAGAAAGATTGTAAATGAGGAACTTATTGGGTCAAGTACAATCAGAATTGATTAATGACTCTGATTCTGAGCTGAGTGAGGATTTTGCTTGTGATTTCTTTGAATATCATTTTCAAAATTGTATTTGAATATCCTTGATTTAAGGGTCTGATTGTGAGCTGAATGAGAACTGATTATGGAGTCAACTGAATTTGTGATCATATTGCTGTTAGGGTTTGTGTAAAAAATCTGCTTCGAGTCCTTTTTAAGCATATTTGCATATAACAGGATATCAAGTGGCCAGGCATTCGAACAGATAACATGTGCATCAAAGTAACGCATAAGACTATGATCAGAAGGTAACCAACACTAACTTTTCACTTACGAAAAAAAGGTTCAGTAAAATTTTATTTGACAGGTTACTTCTCTAATGAAACTCTTTGAGAGTTGACAGCAGCCGGTGCTTTCAGTTTGAAATTCAACACATGAGCAGAAAATCATCCAACTCAATTGTATATCAGAATACAAGTGACCAAAAAAACTTGCGCTTTTGGATGAATAATCCAGGAGGACCATGTTTTACGAAGAGAGCACTTTCTGAACCTCAACAGTGACCTCTTTTGGAGGTTTCTCAGCTGGAAGATTGGCAACAACGCCTTTCTTGGAATAATAATCAATAACCTGCAATTCCAGATAATGATCCCCCATTAGAGAAACTGATTAGCAGCACCAAGGAAAACCATGCAAATTGTGAATGGTACAACAAACAAGAAATTTGAGATGCATATCTAACACTCGAACAAAAAGCAAAGAGCAAAGAATGCAACGAAATGAATAATAATACGCAGATACTGAATATAAAAATGTAACTGAAGACTAGAGAAGTTTATGAACAGTGAAAGATTTTTCCACAAGTGATTAATCCAGCTTATTTATATAGCAAGCACTTATTGCCTTGGGTTATCAGATTGTTACGATAATTCAATACAGTTCTTAAAAAAAAAAAAAAGACACATATCATCACCAGAAGAAAAAACAACATAAGCACACTTGCATAAGAAAGTGGTCATTATAAACTTCAGAACTCTGAAGAAGGTATAGGTAAATTTCTCAAGACCAGAGAAGGTCATTATAAACTTCAATCATGGAAAGAACTAGACCGACAAGGATAAATCATGCACAATTCAACTAATCCAGTTTTCTTCCTTATCAAATATTAAATCTAATGGAAAGAAGAAGCCTTACTGGTTCAGTTTGCTTGTGAAATGCTTCCAGCCTTGACTTGAGAACGGCTGCAGTATCATCCTTACGTTGAATGAGAGGCTCTCCAGTTACCTTCAACAAAGCAAGAAATCATGATATTTAGATGGAATTTGAAGCTCAAGTACAGTATGCTTACAACCATACACAATAGACTCGAGTCTAGTATGCTGTTTTTGTTTTCCAACAGTCGATGTTTCTTGCATAATAGTCTTAGATGCATGAATGGTGCTATTCTAACTAAAAGATAAAAAAATTAAAAATCAAAATAAAAGGTTGTGGCCTTCTTACATCATCAACACCAGGAACCTTGGGTGGTGCAAATTTTGTGTGATAGCTTCTGCCACTGGATGGGTGAATCCAGCGACCTGTAATCCTCTCTTCCAAGATTGAGTCATCAATTGCAAAGTTGAGCACCTTATCAACCTTAACTCCACGATTTTGGAGCATCTCATCTAGCTGCAATATAACCCTACTATTAGTACACAAGGACACAAATAGGGATACTTTTGAGTATAAGATACTACAGCAATACTTATTCCAACAAACATTATATAAATACAGCACCTTCTGTGCTTGGACCACAGTTCTCGGAAATCCATCGAGAATGAAACCTTTCTGGCAAGAAGGCTTCTTCAATGCTTCATCAATGATGCCCACAACCAGGTCATCAGAAACAAGTTCTCCCTGAAATATAGTATCCAATTAGCAATCTATTGCGAGATACAGAAAAGTATGAAGACGAAGATAGTGATATGGTAAAACAACAAAGAAAGAGAGGATTCACCTTCTCCATAGCCTCCTTAGCTTTAACGCCAAGAGGAGTCTTAGCAGCAACAGCGGATCTCAACATATCGCCGGTAGCCAAGTGGCACAAGCAGTACTCATCCTTAATTATAGGCGATTGGGTACCTTTTCCGGAGCCAGGTGGACCTGCAGGACAATTTGCAACCACAATCAGGTTTCCATCCTCACTCAGACACTGGAAAACCGTCAGGAAAGAAAAGCATGCAGAGCTCATTGCCATAGAAACCAAGCATAATTTGAGACAAACATTCCTAAACACTCAACAAAATTGGCCCTCGAGTATCAGAAGTCATCACCGTAAGAGGAAACACAGGGAATACAACTCTAAAACTTATAGTCCTCTCCTTTTTCCCGTCTCAGTTTGCACAAGGTGGGGACTGGGGATAATGATCTCAACTTAAACAACGCAAACAGATACCTACATGTGTATACAATGCACTAACGGGTGGGATGTGAACATGCCGGAATTCCTCAGCATGACACCCTTTTGAAAAGAATGACTCCGCATTGTACTGCTCACTAGAGAAGAAACTAGCGAGAGAGAGAGACAAATGAATACATAATTGTTCAAACATTCAAAATTCTGATTCATAAGTAGAGAGTGCAAAAGGGCAACAACATTTAAATTTCTTCACTCTAACAAACAAAAATCTCATTCACTAACTGAGCAGAAGAAAGAAATCTGAGTACATGGTCATACAGCCATCTAATTTCACAAGTCAAAAACACAAAAAGCATCAAACTTTGGAATCAGAAGAACATCAAACTGCCTGGATCTGAGCGGCGTTCTCAAAAATCAAAACTTTTTTTTCACCCAAAATTGGCACAGAACAAAAATCAAAATCAAAACTTTAAGAATCGTATACTACAAAGGGATGCAGTAGGTGAATGTAGGGACTCACCCACAAGAATGAGGCGCTTGTCAGGCTTGGTGGAGCACTTCAAACGACGGAGCACCTCACTGAAAAGATCGGCGGAGGGCACATCTTCCAAGTTCGACATCACTGGTTAATGGGTTAGGGTTTTGGTCTGTGGCTCTGAGATCGAACAGGAGATTGGGATTTTTGTTTTGTTTTGTTTTGTGTTTTTAAGGTGAGAGGCCTGGAAGAGGTTGTTGTGTACTAGTTCAGACTTCGGACCTTCCAATGCTTTGAACTCAAGCAGCCGTTTTTACCTAACCAGCCTCGGTCATGTGAAATGCCTTCCTTACCCCTTTTGGACAAGAGTGAAACAATTCCCAATTGTGGTTTTGGATCAAATTCTATTTAATAAAAGAGTCAAAAGGACAAAAGCAAAGTCAAATTGTGATTTTTTTTTTTCTTTCCCTTTATTAAAAAAGGGTCAAATTGTGATTATCTTCTTGCCAAATGCATATTTCATGCTCTCAATCTGGCCTATCCAACCTTTAAAGGTCAAAACCGAAGGCACAAGAAGAGGAGCATCAGCTTCACACTATTTTCTTTTAAGAAAAAGTTTCATGTCAAGCACGAAACGTATAACATGATTTTATGTCAAGCACGAAACGAATAACATGATTTTATGTCAAGCACGAAACAGATAACATGATGAAAACTTGAACAGTGGTCCACATTCATTCGAGTTTGGAGTCGAAGCTTGCAGAGGACTGCAATTTGTATTGGCAACACAACATTATAAATATGATCCTAGTATCATTACCATAACCAAAATCTGCAAGATACCTATGGTGTTCATCACAATTTCAAAACTAACATAAAAGGCAGCGACTTGAAAAGTCACTACTAGTGTATTTGACATTGCTAGACTGATAACATAAGAAAGCAAGGGGCCATTTCTACAACTACGAAACAGTTGACATCAAAACCGGATAGAGGAATACACCAGATTAATATCCACACGAGACTTGAGCTCCACCAATAAATCTAATCGGAGTCTTCACTTTTAGATTTCTTCTTTTTCTTCTTCTTAACATCACTGGCCAAATCAGCTCCATCAGCCTCTCCGTGTTTACTTTTCTTCTTCTTCTTCTTCTTCTTGCCTGTTCCATCCTCCTCAGCATGTCCATTGTTTGCATCCTCCATCTCTTCATCTTCCTCATCCAATTTCCTCTTGTCCTTCTTCTTCTTCTTCTTTTCAGATTTACCCTCAGCAGCATCTCCATTTGTAGCTGGTTCATCCACATCACCATTCTCTGTAGCTGCACTCTTTGATTTCTTCTTGCTTTTCTTTTCTGAAGCTTCAATAGTCACTTCTTCTGTTTCCATATCTGTATCTGTACAAGTTACATGACAAGTAATATGCAAGATTACAACACAGAAGTGAGACTAACAAAGTTTATACTTCCAAGTCAAAATTTTATGTCTGATCAAATTATTGACAAATTCATTAAAAAAAAGTTGGAAACTGTTAATTGGATGTATGGCAAGTGAAATGGAAAACACTGGCAACATATTGGTTTGCTTCCTCACCTTTGCTTTGAGTACTCTCCATCGCAGATTTCATCACATCAATGTTTTTACGAGGTGCAACACCCTTGTCATAAAAGTCAAGACGCTCCTCAACTTGTTCGCGGAGTTTCTCCCCAAAAGCAGTAGTGCTATTATCTGCAAGCCAAAGGTTGAAAAATTATATATACATGCAATGCATAAGAAAAGAAAAGTAACCCAGATAATTATATGTGCGAGGCTAGAGTCACCTGCAAAGCAGTCAATGCGAGAAGCAATAGAACACTTGTTTGCAAGATAACGAGCCATTCGGCCCTTGTTCCGGGCAGATGCGCGACCAATAAAAGATGAATGGAATATCAGTCCATACTTGGGTGTGTTTCCCTTGGTTTTCAAGGCTCTGTGAAGAACAAAAGTATCGACACGAATCAAGAGGATTAATATTTCCTATTGTCGTACTCAACTAACTTTCATGTGGTATCTATGAAGCAATTGAATGAAAGGAAAAGTAAAAGCACCTGAACAGGGCCTTCTCGGCACCAAGGATCTGAAGGGTAGAAGAAGGGCATTTAGCCAAGTTTGTAAGACTACCCGCATGAGAAATTAAACGTGCTCCAACTACTTCCCCGATTAAAGAGGCCAAATTGGGTGCAATATCATTCATCTTAGTGACCAGATAGTCATACAGTTTTTTCCTATACTCAGAAAGGTTCATCACTTTTTGTGCAAATTGTTGAACATTAAGCAAATCAACATCAGACAAATCCTGCCCTGTAGAAACATTAAACAAAAACAACGATAAGGATACATATTTGATAAAGAAACATAAATGAAAGGTAGTGTACTATTAAATCTTACCCATGGATGCTTTGGCAGCTTCAATGATCTCCTTTGCCTTATCTTCATCCCCAACAATATCAGTTAATTCTTCGAGGTTGTCTTCAGACAAAGTTGACTTATCTCTTATAGTTTTTGCAAGTTTAGCATAGAGATAATTGTCATTGACAATCTTCACCAATTCAGGAAAATGCCAAGAGTACCATTCTCTGCACGGATATGAAAAACCACAAGGAGAAACATTAGTTGCTTTTATTTTACAAAATCTTAATACAGTCCAGACGCTCTTCCGGAATAATAGAGGAAGATGTGCGCGTGAATGACAGGGCCATACGCCCATACCTGACTCTCATTGAGAAAGAATTCACATCCTTATCGAGGGTATCTAAAAGGAAGATTGCTTGAATCACCATATTGTCAACACGGTTAACATTAAACTTGACCTTGGACCTGCTGTAACTGTGGCTGAGACCAAGCTGGGCTTTCTCTAAGTCCCCGGGCTGAGGTGAGAACAGAAGACAAAGAAAAAAAATTAAAGAATGAAAATAAAAGAGTTCTTAATTTCTTAAATACAGAGAAAAATACCAATAGAAAGACTAAAAGACATTTATCAAACCTTTAGGTCCTTGATAAACCTATCAAAATGAAGCCGAACTCCACGAAGTAGCTCAAGAACAAACTCATTGCTTTGGCAGGGGATTTTAGTCACTTCAAATATGTGAGACCCGAGCTTGGGTTCATATACACCCAAACTGAACTTTGGCTTCTTGCCTTCCTTTACTTTTGGGAGATTAAGTTCCAAAAAGTTCCTCAACTCATCAGTCATAATCCCTGAAAATAAACCACAACTGATAAGCACAGACCCTCTGTCCTGACGGAAACTAACCAAACCAAATTTACAAACAACACCTTGCAATGAAACGCACCAAGCTAGCAACCTCAGTGTATATTATATACAAGATTAGCTCATTTCACCCTAAAGCCAAATCAGAAGTTTTGGAGGAAAAAGAAGGAAAGGAGAAAACGGAACACCAAAACCATGAAGCATGTAGAAAACAACATTAGAAAAGTTTGGCCTATAGGGTTTAGGGTTTAATAAGCAGGACTGAAAGCTCAAGTCTTCTAAAACTTTTCAACTAGTATGTTTTCCTTTTCTGTCAATATAGATTTTTCAGTGTTACAGAGCACTAGAAACCAAGTATACGGCTATCTGAGTTTGTCGGTTCCACTTACTCATTATTTCTTACTAATCCAAAATCGAAAACACTAACAGTAAATAATCAAATGCAGCAACAGTAAAACCAAAAATCTTCATACATTTATAAACTAGCTTTTCATTCTCCTCCCATTGAGCAAATGAATAAGCAAACACAAAAAAAAAAAAAAAAAAAAAAGACAGATAAAAATTTACATATCAAATCAACCAATCAATATATACAAAGCGAAAGAAGTAAAACCTAAACAAGCTTGGTTCTTTAGTCTTTACCTTCGGAGACTGAGTTGCACTGGTTAAGGGCATCGAGGGCCTGCTCAAATGGGTGAAAAGCCGCGAGCTGGACCACCTTCCCGAAACGGTTCAGGTCCGAAACGGAGCTCCTAACCGCCTCGGTGTTCTGGCCGATTTGGTCGAGGCCGTGAGCTAGGAACAGAGAGTAACCGGAAGCTGCTTCGTAGAGCAGGTAAACCGCCATCGAGAACTGTGAAGGTGAGGCGGTAAAGGTTTGAGCTTTATAGACGGAACCCTCAGAAACTCTCTCTCTCTCTCTAAGGCAGTTGGAATCGGCGGTGAATTTAGAGAGGAAGAGAAGCTCGCATTTTAGGGGGTTAGGGTTTAGGGTTTTTATCAGTGAGAGGAAGGGTGGCGTTTATGTAGGTGGGGGTGGGTTGTTTTGGTCCGTTGGATGTGGAGACTGATTTTGACTCGTGGTGAATCTAACGGACCTTGGCTGTGTATGTAGGGTTATAATCATACCTAAAATTAAGACCCTTTTTTTCTTTTCTTTTTTAGACCATGATAGAACAAAATGAAATAAAATGGAGACATATGATATGAAGCTAGTATTTAAATTTTATTACAAACAAAATGTCACTTTAATTTTATACTGGCCTTAAAATCTAAGACGGAATTGGGATTTAAACCATAGTTGGAGTGACTCAATAATTATCAACCTACCACTACACTAATGCTAATGTATGTGATTTATGTGCAAAGTTTATACATATATATGAATTATATTAAGGGGCCGTGACCATTTACCTAATTTTAGCCCAAAAATTGTCCACTTACTCCACCAAGAGTTTTTTAACCTCATTTACCCAATTCAACAGTATTTGACAGTATTGCCCTCGTTTTAATTTATAAATTACACTCATATCTATCTCTCTCTCATCCCTCCGATCTACGTTTTCTCCCTTCTCTCTCTCTCCCCCCGCACCATGCACCAATCCACAGAGGTCAGACGACGCCGCCTAGGCCGGAGATGACGCCACAGAGGCCGGACGACGCTGCAGAGGCAGGACGACGCCGCATAGGCCGAAGGCGACACCTCAGATGCTGCAGATCGAGGACTTTGTTGAGATCGGACGGCGACGAGCACAGTTGATTATGCGACCGGGCTTCTGGTCGATTTCAGCGATTTGGGATTTCCGGAATCCGGCGACGAGCACAATTGATTGGAGAAGCAGCATCCACTCCTGAAGACGACAAAGAAGCTTTGGTCCGCCTACCTCGCCGGAGTCCAACACCTGGTAGGCGAGAAGCTTTTGTCCGGTTTTGTTGTGGGTGCCCAGATCATTTTTCTGGGTGCCCAAATTTGTTTTTTTGTTTTTAAGTAAAATAAGGGGCAGATGGAAAGAAAAAAAGAAAAAAAATGTTTTGAATGTAAAATGGAGGCCAATTTCTGGGTGCCAGAAGCATTTTTTTTTTTTTTTGTACACTGTGAACCCCGAGAATGAGGAAGGAATTGCAATGTAACTGTGGGGTTTGTTTGATGGTCTACTGGGGGCAGTAGACACATTATTGGCCCCCAGTAGACTTCGATATGAGGGACAGGGATCACTATAGTGTGGTGTTTTGATAAGTTATATGTTGTTTTCTGTGTATTAAAGTCAAATTATCTGTGAATCCTACAAAAATGTGCATTTTTGGTGGTCTATTGGGAGGCAGTAGAAACATTAGACTTTGTATTGGGGGGCAATAATATGATTACTGGGGGCAGTAATATGATTATAAATTGATCAATTGTTCCTGTAGTGTATTCATTTTGGTTTTGGGAGTTCATACAATTCACTGGACGTCAATAATATGATTTTTGGGAGGCAATAATATGATTACTGGGGGGCAGTAATATGATTACTGGGGGGCAATAATAGCCGGATTCTGGAATCCGGTCACCGTTCGCAGGAGTCCGGTCACCGGTCGCCGGAGACCGCGCCGGCCACTAGTCACCGTAGCACAGCAAGGTGGAAGGTGACTTCTCTCTCTAAGTGAGAAAGAAGGAGAGGGCAAAAAAGTCTCAAAAAAAAAAGAAAAAAGAATTAATTGGGTAAAGGGGAAATAATCTCTTAGAGTGTTTTGGGTAAATGAGGTTAAAAAACAGTTGGTGGAGCAAGTGGGCAATTTTTAGCCTAAAATCGGGTAAATGATCATTTTCCCTTATATTAAAACTCAGATTTCCCAACACTTTCCTGCAGTCGATGGCTTGAGGCGGTTGCCTCAGTTGGTAACCCTCGGGGCTAGCTATGTAACTCTTAAACAAGAATGTGAACATAACTTGAGGCATTCAATCCGACTCTTCAATTGAATATCTAGACAACATGATTTTAGAGTCTAGGATTCAAATGCGACATTCTAAACATTAAGTGAAGTTTCCCATGCGTGACATTATAATTATTATTAAAATCATTAAGAGATTCACTTTTAACTTATTGATTGATCTTTCGAATGTCAATTTGTTTTTTCGTAATCTCAAATACTAATTACATATCATGCTATTTCTTTTAGGATTATTTGACAAAGTAATCACTTTTACTATTAATATATCATTTTTTGACGAGGATTATATATTGAGAAGATTAATATAAGCTCAAAAATTGTAGAAATATAAATTATTTTCATCGTCGTTGGTAGTGCAGATACAAACGACGAGACGTCCTGTACAGTCAAAAATCAAAATGAACCTCCGCCATAGTCAGAGCCACTTGACCAAGACCAGAGAGGGAAAAGGCCGATGCTTGAAGCACATCCGCTTTTCAAATTTCAATCCGGGTAAACCCTCCACTCTCAACTATATACCCTTTTACTTGTTAATCCAAAATCCAAAAGCTTTGTTTACTTGGCACAAAGCTAAAGCAGAGAGCTTTACCATTTAGCCATGCCTACATGTTCTCCCAAACCCTCGAATTCCTCAGACCCACAATGGTTTACAGTCTCTTACCTCCAAAATTCATGTGGGCTGTCCTTATAATCCGCCATTTCAGCTGCCCAGAAGCTTCAGATTGAATCCAAACACACCCCTGAATCGGTTCTGAGCCTATTCAGAACCCACGGATTGAATCAAACCCACATCAGGAACATAATATCTAAACGTCCATTGTTGCTTTTGGCTGGTTTAGATGGAAAAATTAGGCCCAATTTGGAGTTGCTGAACTCCTTGGGGTTGCTCAAGTGGTTCTTAAAGACCCAATTGTGCTTGAGTTTTTTAGAAATCATGGTTTTAGTGAAAAGGATATAGTAACTCTTCCTACAATGTATACATTTGAAGCACAGAAGACTTTTAAGCCAAAGATTGATTATTTGAAATCAGTTGGGTTTTCGGAACTTGACATTGCAAGGGTTTTATCCAGTGAGCCTTATATTCTCACAAGGAGCCTTAAAAATAAAATTGCTCCAGTGTTGAAACGCTTAGGCGAGTTCTTGGCAGTGATGAACTGATGATGATGTTGGGAAGGTTGTAAAGAAATGCTATCGGATACTTGAAAAATCTTTGGAGAAGGTGCTTGAGCCAAATATAGATATATTGAGGAGCCATGGTGTGCCTGAATCACTTATTTTGAAATTTTTTGTGGATCATCCACCAGCATTGCTTCTAAGTCCATATCAAGTTAGTGAGGGTATTGGTTTTGTTAAAAGTTTAGGTTTCAGTCCCAATAATCTGAAGTTTCTTCTAGCTCTGCATTCTGCGGCGGTGATGAGTAAGGCTCTCTGGGAGCAGAAGTTGGAAACTTATAGGAGTTGTGGTATGTCAAAAGATGAGATTTATTCAGCATTCAAATTGCAACCCATGTGTATGCTTGTTCCAGTGAAGAAGATTCATAAAATGATGAATTTCTTCCAGAGTAAAGGGAATTTGAATCCCTCAATTATTTCAAAGAATCCAAATCTTTTAAGGCTTAGCTTGGACCGCTTGGAGAAGAGTGTTATTCCCAGGTGTTCAGTTCTGCACCTTCTGTTGTCTCATGACTTGATAAGGAAAGATATTATGTTGTTTATGTGTTCAAAATGACTGAGGAGACTTTCAAGGAAAAGATAATGAGCAAGTTTAACGAAGTGGTTCCAGATGTTATTAAGGCACACAAAGGCTAGATAAAATTTGAAGGGTTTTCGTTTCCTTTAAGTTTATAAAGTACCTGATGATGAAATTGAATAATTACGCCAGAGATGAAGGACCCCAATTTTATTGATTTCATCTTGTTGTGTGTTTTTGCTCATCTTTACTCTTTGATTAAGAAGACATAGGGAGCAAGAGCAAAAAGTTTTGTTTTAGTACAGTGGTATTGTCAATAAGATGAATCAGTATCTATGACAATAAGGCATTAAGCTCTGGAGCTTATAGCCTTATATGATGGTGGTTGGTTGTTGAGTACTGGGAATTGACCTATATCTGAGGCTCTGAGGAGAATATTTTGACCTGCAGTGAACTCACTGCCTCACTGGTAGACATTGTAACCGAGACTTTAAGTTGGGTCATTCAAGGGTGTCCAGGCTTTTGAAGCATTCAGATCAAGATCAATTTAGATTAGAATAAGCTACTAGAGTATTATTTTGGCCCCTAAACTGGTTGATTACTCTTTCTTCCTCTTCTTTCATATGTATGCCTTTCCTTTTAATTCCTAGCACCGACTTATATTTTATTCAATTTTCTGCTGTTATGAGATCTGTGTGATCTGGTTTATTCCTACAGATGTTTAGATATGTTGTTTAGTGTTTGTATTGTTGCCAATGGCATCAGATTAAGAATATAACGAGAGATTTTACTCACCCAATTGCTTGGTTCAACTTGTAATTGAAAGACAATTAGCCAGCAGCTTGGTTAATCTAGAACCAGGAGATCTCCTGGTTAATATTTGCATGTTTGGTTCTTCAAGCCTAAGTCATACTCATTGGAGTTGCTAATTAATTTGATGAAAGTTCTCAAGGGAATCAAATAAAGGTCTATTTTTGCTTATGATTCAATGAGTACCAAGCAAGATATCTTAAAGACAATGAAAAGGGCCAAGATTCTACTTTGTGTTGGTTATGATGATAAAAGGAAGAGCACATTGTATGGTTATTATAACTCCCTCAAAATTTTCTTTGATAAGAGAGGTTTGTTTTTTTTTTTTGGTAATTTCTTTGATAAAGATATTCCAGGATGCTAAAGGTGAGATCATGAATTAGTTGGCCCCCTACTGAATGAAAGATGGGCAAATGTGAAAATGACTCTGCAATTGAGTTCCATCCCCATATTCTAAGTTCTAATCTTCATCCTCATCAATGATATTTTCAATGCTGCTTCTCTGTAATACCTGTGTAAAACCTCATCTTGATGAAGAAGTCTCAATGAGAACTGAAAACAAGGTTTCTATGATTGGAGTCTGGAACCCTGTATGATGTATACTGTAATATAGATATGGTTCTCTTTCCGAGTAGGGTCATAAGATGCGGTATAGATAGGGTTGTTTTCCATCTCGTCATCGTCTCATCGGGAGCCCTCCAATTACTTGCATAATTGAAGTGGGGTTTAGCCCCTTGCCCTTTTTACTTGCTTCAACTTTGGAATCATATCTTCATAATCTGAAGCAATAAACAATTAGTTTATCGTTGTTTTTTTCTCAGTTCTCACATCTCACATCTGGTCAAGTTACTCTTGCTTTGCCAACTTGTGGGTAACAAGTTAATACGTATTTGATTTCGCGTGCTTACGAATATAAACTTTTTTTCTTTTTCCTTATATTGAAGAATGAGAGATTTGATCGTTTGAATTTAAGACTTCATCCACCATTGTGAAGAGAAAATATCATTGAACCAACTAGATCTCGGTAAGGACAGAGACTTTTAAAGCTAATCGTGAGAGCAAATCTAGCATGTTCTTGGAAGCTTATATACACCACATGGTCACTTGAATGTGAGTGACCACTTTGTATTGACTTTGTCTTTTGGAATGGTATCAGAGCTCAGAGCTCTTCATCTGAAATCAATTTCCACTAAAGCTGGGATTACTTGTCTTGTATTGTTTAATTTCTTCATATTTAAAGACAGTCCGAACTGAGAAATAATTGTCAAGTTAATATAGTACAGGCCAGTAGCTAAATTTCCCGGTGGATTTGTATGGAGGAATGCATCTGCTACAGCCTGTCAAGCTCTTCTAATTCTTTTTAGGTGGGAAACCTGCCAAGTTATGATAAGTTGCAATCACAAGTTCCAAGGACATGGATTCATATTACCAATCTACCCCCACCAATAACCTCCAGGTTTAAAAGAAAGAAATTACTGGCAGCAAAGGTCAAATATAAATGCTCTCCATCAAAAAGTAACTTTTCATGAGATGAAGAAGCAAACTGGTTCTCAAAGAGAGCAAGACTGGTTGTATCAAAAATAAGAGAGCAAAGGCTGTGATGCACTCAGTCCAGGCTTTATTCTTCTGCCTATCAGTAAATTCATACTCCTTTAATGCTGGAATGAGCACACTGTACTCAAGAAAGAACACCATGTGGGAGAACTTAATGCATTGAATTAAGGTAACCCCACTTTCTCATTTCTTTTACAGCAAACTATGCCAGCAGGAAAAGAAAGTTTAAGTTATTTTCCTCTCTTCAATCTTTATTGCACATGGCACTAAAATGGATGTTTGTCTCTCATCTCTCTTGGTTTTGCTTATTTTCATTGAAATAATAGTTCATTGCTTCAAGGCCTCTCTGTTCTTTTCTGTTCTGCTTCATGTATTAAGAATTCAGAAATTTCAGGTCTTTTGGTTTATGGGGGAGCTTACGTTTTCTCAGAAGTTTCAGTTTTCTGTCACAACTGTTTCCTGTTTCTTTCATCTTTAATGAGTAGTCACCTGTTTCTACTCTGTTTGACTAGTAATTTTAGCGTTCTTAATATTTCTATTTAATGACAGGTTCATGAAGCATTTCTAAATAAAGGGTGTTCTTCATGGGGTGTTGTAGATCATTTCTGCTACTCTTTTTTGCATTGAGTTCTTTATTTTTGGGTAGTCACCAACTACCGTCTTCTCAAACCCAAGTGCTTCTACAGCTAAGGAAGCATTTAGAGTACCCAAGCCAGTTGGAAATTTGGAAGGATCATACCGTTGATTTCTGCTCTGTATCTTCATCTGCACAAGTAAACATCACATGCTTGGACAACCTTGTAATTGAGCTCAGCATCAAGGGTGATAAGCCAGCTAAAGTTAGTGGCTTCAATGGGTTTTCAATTCCAGGCCAGACTTTATCAGAGGCCTTCTCATTGGATTCTTTTGTTACTACTCTGGCAAGACTAAGCAGCTTGAGAGTCCTCAGTCTTGTCTCTTTGGGAATCTGGGGTCAACTTCCAGACAAAATTCATAGGTTGACTTCCCTTGAATATCTGGATTTGAGTTCAAACTTTCTCTTTGGTTCAGTCCCACCTAGGATTTCTGCAATGGTGAAGCTTCAAACTCTTGTAATGGATAACAACTTCTTGAATGGCACTGTTCCCAATTGGTTTGGTTCACTATCCAATCTTTCAACTCTAAGCTTTAGAAACAACCAGTTGAAAGGTCCATTACTTGATCTCAGTAGCTTAGGTAGCTTACAAGTGCTTGATTTGAGCGTGAACAAGTTGAATGCTGTATTGCCCTCAATGCCAAAACGGTTGGTCGTGCTTGCCCTCAGCAACAATTCCTTCTCTGGTGAGATTCCTCAGCAATATCGGAAACTAAGCGCGCTTCAACACCTTGACATGTCATTCAACTCACTTACAGGCACACCTCTTGCTGCATTGTTCTCATTGCCAAATATCAACTACTTGAATTTGGCTTCGAATTTGTTAAGTGGTTCGCTTCCGAGCCATTTAAGCTGTGTCATTAAACTTGATTACATTGATATATCGAACAATAGATTGACAGGTGACTTGCCTTCTTGTTTGGGAACTAAATCAGGACAGAGAGTTGTTAAGTTTGGTGGGAATTGCTTATCTGTTAGTACGAAAAATCAGCATCCACAGTCATACTGCAATGTAGTCAGTCCAAAGGAGAGACAAACTGGAGGAAAAGAAGTAGGAATCTTGGTGGGTGTGATGGTTGGAATACTTGTGCTTTTAGTGCTTCTGGTTTTGAGCTGTATCATTTTGTGTAGAAGATATCTCCCTCGGGGAGTGCCGGAGCAGCATTTGCTGCATAAGCCAGAGCAAGATCACCCAGTAGCAGTAGGGTTCTCCACCGAGATGCTAACAAATGCAAGTAGGTAATCTAACACAAATATTTATCATTTTTCAAACAGATTAATTTTTAGGCTGACCAAGTTAATTGGCTTTTTGTCTATCCTACAGGGTTTATTTCACAAGCAGCCAAGGCAGGCATGCTAGGTCTCCCAGGATGCCGAACTTTTTCATTAGAGGAGTTGGCGGACATTACCAGAAATTTTGACAACTCTGCCTTTTTGGGTGAAGGTTCATACGGGAAGGTATAGTTTTAATTCAAAACTTGTTATATTATTATGCTCAGTATGATGTGAACTTGACTGAAAACTATAGAAGCTTTGATTTGATAATAATATGCAGCTTTACAAAGGTAGACTAGAAAATGGGATCCAAGTTGTTATAAGGTGCCTGCAAGTGTCAAAGAAATACACAATTCGAAATCTTAAACTCCGGTTGGATTTGCTTTCCAAGCTTCGTCACCCGCATTTAGTATGCCTTTTAGGACACTGCCTTGACGGTGGTGGAGATGATTACAGTGTGAACAAGGTGTATCTTGTATCTGAGTATGTGGCAAATGGGACCTTTCGTGCTAAACTCTCTGGTAAGCTTGGAAAACAAGCAATATATAATCTTCTCACTGAAATTTAGAGCCTAATTTCAATTGTGCCTACTTTATATACCAATATTACTTCCTCTTGATGTAAGTATAGGTAGGCCTGAAAAAGTTCTCAACTGGCCACGGAGATTGTCAGTCCTCATCAGTGTGGCCAAGGCTGTGCACTTCCTACATACTGGAATTATTCCAGGTTTCTTGAGCAACCGGCTGAAGATGAACAACATCTTGCTCAATGAGCATGATAATGCAAAATTGAGTGACTACGGAATGACCATTATCTCAGAAGAAACTGATAAATCTATGGTAGGTCTCCCCCTAATGCAATTGGTCCTGCAATCATCTCTTTTTCTTTTTCCTGATGTGCTTATGAACTATGTTCTTGGTTTGTATCTTGCAGGCAAAAGAAGGCCATAAGTCATGGTAAGATTTCCTTTTATTGAAGCAGTGCTGTCACTAGAGTCATTTAGTTCTTGACAGTTAACCATGAGGATGCTATGTTTTTCAGGCAAATGAAAAGTTTAGAGGATGATGCTTATAGCTTCGGATATATATTGCTCGAGGCTATTGTTGGAGCTTCAATCTCTGCTAGAAGAGAGGCATTCCTGCTAAATGATATGGTAGTTAATCAACTTCTGGCTTGTTATGTGAAGCTATCATCGTCCCTCTACGTTCCATGTCTTTTTAAAATGCTGTTGCATGTATAACTATGTAAGTTAGTGATTAATCATGATTCTGTAATTTGCAGGCATCTCTGAACAGCCAGGAAGGCCGAAAGCAGCTAGTAGAACCGATAGTTCTAGCAACTTGTTCACAACAATCTTTATCAATTGTGATCTCCATAATGAACAAGTGCATTTCTCCAGAGGCGAGCCGTCCATCTTTTGAGGACATTCTTTGGAACTTACAGTATGCAGTTCAAGTTCAGGCAACAGCAGACGGAGACAATAGATATGATACTGCATCAAAGAGTTGAGTTGAGTTTTTGTGGTCTTCGTTTTGTTTGTTCTCAAAGTATAGCATTCTCTTGAGGCTACATCACAAAGAAATGTGCCTCAATCAGGGGAAGTTGCATTGGTTTAGTAATTGCAAAATAAATATTATTTACTACCTCCATATATATTTTTTTCTCCCTGCTTCCAAATAATTTCATTGTTAGAAGTCGATGAAAGGATGAATAACATACATAGTACTTGGCTTTCCTAGGTGCCATCTCCTAAAAAATAGAATGAAAACCGCAAGCCTATGAAACTTAACATTTAGGGTAGAGTATGTTTAACCACTTTTACTTTTTGTCTAAGCTTATACGTATATATATGACATCCTAACCCTTTAAGAAATTTGGTAGCCACTTAGCAGATTCTTTAGGAATGCGCTTGAGATTGTCTTTGTAGTCGACATAGTAAAGTCCGCTCCTTGGAAGATAGCCTTCCCCCCACTCAAAGTCATCGAATGGAGTCCAGTGGAAATATCCTTTGACATTCACCCCATTCCTGCAAAAACAGCAGTCACAAGTAATACGGATATATACCATCTATATCCTCAACCCAGTAAGCATGTAGAGTAATGCCTCACAGGCTCACAATGAGTTCAATGGATGGCTTACTTCATTGCCATCTTGATCCTGTACAAGTGTCGAAGAATGCATTCAATTCTATGTGGATCCTTGACTGCTACATCGAGTTCAAGATTATCGTCCTTTTCTTCTGTAATTCCATTTTCGGAAATGTAGATTTTAGGGCTTTGGTAGTTTTGCTTCATGAACTCCAAAAGTTTCTGAAGACCTTGTGGATAAGAGAAGATGTAGACGCTTCCATTAGCCTGCGAAACAATTAATTAACAAGTCTTGAGTTCTACGTTTATACAATGATGGAAGGAAATTCAGACACCAATTCTCTTACAAGAGGACCAATTAAGACTCCATTTGCATCTGCAACAGTTACATAAATACTTGGTAAGAAAACATACGCATACAACACAAATGACAAGCAATTAATAAAGGTAAGGAAGTATGAAGTGTACTTGTTTCAGTAGATGTAGCCAAAGCGTCATTGTGATAACTCAATGGTTCAGCTTGACTTGCTGGAACGTTTTTACCATATCTCGTGGTATAATAGTTGATGCCAATGAAATCGAAGGATCCCTTGATCAATTTTTTCTCTTCTTCAGTGAAAAGGGGTAGCCTTTCCTTGACCAAATCTCTCATAATCTTTGGGTAATCTCCGAATACTATTGGTTCCATGAACCTAATAAGAACCAGCGCTAGCATCAGTATAATTAGCATAAGATTAAGGAGATTTCTTGCTCAAATCGATCAAGCAAGTAAACTTAGGTTCAGAGTGGATGTTGCTAACCATCCAAGTTCAAAGTCTAAAATTCTTTTTGCTGCAGCTTTGTCTTCTTCTGTATCTGAATAAGGCTCAACATACTGACCTACATGAGACCATCCAATTTGTCCACCTTGTTTTGCCTAAGACAAACATTGGTCAAGAAAAATTAATTTCGTATCGTAATTTTGATACTATACCTTAGATACTATGATACTATAAAGTCAGAAGGTGTCAACTCACCTGAAAGTTCTCTCTATAGAGCTTAACAACAGTAGCATGAGAGAGGATAAGGTTATGGGTCACAATGTAAGGTTCGGTAGATGAATTACCAACTTCGCATCCAATCTTGCTTTTTGGTAGTTGTACTGAACACCTGCCTGGTGGAGCAACAGCAAGATCATAACCCATTTTGGCCATTACAAGTGGCTCGTTGATTGTAATCCAATTTTTTACCCTATCTCCGTAGGTCTTAAAACAAAGTTCACTGTAATCCTTGAAATCATTCCTGAGCAAATGCAGTGATTACAGTAGGAGTGTTGAATAGCATTATGCATATTGGCACTGGTTATAGAGTCTGATCGATGAAGAAGATATTCTATCTGTTTTAATAAACTAGCTACATTACATGATAAGTAAGAGAAGTACTTACACAAAGGAGCGATTTAAAACGCCATCATACTTGTCTGTCAAGGCTTGTGGTGGATCAAAATGTAATAGGGTTACATAGGGTGTGATGCCTGCATTTGAGACATTACCAATATATATTTCGATATGAAAAGATTGGAGGTTTGTAAAAGATAGTATACCAAGCAATGTTAGGTTCTTACCATTCTTGATTAGTTCATCAATTAAACAGTTGTAGTGATCAACACCCTCTTGGTTTACTCCTCCACTCAATGTTCCATCTACATATCAAAATTTTCAAACGAAGAGCAGAGGTTAAAATCAATTATAATTGCTTCATTGAATTTCTTTTAAGGGACCAAGAAATTAGATTAAAAAGCTTACTCGGAAGAATCCTAGTCCAGGGGATGGAAAATCTATAAGAATCAACTCCAAGGTCTTTCACTAACTTCACATCTTCCTGTAAATACAAATACTTATTGGTAAAATATATACCTAACAGAGGAGTGGTAGTTGGGAGATATATGTTTTGTTAGCTAGTCCTCTACTCACCTTGTATCGCTTGTATGAATCAATGCTCGTAAACATGTTAGATTTGTCCATAATTCTCTCTGAATCAAAAGGAAATAATAATTGGTAAAACACAGCCATCATAAAATTATTATTCGCAAAAGTATATGAATAACGTCCCCAATATATACCAGGGATCTCAACAAACTTGTCCCAAACACTTGGTCCTTTTCCTGCTTCTTTTGCCGATCCTTCAATCTGCAATAGTATAATCCTGAATAGTTACATTTCATGCACACAAAGTCGAGAAACCATAACCATGTGCCGGAGTCATTTCAAAGTTACAAAAGTGCACCTGTGCAGCAGCAGTGCTGACTCCAAAAACAAAATCATTAGGGAAATCAGTCCACTTCACGTTCAATTCTTCAGGGTTTGATGCATTCATGTGAAAGTTGGTCTCAGCATTCACAGCACCTGCAGTATAATTTGATAAAGATTATCAATTAAAGTCGGTTTCTTTCCCTCTCGTCGAATTAAAATGTTTAATTCAATAAGAAAAATGGTATTGGAACTCAACAGGAATATACCCTAATCAATTTCCTATCCACGATTTCTTTTCAAGCTTTACATGTTTCTTTTGTTTAATTTCCTAATCCAAGCTTTGCACGGTTGTCCCAGTAATTAATCAACAAAAAGGATGTCTGATGTCAGTTAAAAGTACTTAATCTTAGAGAAAGTATGAGCATAAAACAACACAGCTTTATTATATGATTACAAACAAAGCAAAATTGTTGTTAAAATTGATGAAAGTAATTATCAAACCTTGTTTGAAATAGGCAATCAAAACAATGACATATAATATCATCCTTTGTGAAATGCTTAACCATGCTGGTGAGCACTCCATGACCACCAAAAAGTTTGTGGCACCCTTTCAAAAAAGAAGAAGAAGTTTATGGCCCAATCGAACTCTTAGTATTGATTATCAGATTGAAGCTTAAGCAAACGATGCCCAATGTTGGTTACGAGTTCGAGGGTGAAGAGCTAAGCCCATCTAACGTGTTGGAATTTAATAAGAATATTTTAAAGTACCTGATATTTTTGAAACCTCCTTTAAACCGTTATTTGCATATAGTAATAGTCATGAACTCTTTTTGTGCCATTAACTCTCTTTGATTGTGATTGTTACAAAGATTTCATCAGCTTGGATTGTTCTTAATGGTATAATTTAGTTAACTCTGCAATTATATTGGTTCATTCCTTATTTGATACACTTCCATTTGTTTTGATTCTTTCTAATCAATGTCATTATATTCATTTATGTTACATAAGTTATAAAGCTGAATTGCTATTAGTAAATTAGTAAAACTATTATTGCATTAATCATTTTTGCCCTATATAATCTCTAGCTTTCCCAATCAAAAGAACAGAAATTCAATCTCCTTTGTTTTCTTTCTGAGCGAAGTAATCATGTATTTCCTTTAATTTATCTATTCCACCAAAATAAAGTTTCACAATACTCGATACGATCCGAGTATTGTGAGTGTACACCTACAAGGATTGAGGTTGTTGTATCCTAGAGGGTAGGGTGCTACAAACCTGCTACACCGAGACATTGTCTCCGATGGGTGAAATCTACTCTTAAGGGCAGTGTTTACACGTCTCAGCCTTAAACTCTTTTCGAGTAATGTGTCATTCGGAAGCCTATAAATCAAAGAGATAAGTTCTATAATCCTTGTTATTTAATTATTATGATAATAATATTATGATTATTATTTGTTATTAATATATTGTATTTTTGAGATCTTGTAGGAGAATCAAAATATGGTGACTCAAATAACATCCATCAACCAAATTTCCAACATACAGTACCCTTCTCTTAATAATAAACCGAATAACCTACTAACTGACATTCTACTGACAACTATGAAACTATGTTTTGTGTGAGGTGTTTTTGACGGATCACCACTACAATTAGGAGGGGTATTAGGCCACGTCCCTGAAAAAGACAAAAATTGTAATATTTGTGATTTTTTTTTTAACAATATAATTTATGCTTAGAATGTAAAAGCTATTAATTTTCAACAAATTATAGTTTTTCTTTTAATACAAAAAGAGGTTTACAACCACAGAACCGACTAAACTACCGATTTCCCTTGTCACACAAGCTCCAACTAGATGAAATGAGATCATAATTAGAAAAGACACCAGACGAGTCTAGAATCATACAACCCAATAGCGAGTTGCAAGACAATCAATCAACAACAAACAATTTATATTGGTCGATAACTAACTATAACAATACGCTGGTAACATGAGCATTACATGAATTAAAAATGACAAATCATCTCTCTACAGTGATCAAAATGACATATCAAAATTTTTCAAAACTTGGTCTCCATCACCAAGTTCCTTCTTTGCCAAGCTTTGTGAAAAAAGTGACAGTAGCGTTGCCACCATATCTTTTACAGATCAGACATACAGAAGCTCCTAATAAACTGCCTTCTGTCTTTCGCGGGTATCTTCATATTCAACCTGATAAATAAGGAATATATTTAGGTTGGAGGGAAGAGTTACAGTCTTACAAGATCACAATTACTATAGAGCATATGACTTGTAGTTATTTTATTAGTTTAAAAGGAAAATAGTTGAATTCACAATGCTACACTGATCAAGTATTCTTTGAAAAGGAAGATAAGGTGGATCTGGAACAGTTTTAACACTTGATATTAGATCATATTATAGGAATGTAGATAAAGCATAGTTTTAGTCCAAACCAAAAATATAAAACAGATTTTAGCGATCTTAAGTAACAGTGTCATAGTTTCTGAGTCAACTAGAGAAAAGCGAGATGTCTTTGCTGGAAGAAACTAAATCTTTCCAGTAATGGCCTACAAGTTCTTATAAATAATAGCATTAATATTCATATCTCATACTGCTTAACAAAACCAAATCTGAATTAAGCCATAATTGACAAGCTAGTACGACTTCAAGAATCTAAGATGTAACTAGCTATTACCTCAATCAATACTCTAGGCTTCTTCAACTTGGCAACACCTTTATCTTTTCCAAACTTTCTAGAATCAGATTCTTTTCTCTCTCTCTTGCGAGTAACTGCTTCTGCTTCTTCATCTCCACCTGCAAGATTAACCTCTTTTTGATACACAGTTTCTCCCATAATTTATACAGCAGTTAGAACAAAAACAGGCTAGATAACTCCATATTTTTAATAAAAGGTAACAGCATAATTGACCAAGATTGCGATTATGCAAAAGGGAATATCATCATGATCATCTGCATTATGTTAAGATAATAGAATTTAGCTCTACCACTATCATCGTCTGCATGAGAATGGTCCATTGCAAAACCACCAAGATCTTCAATATCATCTTCCTCTTCAAGTTCATCATAACCTTCAACATATTCAATTTCAGCCTCCTGCTTGTTCCAATCACAAGTATATATCAATTTCCAAAACATATAATTTGAAATATACCCACTATCAAATGTTTACACCATCACACTTATATATACTACTAAGTGGGATACTAGCTGATCCAAAAATAAGGCAATCATCAAAGCATATAAATTTAAGTTTGTACTATAATACCTCCTCATCTTCTTGTTCTCTTTCAGTATCCACCTCCATTTCTTCCCCTTCAATGAGTTTTTGGAATTTATCAAAGGGATAGTTATATATATCACCATACATTCCTTCCTTAAGGCGGCTTAATAGTTCTTTCTCGATGCTCTGCAGAAGGATAGAAAATCTTTATCAGTAAGTGGAAATAATATATAGCTTCAGTTCGTCTATAGTGTGTGGCAGAGTTCTAGCGGCATGAGTTATAACCTTATCCAACACCGCAGCTTTTTCAGCCTTTTCCTCTCTTCTGGCCTCTCTTTTTATCTCTTTCCTTGGTATTGTCATTATCTTCTCCCTATTACACAAGTACACAACACAAAACCATGATCCAGTGGCTCAACATATAACACCAACAGCATAAAAGTAGTAACTAGCATTCCTCCAGGCAACTTTTTAATGAACCAATTATTAGATCCATGGGAATTCATGACAGAGACACAAAGCATTTGGAAATGAGAAGATGTAAACCTCGTTTTCAAAGCAAGCTTCCTCATGCGTATCCGCATCTGAGTCATTTTAGTCAGCCGTTGCTTTGTTTTATGTACAAGAAACTTAGGCCAATACATCTGTCAATTCACAAAGGTCATGCCAATTAGCCACTCCAACAAAGATCAGACCAATAACTCCAAATACAACCCAGACTCGATTAATTAAAACCAAACAAAGAGCGCCATTTTCCCTACCAAGTGTTTATCAATGATTCCAAGTGCTTTCTCATAATTAACTGGCAACTTAACTCTTTCCCACAATTTGTTCGGCATATGGGCTCTTTCTATAGTTTTCATATAAAGATAAAACACTCCTGCAGGCCAACACCAACAACATAACCATATCAATAGAGTGTAAGCATTGCAGAAACTGTTTCAAGTCACAAACTTTAAGTAAACTAGTAACTGTGTGCCAGAAAACAACCAAATTACACTAAAAAAAAAGAGAGCTAAAAATGCAGTAATTCCTGAAATGTATAATAAAAAAAGCATCTTTTATGAGAAACAAAGTACCATCATGGTCACGAATTGTAGCATAGCGACTATTAGCGAGAGGGCAGGAGCTTCGGTTACAAATCCCAGTAACGTTATATGGGTTTCTACAGAATATCCCAGTTTCAATTCTACCAAGAAGCACACAAAACCCAGGTCAATTTTGGAAATTGAAATACAAAGAGGAGGTGAGAGATGAAGAAAGAGACGTACTTGGACATGAAGCTGCAGTGTTTGTGCCTGATCACCTGCCATATGACTTCGTCGTGCTGCATATTTGATCGAATTTATCAAACCCTTTTTGAATTTTGGCTAGTTTTTTTTGGGGGGTTTAGGGTATAGGGTTTATGGGGAGCCAAAAAAGAATGGAGCTTTTACAGTGTAAGGATTTTGAAGGGGAAGGAGACAGCGACGTTTTTGTTTCCACGGCGTCGTTTTGAGTTGAGTACGTAAATCCGAGGGAAATAAATGGGCCGGGTCAGACTTCAACTAAACTCGGGTCTAACATGAGCAAAAATGCAAAATTACAAGGTAAAGAATGCTTTTGGGATCTTAAATATTTTTACCAAATGACATCATAATGCTCATTTTGTTTTATAAAAACGTTTCTGTTCTTTTGAGACCCAGCAAAATTTTCATGCCATCATGAGATTTTAAAGACCAGTGGGCATAGGGTTGGGTCAAGTTGGGGTGCCATGGATATGGTTATGTTGTTGGTTAAGTAAACTAGTAACTGTCATTAGATTGTAATTTGGTTGTTTTCTGGCACACAGTTTACTTAACAGAAGATTGTAATTTGGACAATCTAATGACAGTTACTAGTTTTCTGTCATTAGATTGTAATTTGGTTGTTTTCATGCCATCATGGACAATCTTCTGTTATGGAAATACTTTGAACCTAGCTACCATTCATCATTATTTTATAACATTTTGCAAATGAATATTTTGTGTCATTATTCAATAAAAAAAAACCGCAAATCTGTATAGACGAAAATTTTATCGTATATAATTCCAAACTAATGTTTGACCATGAGTAGAAATGCAACTATGTAATTATTTTGAACCCATTAATGCTTGGTTAGGCTATAAAATATTGAAGGAAATTAAAAAATGAACAATTAATGTCACTATTATTTTAGAACTGGAATGAGAAAATGCAAAGTCAATAAAATAGTTGTATTGCAGTAACTGAAAACAGCAGTGCAACCGAGGATACTAGTTGGTCTCTCTTATCAGGCTATGATTGAAAGCAAATACGTACTGAATTATATAGGTTGATATTACAACAAATTAACTTCGACAGTCATGTTCAAATTATTTTCCTGACCTTATTTCATCATTATTCTTAGCCATGTTGTATGCATGATTTTGATTAGCTTTCAAATTTGAAGGACGTTTCACTAATCTGGAAAGGTGTGAATTTACCTAGTAACATATTAATTGCTTTATCTCTGGGTTGTATGCTTGTTTGAAAATTTGTCCAGTCTAACAAGAATATCAGCCTTAATTATTTACATGTTTGTGTCATGTTCTTGATGTCAATTGACTTTCCATTCTTCATATTTGTTGATTGGCATTGATGTGCTTCCTTAACCGTGGGGTAAAATACAATAACAATTAACAAATGTTCGATGTGCTTCAGTGTTTACAAAGCTCCCAACACTTCCCCAAATATCATAGACCAAATACCCTAAACCCAAATTCAAACACTTTTTCATGAAACTTTATTGAATGCAAGCGATGAAGTACAAAAGAGAAAGAAGGACTCTTTCTCACTAATAATACAAAAGAAAGCAAGGAGCTAGAAACACTCTCTTAAAATCAGTCGACAAACAACAAACAGAAAAAAATCAGCTGCTGGAACCTTTGAAGAACATAAACCAAGATGAGTCATCAGACCAACTCAAGATGATCGACAGTCTTGACTTCCTTGGTTTCCTTATCCTTGGAAGCAAATAACTTGGGTATGTAGCCTTTCTTAAGCAAATTGCCAACCTCCTCAAATTGCAGCCGTTTGGTTTCAGGAACCAAGAAGAAAATAAATACGAGTCCAATGAGAGACAATCCAGCAAAAAGGAGGAACGTGCCAGCAGAACCCAAAGCATGAGTGAGGGTTAAAAATGTCTCACTCACCATCAGATTGGCACTCCAATTAGCCACTGCAGCAATCCCTCCACATGTGCCTCTGTATCTGAAAGGATATACCTCTGAGTTCACAAATCACAATCCACGGTACGATTCCCATCCCAGGTGCGTAGATGATGATGTACAATCCCAAAAGGATCACTGCAATGAATTCAACTTTGCTTGGACACCCTTTTGTGTATCATACACGATGTTTTCCGCCACACGCCTTTTTCAAGCCATCATTCGAAGCCACTCATGCTCCCGGGGTATGAGCCGTGACACTATTAGCACAGAAGTCGCTCTGAGCTTTCAAACATGTCATGCAGTTCCATGAGGCTGGATTAGGGACGACAGACACATAAGCCGGACATGTATAGTTACTACCAAAATGAGTTGATTCCAAATTACTAATACGAGGAGCGTGAGCTGGCGCCTGGAAAAACACCACAGATAACACCCCCAGGCAAGTGATAATTTCAACCATAGAAATGATCATAACTTCGTAAGCCTTCTCCTACCATATCTATCCACAAAGCACATACTGATTACAGTGACAACAACATTGAGACCAGAAGTGTTGAGACAAAGTGCTAAAGCCGTTTGGTTGGAAGCAAATCCAGCAAACTGAACAATGGTTGGGATGTAATACATGACAGTGTTGATACCCACAAATTGCTGAACTACCTGGACTGTTATGCCTGCAAAGAGTCCTCTTCGAACCACAGGGTTGCTGAATGCACCCATTAGTTTTGCTATGATGCCATCATTAACATCTCCTTCCTCAGCCTTTTCCATTTCGACAGATTCATGCAATGCTTTCATTTCATCCTCAACCTCAACCTCATTCGTAGGATAAATTTTCTCTAAGGTAGCCCTGGCTTCATCTACCTTATTCTTTCTGTATAGCCACCTTGAAGACTCTGGGAGTGACCACATCAATCCTAACTGAACCAAAGCAGGGACTCCGGCTACTCCAAGCAGCCAACGCCAGGTTCCAGGAGTCTTGGTAAATGCAAGATTGATGAGGTATGCCAAAAATTGAGCTCCAGTAATTAGAAAACCGTTTGTACTAACAAGAGCACCTCGGACACTAGCAGGAGAAGCTTCTGAGATGTATAGTGGTGAGGTCATAGAAGCATACCCACTCCCAAACCAACCAGAATTCTTCCAATTATGATCACCCACGGAGCTGGTGCAAAAGCCATGACTATTGCACCAAAGAAGAATACAAAATATGCACACAAGATTGACTTTCTTCGGCCAAGAGCATCGTTCATCCACCCTCCAATTGCAGCACCAAATATGGCTCCGGCAACTGCCATACTCACAATGGTCTCCTGCAGCCAAGTCATCTTGTCTACGTCACTAAAGTCCTCACGTATGTAGAGCAATGCCCCAGAAATCACACCTGTATCGTATCCGATCGAAAAGGAGGCCCTCCAATACCAGCCGAGAGGGCAAGACACATAATGCAAGTGGTCTTCCATGTTATTCTCCGACACTGTGTGAACTCCATCTTACTAGCACCCGGGTGTCCTTCCATATAGCATATAGTTGATTATCCAACCAGCACTGGTACGTTAGGTAATCTAACTACTCTACACTAGTTAAGTATTCTCCTTTCTGTTTGTTTCTTCTTCTTCTTCTAGGCAGACTAGAGCAGAGCACTTTGGATCATTGGATGAGTTTGGTTATTTCACGCGGCTCCATCCTTTATAAAATATTGCAGTGTTAGTGTCCCTTTCTAGTTAGAATTGAAAAACTAAATGCTTTTTTCTGGTTAGAGCAAACAGAAAATGCAAAGAGTCTTGTAGACCATGCCTTTGTTTGAGGTGGAAAAGGTTTATGGCATACAATCATACAAAGAGTGGTTGCTGGTAAAGAAACAAAGGAAAGGCTCTGCAAGAATGATAGTACTTGGCTGACCAGGTGTGGTTACTAGTTAGCATCTCCTGACCAGGTTTTGAGTGCTTCTCTAAGTGTCTTACACATGTCCCTCCTCTTCTTTTTTTTTTCTACCTTTATCTGTGTCCACAATTTATCAAGCCTTCAATATAAAATCCTAAAGCATAGATCTAGCCTTCTTCATGCCACATTTTCACCTAACGACATCCTGTCTAAAAGGTTACTTTCAGGGCGGAATCACTGTTGTTCTAGACTTTTTGGACAATCAATCTTAGCTTTAAACTGGTAAACAGATAAATTGCAGTATTTAAAACTGTAAACAAATATTTTCATACTGCATATTGGGCTTCATATAGAATTTATTTATTTAACATGGTTACAGAAATTCAGAGTCTCATTCTCAGATAAACAGCTAAGAAGCTGTTTAGCCACCCATAAGAATGATTTCAGTTACTTACTTGTAATGAAAGCACGCTTCACACTAAGACAGGAAGGAAAGAGCACACTGCTACTATGGCTTTCTACTTTGAGAGAAGTTTCTGATCTAGAACTGATCTCTCCTTTTTTTTTTCAAATACCTTACAATGAAACCTAAAGTTCCTTATATAAGGAGCGAACCCCAAACTGGAATTCAAAACAACTAAATCTACAAAATACTCCGTGATTTCCTGCTTTCCTGAGTGCTCCTGCTGGTGGAGGTCGGACAGGGAAAAACAGATTCCTTTAGCTGAAATGTTTTTCACCTTTCTTTTCTGAAAAGCAAAATCAACTTTTGGGAAAGATCCAAAAGTACTTTCGGTGCTTTCTACACCTGCTGCTTCACATGTTCTCGTCTGTTTCTGAATTGTGACCTAGGACAAACGAGTCGTTATCTGCATGGGCCATACGAGCAGTTGTTGCATTATCTTCGACATCTGTATCAACATACAACTTATAGTGGTTGTCTGTTTCAAGCCTTTCAATCCACTGTAAACATGTCAGTGTCGAGTCTATCTCTTTTCTTGTGAGAGATAGGAAAAGGTCATTACTGACTACGTCAGGATGATTGTAAGCAGTGATAATTGTTTTTTCTCCTGCTGTCAGGAAAGTATTTTTTGTATCTTCAGAGATGATCTTCTTGATATATTCTAGAGACATGGCCTTCATCCATGGAATGCTTGAATTTGGCTGACCATTGTATCCAACACAGGCGGGCTGAAGATATCTTCTTTGAATAATTCTCACATAATGATATGGAGAAATATATTCAACTTCACCATTTGTTTTCTTTATCCATTCTGGTGGAGTAGATCTGAACTTCAGTCTCCGTATACAGTCATTTTTTTTTTTGACATTTTTGACTGTGTTGACAATGATAAGGGGTAGTCCCTTGAGATCATCATTTGTTTTAGTCCATAGATTATGGACAAAACCATTTTCAACAAGCCAAAGCTTGCGTTCTTGAGGATGTTCACTCTGAACATTGACTAGATACCTTCCAACATAAGGTCTTCCAATAATGAAGAGAGTTGGAGGAATATGTGCCTCAGAATTATGAATTCCTATCAGATTATGGAACTCGAACCATTCTGATTCTGTTAATGCCATGATAGGAACTCTACCACTTTCTGGATCTTCAAGAAAATGAACTTTTTTATTTCTATCAGCACTCTGCTGTGTATGAACTTCTTCAAACTGTGGCTTGCCATTTTCATGAAGCTCTTCTGCTAAAGCAAACAGAGCTGGGAACATTATGCCACTGTTTCTTTCTTGAAAGGCAAATAAGATGTTATCTAAGATTGCCTTCTGGTGGTACGCTAGTCTCCTGCCAGTTCTAAACACAGGAGTATCAAATACTTGAAGTTCATAGTTAAAAACATTTATTACTCCAGATGGAGTAGGTTTTCTTTTTGGCAAAGCAACAGCCGTCAACTGTCTTGATGAACCTTTACCGTCTGCCGTTTGAGACGGGCTAGCCAATCCTTTACCCTGGGATTGATCAATTGTGGCTAGTCCTTTTGGACCTAGCAAGAATCTTTTGAGGATTTTTTCTTTAGGATCCTCAGCAGGTTCATGTTCTTTCCCAGGTCTTCTGCTTCTGGGATTACGACATTCGTTGTCATCTTTTCGGCTGAAGATCGCCATTTCTCTGGTTAAGGCGTCTGGAAAATAGTTCTTATTTCCTACAATTAATTCAACATTATAATCATATTGGTTAAGAAATAATTGCCAGTTGGCTAATCTTCCTCTATCAGCAGCTTTATCAAGTTTAAAATTTTTGAAATTCTTTACTCTAATACAATCGGTGCGAACAGTAAAGGGTTTTCCAAGAAACGCTAGAGAATTTAAAATTGTTTTTTTTGACAGCCAAAATTTCTTTTTCCCCTGTGGGACAATTCAGTTCTGCAGGGCTGAACTTGCCTCCACAAAATTTGCAGATTTTTTCAATGTTAGTTCCAGGCGTTTTTTCCAGAACAACACCGGACCAGCAATTATCACTCGCATCTGTCTGGAGGATAATTTCATCATTTTCCTCTGGTTGTTGTAGAGGAGGGAGGTTTTTGCAGAGATCTTTTATCTGCTTCACAATTTTTTCATCATCTGTGGTGAAGTTCCATTTCCTCTTGGAACTTGTCTTAAGAGATAACATTGCTGTTAATCCTGAGATTTCGGGAATGAAATCTCTCCCATAATTTATGACTCCTAAGAATCTCTCTAGACTCTTAGCATCAGGAATTCTATCTGGGAATTTCCAGATCTTCTCAAGGATGTGAGATTGGAGTTTTATTACTCCATTCTTGATGTTTATTCCTAGGAAATCAACTTCATCGAGGATAAAGAAGATTTTTTTTTCACCTAGGATAATTTCATGCTGAACTATCAGCTTTACAACCTCATCGAGGTGTTTCATGTGTTCTTTTCTGTTTTTGGAGAAGACAAAGATGTCATCTATATAGACGATGCAGAATTCAGCCACATGTTTGAAGATGTTGTCCATCTTTCTTTGGAAGATTGAGAGAGCTTGCTTTAGACCAAAAGGCATTACTAACCATTCATAATGACCTTGTGGTGTTCCAAATGCAGTGAGAGGTATACTCTCAAAATGCATCTTGACTTGCCCGAAACCCGACTTTGCATCGAATTTCGAAAAGACTTTAGCTCCTCTGAGCTGGTTGATCAGTACTCTTACTTGAGCAATTTGATAACCGTCTTTGACAGTCTTTTTGTTGACATCTCTGTAGTCAATCACCATTCTAGCTTTTCCTCTGAGGTTTTCTGCGTGGTTTCTCACGTAGAATGTTGGAACATGATGAGGGCTAGTGGAAGGTTGAATTAATCTCTTGTTCAGGAGATCTTCAATATATTTTCTGTATTTTTTCTGATCTTCCTCTTTGTACTGAGGAATGGCTTTGACATGACAGATAGCATTCATATCATGTAATCTTAATTCACAGACCACTGGGATCTTTTTCCAAAATTTCTGAGGGTCTACATAGATGTTCTGCTCGAGTAGTTTCTTGATTTTGTCAAGAGTGGGAATTTTCTGAGACTCAAGCTTTTTCTGAAAGTGTTTGAGGTTATGTTCGTGAATGAAACTAGCTTCTTCTTCATCTATGCTAGTTGTTTCTTTATCTTCATCTTCAGAAGATGAGTTTTCAACAAGTAGTTCTTATTGTTTGAATTGGAGGATGGTTTCAAATTTGGGTTTGTAGGGGGTAAGATCACCACTATTCTATTGCGATCTCTGATATTGTGTAGTAAAGTTGGGACCTACTACACTTTTGGCCTGGGTAAGCCTATCTGCCCAGTACACCCTTTCTCCTTTTCTGAAGCCTATAACTTCTTCATCCTGGATAAATCTCTGTTGGAGAATAAAATCATTTACCAACAACAAATCTGATCCTTGGCCTTCAGATTGCCAAACATTATGGATGATAAATGTTCCTCCACCAATGGTGATATGAGCATTTTTTGCTACTTTATTCATTGTGAGATGGCTTCCCTCAAACGTAATGCCAGTAGCTGTTCTTTTCTTATCTTCTTTCCAGAGTTCTTCTGGAATTGCAAATCTCTTTGCAACAGTAAATCCTGATCCATTATCTACAAATGCATGTAGATGATATTTTTTATGATCAGGGAATTTGAGTCCAATCTCTATGTAGTTGCTGTATCTACTAGTAGAGATGACTTTTGAGTGTTGTAGCTCATTTTCTTGAGCTTGTTCCTGAAGTATGAATGGTTTACATTCTTCTGGAATATTTTCTGGTATTTCAACCAATTCAATGGTCTCATCGAGTTTTTCTTCCTCAATTTTTTCTTCCTTTATTTTTGAGGAAGATGGTTCCATAATTTCTTGGAACTGAGTTTCTAATTCTTTCTCTTTTTTCTCAGAGAAATATTCTTCATATTCTTGTTCGACCAATTGGCTAACAAGGCCGTTCTTGATTTTTCTTCTTGTTTGTGATAAGTCTTTTTAGACATTTCACAGAACATAGGAAGTCTATTCTTTTTGTGACATAAGCAGTAATCACAAACGAATGTACCAGGGTTCACCTGATAAGAAGACGTTATTGCTTCCGTCTTACTTTCTTCCCAGTTTTTGACGTGTAGAACGTTCATCTGTCTGGATTCTAAGTACTCTACTTCAGAATCTACTTCAGAATCAGATGATTCTTCTTCTTCTTCAGACCAGGCAGAGTAAACTGATCTGTCGTCTTCTTTATCAAAATAGGCTATTTCGTAACCCTTCATATTTGCTATTTCTACTATAGGCTCATATTCTTCAAATATGGTTTTAGTAGATCTTTTACCCTTTTCCGAGCATTCATTGGCATAGTGCCCTTCAGCTTTACATAACCAACATCTGCAAGCTTTCTTGCTTGGTTGTTGTTTATGCTTATTGTTATCCTTCTTTTTCTTGAATAATTTCTTTTTAGGATCTTCATCCTGTTGTTTCTTGAGGTTGGAACTTTTCTTGAATTTCCAATCTCTTTTATTACTCTTTTTGAATTTTTTCGAGTAATATTTTTCTTTTCTTTTTCTGTGGAATTTGGATTCATGACATCCTCAGTTAGTTGGCATATCTAATATTCCATAACAGAAATTCTCAACTCTTTTGAGTTGTTTCTTGGCCATCTTAGCTCTAAGATTGGCTTTGCATTGTTCTTTTAGTAATTGCCTGATTCTGTCGGCAATTCCTCCAACTGAAAATCGTTCAATTGGTTTTTCTGCTATGCTTTCTCGCACAGCTGTTCTCCATGGTTCAAGGAGTTTCTTGTGCAACAGGTTTACTAGATCAGTGTTCTCTAGCTCTCCAATTGTACAGTAGTATTCTTGAAATTCATTCAAGTATTCTTCAAAATATCTCATGTCACAAATTTTGAGAGCATAGATATTTGATTTGACCGTTTCTTTAGCCTTCTCACTCAGATTTGAGAAATCTCCACAAAACTAATCATACAGGGATACAGCAAAATCATACGGAGATTTTGAATGTTTTATTTCTTCTAGCCAGTCTTGCCCTTTGGCAGTCTCTTTGAAAGAGAAGTAATATTTTTTTGCTACTCCAGTGAGAGTAGTTTCATAGTACACCTGAAGATCTGGTGCTTCAAATTTTCCAAGGGTTAGAGCAGAAGTCATCATCAGGCTATTAACCCATTGGTCAAGAGTTTTTCTCTTGTCTAGAGCTTTGTCTAGATTTAACTAGATACCATGAGAGGAAATTGGTACTCTGGATATATTGTCTTTTGAGACAAATTTTTGAGAAGTTCTTTTTCCATTTTTGCCTGTAAGGGCCTTCTGTACAGGGAGCTTTACTTTTTTCTTTTCTCTTGTGATGAAAGTTTTGGAGCTATCTCCTTCTTCCATTTCAACATCTTGATAGGGAAGGAGGTTTCTTTCCTTTCCTGGTTTGAAAATTTTCATTTCTTCGATTAGTTTTTCTAATCGTTCAGGATCTTCGTAGATTTCTGCTTCATCATAGAGATCGTAGAGCTTTTGTGCTCTAAACATGTTTACTGGTCTGTTCAGATTAGCTTCTAATTCTTCTTCAGTGATGGTTTCTGATGGTTCTTCAGAATATTTGGTACCACCAACATTAGTTTCTCTAGTGTTGTAGCTTCTTCAGAGAAGATTGTTGTTTATCCTGACATTTTCAGGACAGACGTCACTTTTTCTGTGATCTTCGAATTTTAGACTGATATCTCCAGTCTTTCTGCTTTCATAAATTGCCGCTTTGGCATTTTCTGCTGGTTTTTTCAGACCAGACAATTTTCATTCAATAGGAAAAGTTACTTCATTCCAAGTAACCTTGTGGATCTGTTGTGAATGATTTTTCTGGCTCGTGAGGAAACTAGTAGTGAGACCTGGGATATTTGATATCCTAGTTTTAGGCTCCACTGTGGTACTCATTAATTTATAGTATATTTTGTATACTATAGCCAGTTCTTGCATATCTTTTTTCATTGATATGCCATCTGTGTTAACTCTCAGTCTTAGACAGTGAGCTGCATCTTTCAAGCTTGTTGAGAAATTTGGGAAGCAGTTAAAATATGCCACTTGATTACATAGAGATGCCTCAAGGGTTCCCAACAGACTAGCTTGAAAATCTGTTAGTCTATTGTCTTGGAGGACACATAGAACTAAACAGTTTATGCTTTCTCGGGCAAGAAGTTTTATGCCTACTTGGACTGCTCCAATATGCATAAATTGATAATTTTTTGTTCTTGCTCGGGCAACTTCTACAGGAGTGATCATCAGTATATCGGTTTCTTCTGTTGTTGAGGGGGTTGTAAATTCCATTAATTTGAAGTGATGGCTATCCATCAGATCAAAAGTTCCCCTTTTGTAGATTTGTTTGAAATCTAACTTTGGAATTGAGGCGTTTTTCACCTCATGTTCGATTTCATTGTATTAGAACTCTTCAGCATTTAGGAGTTGTACTCCTTTCTTTTTCCCGAAGATGCTCATCATTTTGACATCTCTTGTGTTTTACTGGCTGTCATACTGAATACTAGTTTGACTAGTAGATGGTCCAAGAAAAATCATGTTTGGAACAAGATTCTTCTCAGGTTTTTCTAATGGTTTAAATCCATTAGCTTTCTTTGCTTTTACTGTAGGCACTTTCTTGTCATTCAGTATATTTTTCATAGAATCCAGCGTTTTTTGCTGTTCATTGATTTTTCTACTAACACTTGTTAGCTTTTCTTCTTCCGTTTTTGGAAGTTCCTTGATATAATCTATTTTGTTTTCCAATTTTTCTAATTGGTAGATTATAGCAGGTAGTTTTTCTAGATGATCTTGACATCTAGATAATTCTTTCAAGAGGATCTGATGTTTCTCATCAGAAGATTTCAATAGAGAATTCAACTTCTCTAATATTAAATCAGACATTGTCCCCATTGGGGATTCCCCTTTTGAGCTATTTTATAAGCTCTGATATCAGTGATGTGCAGATCTAACCAATGCTCAAATAATCAAGAGGTTTTTGTTCTTCTTGAAGAGTGTATAGGAGATTTTCAATATCTTCTTCAACTTTATAGATTCTTGTTTGCAATCTATAGATGATATCCCAATAGTTGGGAGTTTCTTTGCTAAGATTTTCTCTAAAGGTTTTCAACTTTCTCAGCTTCTCTTTTTCTTTTTTCAATTTTTTGCTAGTACTGTTACAGATAGCAACTAATTCAAGTCTGTCGACAACCGAAATTATGAATAGTAAAATTTAATTGCTTACCTTTGATAATTGAGGATGAATTAACTGCAACATATTACAACAAACAAACTCAAATATGGGCTCACTATGTTTCCCTAATAATAAATGTAAATGTAGTAAAACTGCAGTATATTATGAGAGATGGGGCAAAGGAAGAGATAAAAGGGAGCCGGACAAAAGGTATCCTATGTGTAGAGCTTTGATTGGGTATGGGCAGCCCTTGCTGACCAGGGCTAGTCAGCGAAGTTTTTTTCCCTGCAAGAAAGGAAACACAAAGGAATTGATTAATTTCCTTTCCGTGAACTAAACGCCTAAGAGCTTACTGTTTTCTAAGTTTCAAAACAAGCACCCTCAAAGTAGAGTATTGGAAACACAAAATGCTGAATGGCCCAGAGTCGTACCCTGTAATTTTTTCGGCAGAATAACGGCAAACTTCAAAAGGCTGTAATTGTTTAACTTCATTCAACGATATGTACGTTATTTTTCCCGTCACTTAACGATCACTAATGTATCACTACTACAAATATGGGCAATAGACACACTGCTTGATTGCTGGATATAGTTTTACTTTTTTATTTGTAAGTTGTTATTAATTAATGCCTTTGTGCCTCACGGTATAGCTTCTAGTTGTTATTAATAGATGAACATTTAGAGATCCTATATCAATTTTTTTCTTCTCAAGAAGCTGAGTTTCCAGTTGCTTATTAGGTCTTTGCTCGTGTTCAATTGTTGAATTGGTTCTCCAAGATTGCACTTTATTTAATTCTTGGCTGCCCATTGTTTGTTCTTATGCCTGTAACATACGTAGGTGGTTCTTCAATGCATTGTATGCTTTGTTAGATTTACACTAATCTTGTACTGTTTAAACCATGTTAAACCAACTAATTGGAAGCAGAGAATCTAGGTTGTTTTCAGACTTACTGGCCAACCATTTCGTAAAAATATGTAGGATCCCAAGCATTTTCCAAATTTGAAAAATGAGTTATTTTCATCGAATTTAGTCTCGCTATGGTGCAGAAATGCATTCGTTCATTATGGAGATCACAATTGATAAAGATTGTTGTGAACAAGTTGCTAGAACTATCGGTTCTACTAGCTGCTTTCGGAAATTACAGAATCATGATCAATCAATTACTTAGTTACACGTGCAACAGAATTTCAAAAATATGTGGAATATAGAGGGGCATGATGATAGCTTCGCATCACGAGCCCGAAGCTAATCAATTACCATATCATTTTGCAGGAATGCCTCTCTTCTAGCAGAGATGGAAGCTCCAACAATAGCCTTCAGCAATATATATCCGAAGCTATAAGCATCACCCTCTAAACTTATCATTTGCCTGAAAAACATAGTGTTGGTGAAATTACAATAAAAATTATAATTTCTATATGAGAAACTCGTTGACAAAAAGCTGAGGCGCGGGTATCTCGCTCTCTTTAAGGAGATTCAAGCCCTCTGCGGAACAATGCCGGTGCACCAGAAATCTCTTGACTTGTCCCCTCCAGGATACAACAGTCCAACAACAAGTTGTGTGGCTCACACCAATCTGCACAAATTGGAGGAACCCAAAGCTCCACCAAAAGAACACCTTTCTTTGGCCAAAAAAAACACACAAGACACTTTAGGGGATTTTTAAAAAGAAAGTTGATGGGTGAATAGTTGTGTATCGTAATAGTATTACGTAAAAGCAATGATGTGTTTGAGCATGCAACAAATGGTGCTATTTATAGGCTCTTAGGACACTCCCTACCATTAATAGGGTAGTAACCAATAGCCATAGGTTACAAGAATTAAAACCCAAAATAAATCAAAATAAAACACCATGAGTTACAAAATAAAATTCAAAATAAATTCTGAATTTAAACACACAAATAAATTCAGATTTTAAACACAAAATAAATTCACCCAAATTTAATTTCAATAATAAATATAATATTAAAATGTTACAACATTCCCCCACTCATTTTAATATTTAAAAAAATATATAAACCAAAGTTACCGGCCCAAAGACGAACCATTATGCATCATGAAGGTGTGCTCTGCATTGAACATTCACTTAGTGAAACAGTAATTCCAACTCCAGAGTTGATAGTGGTCTCAGACTTGAACTACAACTGCTTAAGGGAAAATAAAAACTACTGCTCACACATAATAATTCAGGTGTTAATATGAGCTTTATTAGCCAGCACGTTACGGCCTTGTGCTTATCCCAGTTTTCATGAGTGCATTTCAAGAATAAGCCCAATTCTCATAGAGAGCGGCCCCACTCTCACACTCATATAGGTAAAATCCGTCAAGGATGCTCTTGTAACTATGACATCCCACTCATATGAGCTACGGACTTTATTAAGAGTTTTAAGTAAACTCAACCTTCATATACGTTACAAGATTAATGCACTTACATCATAGGGATGAGTAAGAAAATATAGTGCATTTTTCTTACGGCCACCTTATGATTCGTTTTTCCCATTGAACCCAGTTTTTAGGATCTCTAATCACCGGGTTGGGTGTCCTCATATATGGCTCATGACGATATGGGCTTCAATCCCATCCCCCTCGATGTATTCCAAACCTTTTCTCTTGCCAAGCCCTTAGTTAATGGATCTGCAAGATTATCACATGATTTAACATAATTCACATTAATAATTCCATCACTCAAATATGATCTCACAGTACTGTGCTTTCTTCTTATAGGTCTGGATTTGCCGTTATAATAACGGTTATTTACTCTACCAATAGCTGCAGTGCTATCACAATGAATCAATATAGGTGGTATAGGTTTTTCCCACAAGGGAATTTCATGCAATAAATCTCTCAACCAATTTGCTTCTTCACTTGCTGAAGCTAGAGCAATAAGTTCAGCTTCCATGGTTGAATTAGAGATTATTGTTTGCTTCTTTGATTTCCAACAAATAGCACATCCACCTAATGTAAAAATATAACCAGTGGTAGAGAGAGAATCACCTGACAGAGTATTCCAATCGGCATCACAAAAGCCTTCAAGTACAGCAGGATATTTTTTATAAAATAATCAATAATTTTTAGTACCAAGCAAATATTTCATAACACGCTCAATTGCATGCCAATGTTCTTTACCTGGTTTACTTGTGAACCTGCTAAGTACTCCAACTGCATATGCAATGTCAGGTCTAGTGCAGTCAGTTGCATAGCGCAAACTGCCAATTATGCTAGCATATTCCTTTTGATTAATCACATCATTTTCACTTTCAACAGGAAATAAGTGAACACTAGAATCAAAAGGAGTAGACACATGCTTGTGGCCAACATAATCATATTTCTTCAAAATTTTCTCAACATAATGTGACTGATCAAGAAAAATACCATCACATGTTTTTGTTATTTTCATGCCCAAAATAACATTAGCCTCACCAAGATCTTTCATATCAAAATTGCTCTTAAGCATAATTTTTGTCTCATCAATTACATGCAAATTTGAGCCAAAAATTAAAAGATCATCCACATAGAGACTAATAATAACATGTGAATTTTCCAAGATTTATAATATATGCATTTGTCACATTCATTTGATTTATAACCATTTCCAATCATGCAGGAATCAAATTTTTCATGCCACTGTTTAGGAGCCTGCTTTAAACCATAAAGGGATTTAGATAACTTACATACCTTGTGCTCTTGACCAGGTTCTATAAAACCTTCTGGTTGGTCCATATAGATCTCTTCATCTAAATCACCATTTAGAAAAGCTGTTTTCACATCCATTTGATGAATAATCAAATCATGAATTGCAGCAATAGCAATCAATAATCTAATTGATGTAATCCTTGTAACCGGAGAAAAAGTATCAAAAAAGTCTAGATCATGTTTTTGCTTAAAACCTTTAGCAACAAGTCTAGCTTTATATTTGTCTACACTTCCATCCGGTTTGAGCTTTTTTCTAAGGACTCATTTACACCCAATGGTTTTAAAACCTGTTGGTAAATCTACTAATTTCCAAGTATTATTAGAAATTAGAGACTCCATTTCATCATTCACAGCCTCTTTCCAAAAAATTGCATCTGGTGATGATAAAGCTTCATGTAAAGAAATAGGATTTTCCTCAACATTATAAACATAATAGTCAGGGCCAAAATCTTTTTCAACTCTAGCTCTCTTACTTCTTCTAGGTTCATTTTCATTAGTTTGTTGTATATGTAAATTAGAAGAAGAAGAACTAGGTTGTGAAAAAATATTTTCTCTAGATTCTTGACCCCCACTATTTTTGATTTAAAAGGAAATTTTTCTTCATGAAAAATTGCATCACCAGATTCAATCACAACATGATTTTCAACATCAAGAAATCTATAGGCTGTACTATTTAAAGCATATCCAACGAAAACACAAGTAGTAGCTCTAGCACCCAATTTTGGTCTTTTAGGGTCAGTTAACCTCACAAAGGCTAGACAACCCCAAACTCTAAGATAACCCAAATTTGGTTTATGCCCCTTCCACACCTCAAAAGGTGTCATTTTTGTATTTTTATGTGGCACTCTATTCAACACATAACAAGCAGTTAAAACTGCTTCACCCCAAAGATTAGAGGGAGCACCTGAATCAATCAACATGGCATTTGTTAACTCAATCAAAGTTCTATTTTTTCTTTCTGCCACACCATTAGATGCAGGTGAATAGGGTGGAGTAACTTCATGAATCACTCCTAAAGATTGAACAAAAGAATTGAATTCAGAAGAATCATATTCTCTTCCTCTATCACTTCGGAGCCTTTTAATTTTTCTACCAAATTGATTTTCAACCTCAAGGAGGAACTCTTTAAATTTGGCAAAAGCATCACTTTTATTTTTCAACAAATAGACGTAAGCATATTTAGAACAATCATCAATAAAAGTGATAAAGTACCTGTTACCTCCACGAGTTAAAATTCCCTCAAATTCACACAAGTCTGTATGAATTAATTCCAATAGCTCGGTATTCCTTTCAACATTTTTGTGAGGCCTTCTAGTAATTTTTGCTTTACTGCAAGTCTCACATTTTTCAAAATCTTTTTGCACTGAAGGAATTAAACCCAAACTACTCATGATTCCCACATATCTACTATTTATATGACATAAACGTGCATGCCAAAAATTTAAAGAAGAGAGCATATAAACTGAAGTGGATGCTTTATTATTATTCTCAACATTCAATTTGAACATGCCATCACAAGCATAACCTTTGCCCACAAATACACCTTTTTTGGTGATCACATATTGGTCAGATTCCATAGTTTGTTTAAAACCAGCCTTATTAAGAAGATAACTAGACATCAAATTTTTTCTCATGGAGGGTGTATGCAACACATCTTTCAAAGTTAGCACCCTACCAGAAGTAAATTTGAGTTCCACCTCACCAGTTCCAAGCACATGAGTAGTATGTGAATCTCCAAGCATAACTGTTTTGGGCTCCTTAAAAGGAGTGTATTTCTTGAACCAATCTTTATCATAGCAGATATGCCTATTAGCACCACAATCTGCCCACCATCCTTCAACACTTTGAACCATATTTACATCAGTTATCATTGCCACATATGGTTCTTCAGTGACGTGAGCTTGAGGAACAGCCTCACGTTTTCGATAATTGCAATTTCGAGCAATATGCCCACTTTTGCCACAAACATAACAACAAGTATATTGTTGCTTATTTTCTGAAGGAGGATATTGGTTCTTATTCACATAGCTTGGTTTGCCTTTATTCTGTTGGTGAGGTTTACCAATTTTTTCATATTTTTCTTCTTTGGCTGCATAAGAGAATTTGTATGAAAATGACCATTGGGCATATTATTATTGGAAGATACTAAATTTACCTTGGAGGTGTTATTGTTTGTATCTTGCATAAGAACATCTTGACCTCTTGCTTCCTCCTCAACTCGGATGCGAGTCGTCAAGGTCTCCAAGGAAATCTCCTTTTGTTTATGACGCATGGATTTTTGAAACTCTTTCCATGAAGGTGGAAGTTTATCAATGATACCAGCCACCACTAGATTTTCACCAATTTTGACACCTTCAGATGTAACTTCAGCTACAATCATTTGGAAGTCTTGTACTTGCTCCGCAACCGACTTGCCATCCACCATTTGATATCGGAAAAAACGGCTTGCAGCATATTTTTTCGCACCAGCTTCCTCGGTGTCATATTTGCTCTGTAATGCTTTCCAAATTTTCTTGACAGAAGAATATGTTGTATCATAATAATCATAAAAATGATCAGCAAGACAGTTCAAGAGATAGTACCGACAATTATACTCATCTTTTTGAAATTTTTCAACTTTTTCTTCATGAGCAAGGAGTTCATCATCCTTCATGCCTTCGGTACTCTTCTTTGATGGATTCTTCTCCGTTAGCACATAGGCAACTTTGAGAAGATTAAGGTAGAAGAGAACTTTTCCCTTCCATCTCTTGAAATGTGCACCTTTGAAGCGGAAAGGCTTGTTGAGATCTCCCACATTGTCAAGCGGCTTCTCTTGAGTACGCTCCATCTTCTTTGAATCTCCTTAAAATTGTTGGTGAAATTACAATAAAAATTATAATTTCTATATGAGAAACTCGTTGACAAAAAGCTGAGGCGCGGGTATCTCGCTCTCTTTAAGGAGATTCAAGCCCTCTGCGGAACAATGCCGGTGCACCAGAAATCTCTTGACTTGTCCCCTCCAGGATACAACAGCCCAACAACAAGTTGTGTGGCTCACACCAATCTGCACAAATTGGAGGAACCCAAAGCTCCACCAAAAGAACACCTTTCTTTGGCCAAAAAAAACACACAAGACACTTTGGGGGATTTTTGAAAAGAAAGTTGATGGATGAATAGTTGTGTATCGTAATAGTATTACGTAAAAGCAATGATGTGTTTGAGCATGCAACAAATGGTGCTATTTATAGGCTCTTAGGACACTCCCTACCATTAATAGGGTAGTAACCAATAGCCATAGGTTACAAGAATTAAAACCCAAAATAAATCAAAATAAAACACCATGAGTTACAAAATAAAATTCAAAATAAATTCTGAATTTAAACACACAAATAAATTCAGATTTTAAACACAAAATAAATTCACCCAAATTTAATTTCAATAATAAATAAAATATTAAAATGTTACAACACATAGCATCCTCATGGTCAACTCTCAACAACTAAATGACTCTAGTGACATCACTGCTTCAATAAAAGGAAATCTTACCATGACTTACGGCCTTCGTTTGCCTGCAAGATACAAACCAAGAACAAAGTTCATAAGCACATCAGGAAAAAGAAAAAAAGATTATTGCAGGACCAATTGCAATAGGGGAAGACCTACCATAGACTTATCAGTTTCTTCTGAGATAATGGACAGTCCGTAGTTGCTCAATTTTGCATTATCATGCTCATTGAAATTGAGCAAGATGTTGTTCGTCTTCAGCCGGTTGCTCAAGAAACCTGGAATAATTCCAGTATGTAGGAAGTGCACACTGCACAGCCTTGGTCACACCGATGAGGACTGACAATCTTTGTGGCCAGTTGAAAACTTTTTCAGGCCTACCTATACATACATCAAGAAGAAGTAATATTGGAAACAATTTGGAAAATAAAGTAAGCACAATTTAGATTAGGCTCTAAATGTCAGTGGGAAGATTACACTGCTTGTTTTTCCAAACTTACCAGAGAGTTTAGCACGAAAGGTCCCATTTGCCACATACTCAGATACAAGATACACCTTGTTCACACTGTAATCATCTCCACCACCGTCGAGGCAGTGTCCTAAATACGGGTGACGAAGCTTGGCAAGCAAAATCCAACCGGAGAGTTTAAGATTTCGAATTGTGTATTTCTTTGATACAAGCAGGCACCTAATAACAACTTGGATCCCATTCTTTAGTCTACCTTTGTAAAGCTGCATATTATCATCAAAATCAAACCTTCTATAGTTTTCGGTCAAGTTCACGTCAAACTGAATCATGATTTTGTATTTGTAACCTTTAACAGTGCGGTTCTTTCTTTTACCAACGATCAAGGAAAAACAAGAACAATTTCTTCAAAAATTTTCGATATACAATGCTGCTATTAAGTTAAGCTAAAATATAATGTGTTATTGAACATAAAAGAAACGAGTCAGATGACCCAAAAATAATGTACATTTTGTCTCTCAGCCGAAAAAATCCTGAACGCCCCTGCCGGCGAAAACCCGGTCGGACAGCTCGGCCAAAACGGCATTGACAGTGAGCAAAACGACGCTGGAGCCGGCAATAACCCCAAGCACAACTCCAGTAGTCCCCAAGACCTTGCCGAACACAGGCCACTCGATCTCCCTAATCTCCTCCGCCACTCCACTCAACAAATCGCCGCCTCCTCCTTCTTTCTCCTTCTCCTTCCTCTCCGACATCGCCTTCTTGATCTCCGCCCCCAACTCGCTCAACTCGCCGGGTTCACTCGCCGACGCCTTCGACTCTCCTTTTGGCTTGGTGTCGGAATCCGCTTGGCTTTCGTCGACAGCTTTGATTGAACTGAAGAGTGGTGGCTTTCTCTTGCTCTTGCTCTTCTCCGTCAGGTGACTGACACGTGGCGGTTGCAGTCTGACGGAAGAGGAGGAGGTAAGGTTGCCGGATTTTGAAGTGGACGGGAAGGGTGAGATTACCGGGAATTGGGCGAGAAACGGAAGCGCCATGGTCACACACTCGGTGGTGATACTGGTGGTAAGACTGAATTTGGATAGTGTTGGATTTTTGGGGGATAAGGGTTAGGTCGTATTGGGCCTTTTCTTGAGACCACTACTCCATAGCCCAAACTTGGAATCCAGCCGTCAAGATGAAAATGTAATAGTGATTAGTGAAAGTATACAATTAAGTTAAGAGTGTTTCTAAATAGACCCAGCAATTATCTAAAGAAACTCAACAGTAAAAAAAAAGTCATTTAATTTCCAGTTTTACCCCATATTGTCCAGGATTTCAACAATTGGAACACTGGGTCATGGGTTTCTTGTCCAGCAGAAGTGATCATATCCTGCTGGGTTATGAGACAAATTGAAGGCTCTAACTTGCAAGTGCTGTAATCCAGATTCAAAGCCTTATTACTTGAGATTTAAGCTCCGGCGGAAATCGCCGACATAGTGATTTGATTGTACATTGTAGAGAACGAGAAATAATGAGTAATTGAAAAAGGCATGTTCTTCCCCATAAGGAACTCTCTTGATCTTCTCTTACATTAAGAAAAGCAACCAAACATTTTAGAATTTCCAGAATCGGGATTTGAGTCAATGATTTGATCAAATGTGAGAGAAATCGGAACCTGAGAGAGATATCAGTGCTGGGTTTTCTAAGGATAGAGTTGGAAATTTAAAGGTAAATTTTTTACTGCTGGCTGTATAAAGAGATTTGCTGGGTACATTTAGCAAAACCCTTAAGTAAATGATTTACCAACTTAACCTATGGTAATGATCAACTGATCAAGGCAGCTGTTACTTATACCCCATTTGCACTCTAGATCATTTTGTATAGACGATTTTGTTGGTGTAAACCGTATGAATATGACTATCAATATTAGGCATGCTCATTTTGTATGTTCATGACCGACATATATTGTGTTCTTTTGAGTTGTGCTGTCACCTTAAATCGTAATTCAGTTACAATGAGAATTTTTAGTGTCACGATTTGTGAATGAAATGACTTGCGATCAAATTAATATTTTTCCCCTCATATGGAGATATAGGAAAAAAAATATATATATATATATATATAAAAAAAAATGTTTCCCACCAACACTAAAAGCTAATAATAAGTTGTTAGAGACACGTTAAAAACCTCCCCATAATTCAAAAAAATTTAAATTAAAAATCGAAATAGCACAAAGGAGATGGGGGACGTCAACGATTTCTTCAACCTGTTGTCACTGGCAAACTGAGTGCTAACTCAACCATCAATGAAACGGGACTGAGAAGCGGACATTGTCCGTAAATATTTTTCCCTCGGTTAGGACCCTTTACATTTGCCATGATGTCATCTTTAACTCTATTTTGTTTCTGCTTGCAACGAAGAGCCACAAAAAGACTCAAACGGAAAAACCCATGATGGTTTTTGACTTGGTGAAAAATGTTAATTTCTTCCAATATCTTATTTTAAAAAAAATTATGTGAAGCCATGAAGTTTTATTCATCTTTTAAAATGCTAAGATTGAAAACAGATACTGAACTATATAGATTGATATCACAACAAATTAACTTCGACAGTCATGTTCATATTATTTTAAGGCTTGTTGCTTATTTGCACTCCTAGCTTTCACTTTGGTGTCAATTTGCTACCCTAGGATTTATTTATGTCAATTTGCTACCCAACTATCAAATTAGCTAGTAAGTTGTTAATTTTTTTTTTCTGTCCAGATGTCAACACCATGTGAGGGCATTTTGAAAAAAATTCTGATAATTCATTAATTTTTCAAAACCAACCAATGCATCTCAGGCAATTCGTTAAGTCGAATGAAATTGAAGGAGGAGTTGATAAAGGAGTCGTATTGGAAGTGAGGGTTTAGAGAAAACCTAATTTAAAAATATGAAAATACCCTCATGTGTTGACATCAAGACAAAAATAATAATAGAAACTAGCTAATCTTACTGTTGGGTGCCAAATTGACTAATTTGAGAATCCTAAGGTACGTAGCAAACTGACAATAATAAATTTTAGGGTAACAAATTGACACCATTATGAAAGCTAAGGGAGCAAACTGGCAATTAAGTCTTATTTTAATGACATCATCCCATCTTTATTCTTTTTTTCTTTTCTTTTTTGAGGAGGAAAAGAAAATTACAACAAGAAACCCCTACTACAACCAGAACTAAACTGATCAAAATTAAAAGCGGACAAAGCCGAGAAAGGCAGCTTTCCTGACCAAGTGATAGGCGTAGAAGACTTGTGACCCATATTTGTAACAGCATCAGCAACGAAGTAGGCTTCCCTGGGAACATAGGAGAAGGAAATAGCTTCGAAATTGCTAGCCAGACTCAGGATATCTTTCACAAGAGTACGAAGACGCCAAGGAGGAGCGCATTTCTTGTTGATGGAGTCTATAATTAACTTGGAGTCACCTTCGACATAAAGCTTTCGACAGTTAAGGTGGAACGCATGATAAAGACCATCACGAACTGCACTTCCCTCAGCAATGGGGACAGAAGCATGACCAATGGCTCTCGCACCAGCAAAGAGGGGGGAACCATCATGATCCCTAATAACAAAACCAGAAGAAGCTTTCTTATTGTTGACAACAGAACCATTGAAATTGAGCTTGGCGAAGCCAGCAGGAGGAGGTAACCAGCGGAAAACTTGAGGGATAGAAGCAGGACCCTTGAAGTGGCAAGGGTTGTTTCTTCTGTAGTTCTCACCAATGGAGGCCGCAGCATGAACCACCATGTTAGGAAGAGAGGAGGAATGTCTAAAAATTAGATTATTCCTCGCCTCCCAAATGTTCCAACAAAGAAGGAGAAGATTTTCAGTAATAGACTTTTGGTAATCCTTCCTGAACCAGGAAAGAAACCAATCTTCAAAGGTTTGGAAATCTGAATTGATAATACCAACAGAACGCCAAACATTTGTAGCAAAGGGGCAGAAGAAGAAAATGTGGTTTATGTCCTCATCCCCTGAGTTGCAAAAGGCACACAGAGTCATAATTAGTAGAATAACGAGTAAGTCTTGCCCTAGTTTTCAATCTCCCCCTAGCTAAGAGCCAAGAGAAAATCTTGACCTTTGGAGGAATGTTAAGTCTCCAAATTTCATTCAAAATTTTAACCCTCGAATGAGGAGCAACATAGTCACATTGAAGCTAAGTGGCAGATTTAACAGAAAAAACACCACTAGAGGTTGGGCCCCAAACAAATTCATCCTTAGAGTTCAAAGCAGGAAGAGGAATACTCAAAATAGAGTTAACAATATCATGATCATGAAAAACAGAAAGTTTATTAGCGTTCCAACAACCATTATCAGTATAATCACTCACATTCTCATCAATATTAATAGAATTTCTATTAGTAGTCGAAATAAGATTGATCAAAGGAAAAGAAAAGGCCCAGTTGAAAGTCCAGAATTTGATGTCAATACCATTACTAACAATCCAGCGCATACCCTAGATTATAAGATCTCTGTTTTCAAGAATACCTTTCCAGGCTATAGAATGGTTGGCCTGCTTAGTTTGCATGAAAAAAGAATGTTTTCTTAAGTACTTCCTACGAACAATATCAACCCACCAGTTATCATGATCAGAGATCACTTTCCAGCCTAGTTTTGCCAAAGCAGCCTTGTTGAAAGAAGCTGCCGGCCGAATTCCAAGACTACCTAAGGAATTAGGCAGGCAAATTTGGTTCCAGGCAACTGGGGGGGGAATGACAATCCTTAACCCGGAAGAAAGATCTAGTTTCTTTGTCAATGGCTTTAGTAACTTTTGGAGGGCATTTGAAGCAAGACATAACATGGTTTGGCATTCCAGCAATATTAGACTTTATAAGAGTAAGTTTCCCTGCTCTAGAAAGGGTGGCCTTTTTCCAACCACTGAGCTTATTTGAAATCTTCAAAAGTAATTCTTTAGCATTCAAGGGGTCTTTCCAGAAAACAATATCCTATGCATGATTTTGATTTTTTTTTTTTTTTTGGTCGAAAGGTAGCATCAATTAACAAGGCAGAAAGCCAAACAACAATACATGGGACACAGCCCAAAACAGACTAAGTCTGCAAGCATGATTCACATGGTCATCTGCCAGAACAAGCAAGACCAGAGAAATCAACATACAAGAAAGAAAACAACTAAAAACAAAAAGGCCAAAGCAGCCCAAAAACCCAAATCCTAATCAAAGCTTCTTCTTCATCTCCAACTTGCAGCCACCATAGCAGATTCGACTCCGGAGCTCCGACAGAAGTCATGAGCAAGGGCTGGTAACCAAGGGTGGTCGGCAGAGGTGAGGATACGGACAGAGCCGCCATACATTCTCCAGTTGACCGAATACGAGAAGATCTCGCATAAAAGGATAACAACAACCAAACCAAGATAGATCTTACCAAAGAAACCTGAGATCTGAAGAGGTGGTTGCAGAGGAGTTCAAACTCTTCCATGGCAGAGCAAGGTAGACAAGAAGAAGGAGATCTGTTCATGGTTTGGACATCTTGAGGAGCAAAGGCAGAACAGAAACTGAGAATGACCATGAGAATAAATCTGAGAATAAATCTTAGAGCTTTTGATCTAAGATCTAAGATCTAAAATCAGATTTGAACAGTGAGGACAAACTCAGATGCAAAAGAAGAGGAAAACAAGGAAATCAAAACACCACTTGGGTGAGGAATCACCACAGAGGATGAGGAATCACCACATGGGTGAGGAAAATTTGGGGAAGAAAAGGTTGCTGCAGAGAAGAGAGAGGCTGGGTAAGAGAGAAGCAGGAGCTTCTCACTCTAAAATGAACAGTACACTTACACGACTCTCATCAACTTTTCTTACTTTACTGGGTTGAAAGAAAAATTTAACTTTAAAATTTAAAGAAAACCACATCGTTTCGACATTTCACTAATGTGGAAATTTGTAGATTTACCTACTAATGTATTTCTTTATTTCTGTTATCTATGCTTGTTTGAAATTAAATTTGTCTAGTGTAAAGAGGATATCAACCTTAATTATTTAAATGTTAGTGTCTAAATATAATGTTCATGTCGATTGGCTTCCCGTTCTTCAGATTTGTTGATTGGGATTCATGTGCTTTCTTAACCGTGCCTTGAAACATCAATCATTATAGGGATATTTTAATGCCCATTGCAAAAGGAACGGCTTCGTTCTTCTGTGGTTTTGATGGCACAACACCATTCCGATCCTTAGGCAGCAAGTCTTAAGATTGAACACTGTTGAAAGCAACAAATTAAGTAAGCTCAATTTGGAGGCTATAAGATGCTCCTGGACCAACTCAAATGTTGCTCCTCAAGTATATATGTTGCTTTTTGCTTGCTTATTTTTGTCTTTTAACGTAGTTGTTGCCGGTTCAGTTCCTATAGGTTATGCCTCAGCTTGTAAGACTGAGACAATTAATTGGTTCTAAAATAGATTTGTTGGGGTTACAAGACTTAATCTTCATCCGGTGCAGGTTGAGGGAAACTCACTTTGTTACAAGGCAAATATCAAGTTAGAGATTTTTGATAAATCATTCATAATATAAATTTTCACGTCGCTGTACACATTTATTGAGAAGCAATAAATATGGTCGCAATACGAAGACTTCTAATCCAAATGGAAAGAAGTTATTGCTGCCTTTACTAGCTTTTACTGATCTGCAGGCCGGTACATTGTGGCTTTCATTCTTGTTATCTACTATTTCAAGATTTACAACATGAGTAAATCAGCCTTTTCGTTTGGATTGGATTTGCAAGTAGCTTTTTGACTGTTCAGAACTTACTGATGAGGCAAGCTAGACAGATCTAAAGGAATTTGAAGAAGATAAAGGTTAAAAATGTGTTTGTCTTTGCTTGATTTGCTTTGTACATTAGAAAACTATTTATACAACAATAATAGAGACAAGGAGACAAAGAATCACAAGTGAAGCACGTCTTGTCCCTTGGTGGTGTGGTCTTGAGCTCCTAACACCTTGTCGTCTTCTTCATTCTCAATGTATGGGAGATGGTGACTTTGTACTTTTGAGGACAGAGAGCATGCTTTGTCTCTTGGTGGAGAGTTACTGTTATTATCCCCCGCAAGCTGATGCGGGGATGAGGAGCAATCAGCTTGGAGGTAAGAGAACAGAACCGTTGCTTGGACAGACTTTTGGTGAATATGTCAGCCAAGTTGGCAGAGGATGAAACATGATGAACCTGAATAGAGCGACGAGCAATAGGTTCTCTGATGAAATGGTAATCAATATCAACATGTTTGGTCCGAGAGTGCAGAACGGGATTGGCAGCAAGTGCAATGGAACTGACATTGTCACAATAAAATGATGGGGGCTGCCGGAGAGAAATTCTGAGATCTCGGAAAAGGTAGCAAAGCCATAGAACCTCTGCTACGGAGAGGGCTAAAGCTCGATATTCTGCTTCAGTTGAAGATCGAGACACTGATGACTGCTTCTTTGCACTCCATGAGATGAGATTGTTGCCCAAAAAGACACAATACCCCGTTGTTGAACGACGATCAATGGGGCACCCTGCCCAATCGGCATCGGAGAAGGTAGTGAGCAAGAAAGGGCCTTTAGTGAAGGTTAAACCATGGTTTGGTGTACCTTTGAGATAGCGAAAAATTCGCTTGACAGCAACCAAGTGAGTGCTGCGGGGATGGTGCATGTGTTGGCAGACTTGGCTGACGGCATGAGCAATGTCGGGTCGTGTCCATGTGAGGTATTGAAGTGCACCCACCATGGAACGGTAAGCACTTGGGTCAGAGAGAGGTTCTCCAGAATGATTGTCAAGTTTAATGGAGCTCTCTGGTGTGGCAGTGGGTTTGACATCAAGCATTTTGTGCCTGGCAAGTAGATCATAGGTGTATTTGGATTGATGGAGAAAAAGAGAATGGGAGGTGCGAATGACCTCAAGACCAAGAAAGTAATGAAGAGGCCCAAGGTTTTTCATGGCGAATTTGGTATTGAGTTGTTCAACTAATTGTTGACAAAAGGTGGGGGAGTTACCAGTGAGTATGATGTCGTCAACATACACAAGGAGAAACGTGATGTGGTGATCAACTTTCACAAATAAAGAAGAATCTGCAGTGGAAGAGGAAAAACCTAAAGATAATAAGCATTGGTGCAATTCCTCATACCAGGCCCGTGGGGCCTGCTTGAGTCCATAAAGGGACTTGTGAAGTTGACAAACATAATCCGGTCGTTGAGGGTCAACAAAACCGGGAGGTTGGGCCATATAAACTGTTTCTTGAAGGTGTCCATGAAGAAAAGCATTAGACACATCTAATTGAGAAATGGGCCAATCATATTGGACTGCCATGGAAAGAAGTACCCTAATGGTGGTGGGCTTAGCAACTGGGCTAAAGGTTTCAGAATAGTCAAGCCCAGCCTTTTGGTGAAAACCTTGAGCAACCAAACGGGCCTTATATCTGTCAACGGTGCCATCAGCTCTCTGTTTGATGCGAAAAATCCATTTGGAGCCAACAAGATTTTGAGATGAATGAGGAGGGACAAGGGTCCAGGTAGAAGTTTTGTGAAGAGCATGAATTTCCTCTTTCATGGCAGCAACCCAATTTGGGTCCTTAGAGGCTTGAAGGAAGGTGTTGGGAATCTTGGGTGGAGGTGATGAAGCAAGCATGACTCCGACGAATGGGTGTTTGGTGATAAAGGCTTTGGGCTTAGAAATACCAGATTTTAAACGAGTTTGCATATTGTGAGTCGGAGGTCCGGCAGGTGGACGTGGTCTCCGAATTGGCAAAGGAGGTGGTGGTGGAGGTGGTGGTGGTGAAGATGATGGAGGAGAAGGAGTGTGGACAGTCGGAGTAGTGGGCAAAGAAGGAAGTGGGGGAGATGGAGTTATTATGGGCGTGGGTAATGGGAGTGGAGGTAAAGGAAGAATGCTTGGAACAGATGTTGAAGTAGGTTGGGAGTGAGAGATGGGATTGTGGAAGGGGGGTTGTAGACTGGGTTCTTGAAAAGGGAATGTATTTTCGTCAAAAGTGACATGACGAGATATGTAGACTTTGCCAGAAACCGGGTCGAGACAACGATATCCTTTGTGTTGGGTTCCATAGCCAATGAAGACACAACGACGACTCCGAGAATCAAATTTGTGAGAGGAGTAAGGTTTTAGCCATGGATAGCAAGCACACCCATAAGATTTTAAGAAATAGTAATCTGGGGCATTGTGGAACAATTTTTGGAATGGAGAATCAAAGTTCAAAGAAGATGCAGGCAATCTATTGATTAGAAAAACTGATGTTTGAACCACTTCTACCCAAAATTTGAATGGTAGAGAGGATTGTGCAAACAAGGTTCGAGTGAGTTCAATAATATGGCGGTGTTTTCTTTCTGCCATGCCATTTTGTTCTGGAGTATGTGGGCAAGAAAATTGTTGGGTAATTCCATGACTGGAAAGAAAGGATTGAAAAGCTGCACTAGTATATTCACCACCGTTATCACACCGCAGAGTTTTGATACGCACATCAAATTGATTTTCGACAAGATTTTTAAAGTTTCGAAATATTGGAAAGACTTCAGATTTGTATCGCAATGGAAACAACCAAGTAAAACGAGAATAGTCATCAATGAAAATCACATAATACTTGAAACCACTAACAGAGGAAATAGGTGCCGGACCCCATACATCAGAGTGTAAAATTTGTAATGGGCCGGTTGAAGTACAACTTGATTTAAAGAAAGGCAACCGAGTTTTTCTACCTAATTGACAAGCAGAACATAAAGTGGAGGAGCTGGAATGTAAGACTTTGAGCTGATGACGAGAGAGAATGCGGTGAAGATTCTGAGATGAAGGGTGACCAAGGCGTTGGTGCCACAATGATGATGACGCAGAACTGAATAGAACTGATGGAGTTGATCGCGGAGATGGGGTGATGAGACGAATAGGATATAGGCCGGCTGGATTAGAACGGCCGCGAAACATATCCGCACCCGTTCGAAGATCCTTAATAGCACAAGAAGAGGGAGTAAGAATTAGTGCACAGTTATTATCATGAAGAAAGCGATTTGTAGATAAGAGATTTTGAGTAATGTGTGGAACATGGAGAATATTAGTCAACTTGATTGAAGAGTTGGAGAAAGGGAGTTTAGCAAGAGTAGAGCCAGTATTTTGAATGTTCAAACCTTCACCGTTACCGATGGTTACTGTGTCGGGTCCATTGTATGGGGTGTGGATGCTGAGATTGTTAAGATCTGCAGTGATATGGTTGGTGGCACCGCTGTCAAGATACCACAGAGAGCTTGATGAATCAAGCTGATCTTCAGGAGTGTGGGAGGTCATAGCATCAGATCGTGGAGTTTGAGCTTGTGCTCGGTAGGTGGGTGCCATCATTGCTGCAAGTCGGGGTGGTGGGAGACGGCCTTGATAGGTATGATTGTAGCGGTGGAAGCAATCCGGGGCACGGTGGTTGTTGAGTCCACAGAGCTGGCAGCGAGGAGGACGGAAATTAGGGCGAGAGTTTGGATGAGGACCAAGTTGGTGCTCAGGATAAGGTGGGAGGGGATTTGGAGGAGTGGGAAGTAAAGGGGCTTGAGTTTGCTGACGATTATGGAAGCTGGTGAAGCGAAAAGCATTATTGGGGTAACGAGTTCTGAAGTTGGTAGAACGAGAGTTGAGATTTTGAACACGGTTTGTGGTTCTGGGCCTTGATGAAGTAGAGGCAGTAAAGGCTTGAGAGTTATTGTTGTTGGGCTGGAGAAGTGAGGTGGGATTGACCCGATGTGCAATTTCAATCTCCTGACTTAAAAGTAAGCCATGAAGCTCATCTGCTGTCACAGGATCAGACCGTACACGAATAGAGGTAGTGAAGGCATCATAGTCATCAGTGAGACCATGAAGAGTATGGGCGACAAGGTCGCTGTCATCAAGAGGTGCTCCAGCGGCGGCAAGAGCGTCAGCAACCGTCTTTATTTGCTGTAGATAGTCAGTGATGGAGAGGCTACCCATTTGAATGGTCTGAATCCGTCGCTTCAATTGGAGGACATGAGATCTGGTCAAGGTAGAAAGTCGCCGCTCAAGAGTGAGCCAGAGAGACCTTGCAGAGGTAGAGCCGACTGTGAAAGGCAGGACAGACTCAGAGAGGGAAGCAATTAGCCAAATTCGACAGGTACGATCTTTCTTGACCCATTTAGTGTAGGCTGGATTGAGATCAGTGTTGATGAACTGGGGTGGGCAGGGTTCAGATTCATCCACCATGCCGTACATCTCGTAGTTCTGAAGCACAATGGTAGTGATGTCCTTCCACATAAGATAGTTTTCTTTTGTGAGCTTGAGTGGGATGAAGTTACTGACATGATTTGGTGTGGAGGAGCCAGAGAGAAGGTGCGAAGCAATTTCTGGTGAGAGAAGAAGTTGGGTGGGAAGAGGGGGATTTTGAGAGATGGGTACATCAGTGGGAGCCATTGAAATTGGATTGAAGCAAAAGAAAAGTTAGTTGGATTGAGAGAGATGGATCAGATGCCTTTCGGCTGAAGCTCTGATACCATAAAGGAATTTGAAGAAGATAAAGGTTAAAAATGTGTTTGTCTTTGCTTGATTTGCTTTGTACATTAGAAAACTATTTATACAACAATAATAGAGACAAGGAGACAAAGAATCACAAGTGAAGCACGTCTTGTCCCTTGGTGGTGTGGTCTTGAGCTCCTAACACCTTGTCGTCTTCTTCATTCTCAATGTATGGGAGATGGTGACTTTGTACTTTTGAGGACAGAGAGCATGCTTTGTCTCTTGGTGGAGAGTTACTGTTATTAAGATCTTTATACGTCAGCAGAGATGCTATACTAAGTAACATCTGATAATAAAAATAAGCAAGTAGACACCAAAAGTTTGTACTGAAAAGCAAAGAAAAGAAAGTCGTAAAATGGCACAATTTATGTCAAAGCCTTCCGGTTCTTGTCGTTTTAATTGTCGAGCTTGTCGTTTTAATTTATGTCAAAGCCTTCTTTGTCGCAGAGAAAAAGTGGAAGACGAATAGGAAAGTCCTAGAAGTGTTAGCCCCTGAAGCGGAAAAGGCCCAAAGATCCACAGAGACAGCATGTAGGAGTAGGACTGGTGTCAACACTTCTTTAATTTAGCTGTTTCCTTGTGCATTTATCATCAATTTTTTTAATTTCCTCCAACATTTTATAGCCTAAAAAAGCAATAATGGGTTGAAAATAAGTATATAGTTGCATTACTGATGAGTAATTTAACGGTGGAACCGTGGAACATTAACTAGTTTGGAATTATATACAATAACAATTTTCATCTCACTTTTATATGCAAGTACACTTAGAAAATTGTTAAAATGACACAAAATATTCATTTGCAAAATGTTGTAAAATAATGGTGAATGTTAGGTCCAAGAAGGTATCTCCACAACAGAAGTGTTGAAAAAATTATACCCGCTAATCTTTAAAATCTCATGATGGCATAAATTATTTGATTCATCATAAAAGTTTGCTGGGTCTCAAAAGAACAGAAACGTTTTCATGAAATGAGCATTCTATATAAAATATTGGATCGATGATCTCTACATTATATTTTAGAACATAATAATGGCGGGTCTTGATCAAAATGAGTAATTTGTTATGGGAGTTATTGATGATTCATTCATGCGATTTACATTGGCAAATTTAGTTTCTAGAACTCTTAATTCTCTTCCTTTTAAGTTAAACTAAGTCGTGGAAGTTAAAAAAGTTACTTACAAATGATTTGATCATGACCAAAAATAAACTAACATATAAGATTGTGAGAAAATTATTTAAGCATCCTCACTCGAAAGAACTAAGTTGTTTACAACGTCTAACTAAAGAAAAAAAAAAGGAACTCCAGAAAAACAGCAAATATTTGATAAGCAACCGTATAGTAGAATATACTTCTTCAAGTAGAGTCTGTTAGGGAAATTAATCCCTCCGCCACGCAAGTACTAGAAATAGAGATAGAAAGAAGAAAAAACCAAGTCAAGAAGACAACAAGATTTAACGAGGTTCGGCCAATATCCTTGCCTACGTCCTCGGAGAGTTTCACCTTCACTAATGAGAGAATTACACAAGTACAAGATTACACCACTCAAGTTTATGCCCAACCGCCCCAACCCAAGCCCTTGTATCCAATAGGATACCCCTTGTACACCCTCTCTCAACCTAGAAGATCACTCTACCCCAAGAGCTATTCACACTCTTGAACACAACTCACTTTGCTTCTATACACAAAGACCCTTAGAGTTGCTCTAGACCTCTCCTCTGCTTGCCTCCACACAAGCTTCATATATTTATACCATTGATAGAAGTCTCTAGACTCACTTCATCAATGCTCCTTCATGAATCAACCACCTATCTCCCACATTAACTCCCTAGGAAGACTAAAAAAGGTCAATACATGAATTTAACCATGCACGTATTCCCAATGCATCAACTTGACCATGCATTTATACCCAATGCATGCACTTGACCATGCACCAATTTTCCATGCATAAGTTGTCACTTGAATGCACAAACAATTAATATCATGCATTCATGCCATGCAAAATATCTCCACCAAGGGGGGATAGGCACCAAACCCAACAAAGTCTTCTGTAGAAAAACAATAGGACAAAAGGTGTCTCTACATGTGGTTGTCTACAAAAATAGACTGCTTTTGATTATCCTGTTATCATATACTCTTCTTGATACCGGAGAAGTTGCTAGAAGAGTGCTTGCCATACAATTGGCTGTAAAACAAAGTTGTGCTGATACAGAAGACTCCATCCAACTCGGAAATTTGCACGGTTTATATATTTATTTCAAGTCTAAACTCTATAACGATCACTGTTTCATACGATCTTCATAGTTCGCAGACATACGAAATGAAACTTCATGCAAAAGAATGCGACACTTGGAAGAATGCACTACTGATTGATGTAACACCAGATATAACTAGCATACGAGAAGAGTCTTTTCTTGAGAACAAATTGATTCTTGATGGACGGAAACAAAGGACTTAATCGAACAAAGGGTAAGGATTTGAACCACAAGTTTGCATCAACGATGTGCCCACCAAAGTAGTTGACGAAGAAGGAACCAGTAAAACAGCAATTGAGTGCTGCCACTCCTCATTGTGAATATCTCAAAAAACCATTTGATTTGGCTCCTACTCTTCATTGTCAAAAATCCGTTTAATTTTTATATAACTGGTATATTACAAAATTGTGCTGATACAGGAGACTGCATCCGACTCTGCAATTTGCAAACTTCTTATATACATAAGTTCAAACCTATAGACAAGGACTACAGTGAAGAGTGTAGATGCAGAGTAGCCAAGAGCCCTTTCCAAGTCTCCCCAGGTGCACTACTGACTTGAAAGTCAAGAAGCTTTTCCTCTTTCTTGTAGTAATCTTCTAGTGGCTTACTCTGGATAGAGAAAACAGAAAATGTTAACGCCACTCATCCCCGATTTTACTTTTATAATCACAACATATAACATAGTTTGGCTGTGATGCTACCACTATCCAATACATCAAAGCTCACAAGACAGTTGGTTAGCCTCCATATTTTAGTACATCACTTAATGATATCAGTAGTTCATATGGTCTTTATAGTTCCTAGACAAGAGGACTACCTGCTCCGCAAAGATTTGGAGTTTCTCCCTCCAGGCAGCTTCTGCATAAGCAGTGGAGAATGTCAAACTTGTGGCAAGGTAATACTTGTGTTAACCGTGACACTAAGGTGTTGGTAATATAAGTTTTAATGCAATAACCTGCCAACCTGGTAGACTGATTAGAATATTAGATTGCAATGAAATAATAGATATTACCTCTTTTGTGTTTCACCAAGCAATGTTCTGTGCATTTGAAATTCACCACTAGATCAATCTCAACCAGTTGTGAAAGAATTTCCTGAAATGAAAGAAAACAGCAAACTGGATTAACAACATCACCTTATCTAACAACATATTTCATACTAACACACCAACACTTTGAGGCCTAGATTCATTCGTTTAAAGTTGAACATTCCATAATTACTTTACTACACTCCACACAGTATACAATTGTGATTCAGAAACCAATTCAAAGGCCAAGACAACAACACTTACAGCTTGGATCTTGGAACGAGGAATTCCATCCAGTATAAATCCACTCTCTCCTCTCCAATATCCATCTTCCAATCTCTTTGACAACAACCCTAATAGTATATCCTCCTCCGCCACAATCTCCCCCCGATTCACGGCATTCGCAATCTAATTCGATCCACAACAAAAATGCAAAAGCTAAAATACAAAAAAAAATGTCCAATGTGCCTTCATTGTTTACAAAGCTATTAACTCTACCCCAAATATCATAAAACCAAAAACCCTAAACCCAAATTTCAAGACTTTTTGATAAAATTAACCAAGACAAGAATCTTTGACCTGGCTGTAGAGAGAGGAGTGAGGGTGAAGGTCTTGACGGACGAGGGTGGCCATGGAAATGTGAGGAATTTGAAGAAGCTTGGAGATTCTCTCGGCGTAGACGTGCCTCTTGGCGATTGGGCTCCCTATGAACGCCCACCGCACTCCCCTCACGGGAACCGAGCCCGCCGCGTCCGCCAACGGAGCTTGATCGCGTGGCGGCGCGTGGTGGAGCTGGCAGTAGTAGTCGTAATCGAGAATCGGCTGAGCCGCGGCGGCGGAGGAGGAGAGTCGGCTCAGGGTGAGCCGCAGAAGACGGAGTAGAGGCGGCGCGGCGGCGGTGGCGGCGGCAGGGGAAATTAAAGGGCGTAGTTTGATCATTTCTGACTCAGAGTCTGAGGGAGAGTGAAAGAAGTGAGGAGCGGTTTAGAGCGGGAGTACAATGGGCTGTGCCCGCCACTTCTGTGGGGCCTACCTATCAACCGGAACTAATTAATAAATAGTTGCATTTTCTTTTAATTTCAAAGATGACCCTCTAAATTTCTTGAAATTAACTAAATTGAACCTTATGAAGAGCTTGTAAAGTTGTAAGCAGCCGTGTTCGGAGGTTTTAAGTTCTCGTCTTCCAGTATAATAGTCGGTCGAAACTACGATTTTGAATTATCCTTATCACGTCTAATGCAAATAACATAACATGTCATACTTTATGATTTAAAAAACAAATAATACAGAAATACATGACTTTTCGAGAGATCTCAAAATTACTAGTATGACTACAAAATTGTAAACATCCGCGTGGAGATCCTAACATAGGAACAAAATGATAGCAGAGGTTTACTATCATATGAACTAAGCAATGAGTAGTTTCAAATTTTGATGCGCTTGTGCAGCCTTATTTTATAGTGGCACCTGAAACTATTAGTTCTGAACTTATGCTTCAAATTTATCCAGCTTGTCTTTCTTGTGACTAGAAGATTTTGACGGTCAGATTATGGATCTTAATTTTTGTTATCTTAATGTTGCATTGGCCATTATTGTGGACCAATTTCATTGCAATAAATAAAAAATGAAATGCTCGACTTTTCGCAAATAAATAATATTAGTAGAGGTGTACTTTTGTACAAACAGTAAAGATAAATATTTAAGAAGATTGAAATCTACACTCTCTTTCTAAGATACAAAAATTTAAGTTGCTAAGTACAAATCCTTTTGAAGGAACTAAAAAAAAATATTTAAATTATTAAAAATGAAAAAAAAATGTGAATTGTAAAATAGAGATTATATATTTCACTACTCTTATTTTTTTTTTTTTTTTGAGAATGAAAAAAAAAATGATAAAGAGTATATATTTCACTTCTCATATTTAATATGATGTCTATAGAGGATTTTGGGCGTTTGTAAAAATTGAATTTTGGTCCAAGTGTTGAAAGTCATTTTTGGTTGAATGTAGAGGGGAAAAAAAACAAAACAAAATGTACAATCAGCACATATTAAAGCTGGTCAAGGCTAGAAATTATTACAAATACGAAATACCAAATAGAACTCAATTCTTAGCTGTTCAAACAACAAACAATACAAAAGAACCTAGATCCCCTCCTTAAGCATTGCCCGCACCCTCATGGGGAGACCATATAGCCTAATAAACCCAGCTGCATCGGCTTGATCATACACATCTCCGCTCTCAAATGAAGAGATGTCTTGCCTATACAGGCTATATGGACTCTTACGGCTAGTTACAGTGATCGAACCCTTGTACAACTTTAGAGTTACTGATCCCGTTGTTGTCTCCGAGATTTTCTCCATGAATGCATCCATGGACTCACGAAGTGGGTCGAACCACCTGCCTGCATAGACTAGCTCTGCATATTTGAGGGCAAGCGAGTCTTTAACTTGCATTGTTTCTCGATCCAAAGTTAAGGACTCCAACTCTCGTGCAGCAGCGAATAGGATGGTGCCTCCAGGAGTTTCATAGACTCCACGGCTCTTCATACCAACAAGACGGTTTTCAACCATGTCAACACGACCAATTCCGTGTCTTCCGCCAATCTCATTAAGCTTCGTAAGCAAAGACGCTGGTGAAAGCTCTTGTCCATCGACTGAAACTGGAATTCCTGAAACGATCCCAATATCTACATACCTGTGCGAACATGGGAGCATGCTTAAGAAAATGTTCTTTATTTTAGCAACTAAGAAAATGTACTTGGCACACAAAGTAAAACAAAGTTGAACTGCAACTTACTCGGGTTCATTCGGTGCATCTTCTGGATCGACAGATAACATGAACATATCCTTCTTCGGCTCATTTTCCGGGTCTTCCAAAATATCACCCTTTGATCAAAGAGGAGTAAAATTTAGAACTGAAACAGCAAGCAAAATGACCCAAAAGATTCCACTAGCAACTTTATCAAACCAAAAACTGTTGCCAAAGACTTAAAATTGTAAGTTGTAACCTAGTTCACTTGGGCAGGCATCAATTGATACATTTCTCCTAATACCTTTACTCATCAAGCAAACATACTCAGAACTCCCTTAACCAACAGACTCATGTCCTTAATGTTCAGGGAATATCCAATGTCTGCAGGAGACTGCAACTTTTTTTAATCATTGGTTATGACATAAAGGGAAGGGGAACTAGAACTTCAGACTGGTCCTCTGGAAGACAAGCATAACTATCAACTGGGAGTATCGAATAAGTTCTGACATCAAATATTACAAGCGCAGATATGCACCAGTCATAAAAGCTTAGGCATAACAGTGCAATTACCTAAGATTTTATAGCGAAAGATGCATTTATCCAGAATTAGCAAAAACAAAACTGAAACAGAGTTGTAAAAACTACCTCATGACTAAGGTGCCATAAGTTCCCATCTCTGCTGTATATGGATTTCTTTGTCACTGGGACAGGCACATTATGCTTCTTAGCATATTCAATAGCATCTTCTCTACCTGTAATGTCCCATTCCCTCCAAGGAGCCACCACATTGAGTTTGGGGTCGAGAGCAAAAAAGGTCAGCTCAAACCGAACCTAAACAGACATGAAAGGTAGTGTAAGAAGAAAAACAAGTGAGATGTTGTTATATTAAATGCTTAAGTGCAACACATGCCTGATCATTTCCTTTCCCTGTGCATCCATGAGCGACGGCATCAGCTCCAACTGCCTTGGCAACATCTACCATGGCCTGTTTTCAGGATGTCATATGGATATATCAATGCCACAACAAAATGACCAGCAAAGTTCTGAAAATTAGCTACTTAACCCTATACTCAACTCTACCAGAAACAGAGAAAACTGTTCAAGGAAGAGCAGATGCATTTATCACTAAATCCAAAAGGATTCTTTTCATTTGTTTCAGCTGTGCAAGTAGAAATCAACAAAGGCAATGAACATATAATGAAACAACATAATAGCCTGAGATTTGGAGATCACCTTAGCAATAACAGGACGGGCCATTGAGGTCCCCAGCAAGTATTTCCTCTCATAGATTGCACCAGCTCGCAAGCAAGGGAATATATAGTCTTTTACAAACTCCTCCTTCAGATCCTTCACTACTAACTGACAAGCCCCGCTGGCCTTGGCCTTCTGTTCCAGACCATCCAATTCTTTTATACCCTAAAATATTTAGAATAGGGAATGCACGGAAGTCAGAACCAACAATTACCACCTTAAAATTCATTGCTTGAAATAATATCAGATAAATCTGAAATAGATGTTGCTTCACCGAACTTACTTGACCCACGTCGGCAGTGAAGCAAACAACTTCACAACCATAGTTCTCCCTGAAAGTAAAAGGTAAATGAACAGATCAATAATGGCAAACTATTGATTCAGAAGTATAAGCTTGTATGTGAACTGCCTGAGAAAACATGTGAAACAACATATGCAATATGCATCAATAAGCATTAACACTAATTGTAAAGTAATGGTGTCTCAATTTTGCAACAAATTTAGTAGGAGGGGGGAGATATGCAGCACACAGAACGAACTATCCAAAAAGGAAAATTTCTATTTTGTAATATGGCAGAACTGTTCTTAGTATTGCTTCACTATCCTTTGGTGCTTTTGAACACTTATGCAGGCATCATATGCATGGCTGATGTTTACTACAGGTGTCAATGTAACTATAAAAACAAAGTGCATACCTTAGCCATGGGACAATGACTGACGTGTCTAAGCCACCACTATAGGCCAGAACAACCTTGTTCAATTTGCCACGTAATCCTCTTTCCTTTGTAGTTCCAGCAACTTCAGTCTCACTGTAACTGGGCAGTGCTGCTCCAATCTCAAAGAGTAAATATCCAGCATGTAGTACTTAAAATCTCAGAACGCATGGATGAGTGAATCTCAATCTAAAATATAATGCTTGAAATCTCATTTTAAATCCTTAAGCATCTACTTGTCTGGGTGTTACTAATTTCTCCTTAAATTGACAAAAAGACAAAAGCTTTAATCTGTGAAAACAAACCCAGAACAACTTGAGCAAAAAATTTCAGTCTTTAATGATCTTCCAGAATTTTGTTTCGGAAAAATAAAATGGACCTGATTTTGGAGCGTGAAAGGCGAAGTTGGTGGGCAAGCAAGCGGACGTGGTGTTCAACTGAGCCATAATGGCGGTCACAGAGCTTCTGAGCGTCTCTGAGAGAGAGAGAGAGGTTGGTCTAATATCAGGGTTTTATACAGGGTTTTTTTTTTTTTTTTTTGGGACAAATCTATATTTTTAGCTTCTGTCTAATTACAATAAGTTTCTTGTATTAAAAACCTAACGAGTGTAGTTTGGCTTGTCTATTATTTGCTATGTTTTCCATAGCTTATAGGCTCGCTTTTGAAGTGAGCGATTAGTTCGAATATAGTTGGTCTATCATATGTACTATTATGGCTCCTCCATGAAACTTTGCTCTAGCCATTGTTATGTGTTGGCGGGTGAGTATGTAATGGCCTTCTTAACATGCGCTATTATCAATGGAATTACCATTATTAAAAAAAAAAAATTAGGCCAAAATTAACAAAATGTCTATGGACCAAAATACCCCTCCAATTGTTGAAGAGGGAATCAAGAGAGATTATTTTTCTTCCAAAATTTGTTACCAATCAAAGCGGTGTCATATCGTATATCTTACAACGATACGTCGGTGATTCCGCTGCTGCCTTTCTCGATTCCTCTTTCTTTTTTCATTTTTCTTTGTTTAACAATATGCAAGGCAATTCTTTGCTTAGCGATATGCTAATGATGTTGTTTGATGTTTTGTATGGTTTTGAAATTTTGTTGATTGATGGAGTACTTTAAACTTGAACGTTCGTGCAATTGAGTGATTTGGTTTCTTTCCAGACTCTTGTTGAAAAGTTTGGTGATGTCTCTGTCTCACTCGGAGGAGCGATAGTTTTTGCCGATGTTGGCAACTGTTGCTAGGTTTTCCTCTGTTGGAGGATTTCCTTCTGGATTCTCCTCTCTTGAAGGGTTTCCTCCCTTGATGGATAGCTTGTTTTGGTTTTCTTTTCAGTTTGTTTGTAATTTTTGCCTAAAATTTATTTGGGTCTTTTGTTTGCAAAATTATTGTTTGTTTAAAAAAAAAAAAAAAGAACAATCAAATTATTCACCTTTAGGAAAAAGTAATCATCATTTCTACTTGGTAAATCAAAGGAGATGGAATTGGTAGAAGATGGCAATAAGCAATGGTAGTGTGTTGAATAAATTTTTGTACCAACTACTATAAATTTTAATTCTATATCGCGAAATTTTGATATTAGTAGGTAGTTCGACAATATCATAGAAAAGATCTCTCTAGTTTGCAAGTTTCATTACTAATAACAACAACTAGTACTTCTTGTTGATATGAAACTGAGGCAACGCATATTGCAAATGTTTGCCGATGGTGTTGAACAGTTGAAGCATATTGCAAATTACGTAGTGACATATAACATATGACTTTTGTCTATACAACTTAAAACAAAGAATAAGCGAAATTCAATCATATCCAAATATCTCGAATCAGTTCTCTCTCCCTCTCCTTCTGGCCAAGTCACTGGAAGATAAACAATCATCTTTGCCTCTCTTTCTGCCTGCAACGATGACGGATTAGATCGCACTCTCAATCTATCCCTGGATCGTTCTGGCAATTCTCAATCTGAAGTTTTACCTCTCTCTCTCTCTCTCTCTCAATCTCTAGATGATTCTGAATTCTCAAAAAACAAAAAAACAAAATTTCATTGTTGATATATTAAACGGCAGAACCAATAAAATAAAATCTCAAAAAATAAAAAGGCAAAAGCATTACGACCGTACAAACTCCATTCTACTTTCGCATTATAGTTATAATAGTGTTTTCAGTACAATGATTACATCAAAGAGATAAGATGCAAAAGCCAAAACATGCTAGGATATAGACACCAACACAGAAATGCACATGGTATGAGGGCCATCGTTACTCCTCTCTAAACCGTTTAAAGTGCATTGAGATGTGCGTGACTAAATTATTGATGGAATACGATATAGCCTGATCCGAAATCAAATTACAAAGAAAACAAGCATAGCAACCACCAAGTCAAAGAACTGAAATCTCCCAGGAACCAAACTGGCGGTGGAGATGTGAAAAAGATAAGGCCAAAGTTGAAGTTGTTGAAGTAAAAGAGTGTGGTGGGGTAGCAAGAAGAAGAAGAACTTTGAAGTTGGTAGCTAGCTCCAGCAATGGTAGAAGAACTTTGAAGCCTGTTTTGCACATTTGCAAATACCAGTAATTACGTTACAAACATACAGGCGAACATGTCAACGTACTGAAGTTAGGCTTAGATCCTTGTTGAAAATTAATGTTCTAAAAAAGAAAAATCCTTGTTTTCATTGTTGTGAATTTCCTTGTGGAATGGTAGTAATGAAGCCCCAGTTGTAATACAAAAGATAGAAACAGACGAAAGCTGCAGCAGGAACAAGCACTAAATTTGTTCTCGAAAGAGGCAAGTAAAACACGATCGCGGAGAGGTTCAAAATACTTATGTACGTACTATGAATAATCTTTTTTTTTTCTTTGAACCAACAAAGAGGAGGGTGAACACGAAATTAATAAAACCGCTTCGATCAAAAACAAATTGGCATATGATATGGCCGTTCAGAAAAAAAGCAACAAAGCAAAAATGAAACGACCTTGAAGCTTGAAAGATGTAGGCACACATATATCCAAGATTTAAACTCGAGGATTTGGTTCATGTTTACCCGACCTATTGGTCATTCTCTCCTTAGTCGTGGGGACAAACCAGGTTGACTCTTCCAGGAAAAAAAAAATGTAAAGATAAGTATTTATGAAGAGTGAAATCTACACTCTTTTTCCATATTTGGTTGTAGTTCTAAGATACAAAATTTAAGTTACTAAAAACAAATCTTCAAGTTATTAAAAATGAAAAAAAAAAGTGTAAATTATACAATAGAGTATAAATTTCACTTCTCATATTTAATATGATTTCTCTGTGTCTGTAAAAATTGAATTTTAGTCCAAGTGTTGAAAGTAATTTTTGGTTGAATGTAGAGGGGGAAAAATGTACAATCAGCACATATCAAAACTGGTCAAGGCTAGAAATTACTACAAATACGAAATACCAAATAGTACAAATACCAAAAAGAACACAATTCTTAGCTGTTTCAAACAACAAACAATACAAAAGAACCTAGATCCCCTCCTTAAGCATTGCCCGCACCCTCATGGGGAGACCATATAGCCTAATAAACCCAGCTGCATCGGCTTGATCATACACATCTCCGCTCTCAAATGAAGAGATGTCTTGCCTATACAGGCTATATGGACTCTTACGGCTAGTTACAGTGATCGAACCCTTGTACAACTTTAGAGTTACTGATCCCGTTGTTGTCTCCGAGATTTTCTCCATGAATGCATCCATGGACTCACGAAGTGGGTCGAACCACCTGCCTGCATAGACTAGCTCTGCATATTTGAGGGCAAGCGAGTCTTTAACTTGCATTGTTTCTCGATCCAAAGTTAAGGACTCCAACTCTCGTGCAGCAGCGAATAGGATGGTGCCTCCAGGAGTTTCATACACTCCACGGCTCTTCATACCAACAAGACGGTTTTCAACCATGTCAATACGACCAATTCCGTGTCTTCCGCCGATCTCATTAAGCTTTGTAAGCAAAGAAGCTGGTGAAAGTTCTTGTCCATCGACTGAAACTGGAATTCCTGAAACGATCCCGATATCTACATACCTGTACGAACATGGGAGCATGCTTAAGAAAACGTTCTTTATTTTTAGCAACTAAGAAAATGTACTTGGCACACAAAGTAAAACAAAGTTGAACTGCAACTTACTCAGGTTCATTCGGTGCATCTTCTGGATCGACAGATAACATGAACATATCCTTCTTTGGCTCATTTTCCGGGTCTTCCAAAATATCACCCTTTGATCAAAGAGAAGAGTAAAATTTAGAACTGAAACAGCGAGTAAAATGACCCAAAAGATTCCAACAGCAACTCTATCAATCCAAAAACTGTTGCCAAAGACTTAAACTTGTAAGTTGTAACCTAGTTCACTTGTGCAGGCATCAATTGATACATTTCTCCTAATACCTTTACTCATCAAGCAAACATACTCAGAACTACCTTAACCAACAGACACAGGTTCTTAATGTTCAGGGAATATCCAATGTCTGCACAAGACTGCAACTTTTTTTAATCATTGGTTATGACATAAAGGGAAGGGGAATTAGAACTTCAGACTGGGCCTTTGGAAGACAAGCATAACTATCAACTGGGAGTATCGAATAAGTTCTGACATCAAATATTACAAGCACAGATATTCACCACTCATAAAAGCTTAGACATAACAGTGTAATTCTGGCTCCAAAATACCACATCCTAAGATTTTATAGCGAAAGATGCATTTATCCAGAATTAGCAAAAACAAAACTGAAACAGAGTTGTATAAACTACCTCATGACTAAGGTGCCATAAGTTCCCATCTCTGCTGTATATGGATTTCTTTGTCACTGGGACAGGCACATTATGCTTCTTAGCATATTCAATAGCATCTTCTCTACCTGTAATGTCCCATTCCCTCCAAGGAGCCACCACATTGAGTTTGGGGTCGAGAGCAAAAAACGTCAGCTCAAACCGAACCTAAACAGACAGGAAAGGTAGTGTAAGAAGAAAAACAAGTGAGATGTTGTTATATTAAATGCTTAAGTGCAAAACATGCCTGATCATTTCCTTTCCCTGTGCATCCATGAGCGACGGCATCAGCTCCAACTGCTTTGGCAACATCTACCATGGCCTGTTTTCAGGATGTCATATGGATATATCAATAAGAGAACAAAACTGAGACAAAAAACAACGACCTGGAAAGTTCTCAAACTTAGCTACTTAACCCTATACTCAACTCTGCTAGAAACGGAGAAAACTGTTCGAGAAAGAGCAGATGCATTTATCACTAAATCCAAAAGGATTCTTTTCACTTGTTTCAGCTGTGCAAGTAGCAATCAACAAAGGCAATGAACATATAATGAAACAACATAATAGCCTGAGATTCAGAGATCACCTTAGCAATAACAGGACGAGCCATTGAGGTCCCCAGCAAGTATTTCCTCTCATAGATTGCACCAGCTCGCAAGCAAGGGAATATATAGTCTTTTACAAACTCCTCCTTCAGATCCTTCACTACTAACTGACAAGCCCCACTGGCCTTGGCCTTCTGTTCCAGACCATCCAATTCTTTTATACCCTAAAATATTTAGAATAGGGAATGCACGGAAGTCAGAACCAACAATTACCACCTTAAAATTCATTGCTTGAAACAATATCAGATAAATCTGAAATAGATGTTGCTTCACCAAACTTACTTGACCCACGTCGGCAGTGAAGCAAACAACTTCACAACCATAGTTCTCCCTGAAAGTAAAAGGTGAATGAACAGATCAATAATGGCAAACTATTGAATCAGAAGTATAAGCTTGTATGTGAACTGTCTGAGAAAATATGTGAAACAACATATGCAATATGCATCAATAAGCATTAACACTAAGTGTAAAGTAATGGTGTCTCAATTTTGTAATAAATTTAGTAGGAGGGAGGAGATATGCAGCACACAGAACTAACTATCCAAAAAGGAAAATTACTATTTTGTAATATGGCAGAACTGTTCTTAGTATTACTACACTATTGCTTCACCATCCTCTGGTGCTTTTGATAAACAAATGCTAAATATATGTTTAAACCCCAATCATATGCTTCATTTACAATCATACCATTCAGAACGTACAATTGCATAGTGAAACAGAAAAAAACAATGTTGTGGTAAATTTTGAACACTTATGCAGGCATCATATGCATGGCTGATGTTTACATAGGTGTCGATGTAACTATAAAAACAAAGTGCATACCTTAGCCATGGGACAATGACTGACGTGTCTAAGCCACCACTATAGGCCAGAACAACCTTGTTCAATTTGCCACGTAATCCTCTTTCCTTTGTAGATCCAGCTACTTCTGTCTCACTGTAACTGGGCAGTGCTGCTCTAATAACTGCATGCATCTCAAAGAGTAAATATCCAGCATGTAGTACTTAAAATCTCAGAACGCATGGATGAGTGAATCTCAATCCAAAATATAATGCTTGGCATCTCATTTTAAATCCTTAAGCTCTATCTTATCAGAGATTAATTCATTCACAATTACCCCTCAATTAATTAACCACTGGTATGTTTACTCCTGTAATCCAACAATTCTCTGTTTTCTGTGTATACAACCAACAATTGTGTATTTCTATTTTGAAACCCCATCAAGAAAAACTTTTTTGACAGGAAATGATTTTATGAGATTATTGCATGCTTAGAATGAAATTTTAAAGAAGACAGACCTATAGCCTAGTTTTATAGGAAAGAAAACTAAAAACTAAAGCTAGGAAGGCCTTTGCCACCTTATTCTCTGTTTTACTATGTCAGGGAATATCAGCTTAGACATAAATATCAGAGGAGGCCCAGCCATTGAAATGCTGGTATTGGACTACAATGCCAGAAAACGTAAACATACTTGTTTACAGAATACTGCTACACATCACCCCTTTGATGTGCAAGTTCTACAGTCTAGACCTTAACATTCACAAATAAGGACAACATGAACGCAAACATAGTAATCTGCTAAACTTGTCATAGACGTCCAAGTTTTCCGCCATTTCAACAGATTACATAACCATAACGAACACATCGTATCATGTACACTAAAATAGCAACACACACAAACAGGAAAAGAAAAGACCAATTATAGGATGCAGTGATTTATATAGAAATTCCAAGAGTGTAACAAAAACAATGATAAGCATTCCCCACCTTGGTTGCGAGCTCTAGTTACACCTCCATTGATACTCAAACCCGCAAATGCATTCCCCTGAAGCTCACTCTTTCTTGCCCCCAACTGCGGAAACAAATTAAAAACATGATCATTCAAGGCCAACGAGAACAAATCAATATGAAATAACTAAATACAATTACAAGGAACGGGAAAATCGATGCATAACACAAGGCATTATGGCTATAGGTAGCTCTACCTCTTGAAACGATAATTTCCTTTGACATGCAACTCCATCATGGCATAAATTCAACTCTGCTCATTCGAAAACCAAAAAAAACAATAGGTTGATATCGGAACGTAAAATCACACTGTAATCCAAGCACTTTTCTTTCAAAACTTAAGCATCTACTTGTCTGGGTGTTACTAATCTCTCCTTAAATTGACAAAAAGACAAAAACTTTAACCAACTGAATTGATTCTGGTTTCTGTGAAAACAAACCCAGAACAACTTGAGCAAAAAGTTTCAGTCTTTAATGATCTTATCGAACTCCATCAGCCCATTTCTAAACCCAATATTTTGTTTCAGAAAAATAAAATGTACCTGATTTTGGAGCGTGAAAGGCGAAGTTGGTAGGCAAGCAAGCGGACATGGTATTCAACTGAGCCATAGTGGCGGTGACAGAGCTTCTGAGCGTCTCAGAGAGAGAGAGAGAGAGAGAGGTTGGTCTAATATTAGGGCTTTATACAGGGTTTTTATATGTTGGGAACAAAAGCCATTATAAATAAAAATTAGGCCAAAATAAATGAAAAAGAAAACAAAATATCTATGGACCAAAATACCCCTCCAATTGTTGACGTCTTTTTTTTTTGGGTACAGTGGGGGCACAAGGCCCAAACGCAAGGAAGAAAACAGAAAAAAAAAAAAAAAAATTAGTCCATCTCAGAAGACATAAAGGTTCTTGGCCTAGAAATGCCATCAATATCATCCATCACAGCTTGATAGACAAAAGGAGGAATGGAAGGGCATCTGCAAAGCCCCAACTCTTGATCAGTACTTCTCTTGGCTAAACCATCCGCAATCATATTCCGCTCACGATGGATATGCTGAATATAATAAGATTCAAAGGAGGTAAGCATAATCTTACAATTAGAAAGCAGAGTACCCAAGGGATGGGGATCAATGACAGCACTCATCATTAGGTTCAAAAGAGTAGCAGAATTTGTTTCCACAGTAATATGATTGATCTTAAGCTCAAAGGCAATCTGCAAACCTGTAAACAAACCCCAAGCCTCAGCTTGAAGTACTTCACCACTACCAATGTTGTGCATAAAGCCATGATGCCAAATTCCTGAGCTGTCACTTATGACCCCTCCAGCACCAGTTAAACCATTACTGGTTCTAGATCCATCCACATTTAATTTGAATTGGCCAACAGAAGATTTTTGCCAACACAACATCTCAATTCTACTGATAGAGATATTCTTAGAGTTAATGTGACAAGAACTCCATTCTCTAATGTACTGAAATATAATGGAAGCAGTATTATGAGGTCTTTGGAAGCCATTATCAAAAATATACTTGTTGCGCCATTTCCAAATAAACCAACAGGTGTAAATGAACAAATGAGACCATTCAAATCCCAAAAACTTCCAGTTTTTTTGCAAGAGGTTAGCTGCTATCCAACTATATATTCCAGTCAAGATTGAAAGTTCTAATAATGGTAGCAGGCATTCCAATTTCCTTCCAAACAGTAGTAGCCATGGGACAATCCCTGAACAAATGAATCATAGATTCAGGTTCCTCAGGGCAATGTTTACAGTTTGGGTTCATAGTAAAGTGTCTTTGTGCTCAGTGCATATTAGTTAGCAACCTCCCTTGAACAAAGAGCCAAGTGAAGATTTTTAATTTTGGATGAATATTTAAGCTCCAGATACCTTTCCAAAGACCACTAATAGGTTGACCATCATCAACAATGCTATTATAAGCACTTTTCACAGAAAATTTGCCATCAAGTGTGGGCTTCCATATCATCTTATTAGAAATTCACCTAAAGCTATCAATAGGAATGCAAATAATTTTAGCTGCAACTTCAGGAGGTAAACAAGCATAAACCATTGTGATATCTCAATCATAGCCATTCCAGAAGTCTTGAACTAGTAAGTTGGGATCCACCATGGTACGATCAATAGCCAGATGAGCCAAAATTCCTTGAGGGGACCAATGGTCAGTCCAAAATCGAGCAGTGCCACCATCACCAATTCTCCATATAATTCCTTGTCTTAATAGAGTAGCACCAGAGCAAATACTACGCCAAGTAGTAGAGCACTTATCAGGAGGTTTGTAGAGATTGCTAATCAAACTGACATGTTTCAAATACTTAGCTTTGTACAAATTGCACCAAAGACCATCATCATTTTGTAGAATTCTCGAACTAACCTTAGCCAACATGGCTTCGTTCATATCAGTTGTCCTCTTAATGCCCAAGCCACCCCTATTTTTAGGTTTGCAAACATTGTCCCAATTTACCAAATGTATTTTCCTTTTATCATCACTATCACCCCAAAGAAAATCCCTGTTGAGTTTATCTAAAGCATCACAAGTAGATAAGGGGCTCTTAGCTGTCTGCATAGTGTAAATAGGTATAGAAGCAGTCACAGAATTAATTAGAGTGAGTCTACCAGCCATGCTCAGATTTTTACTTTTCCATCCATAGAGCCTACCATGAACCTTGTCAATCATTTCAGAGTAAGTGTGTTTAGTAACTTGAGAGTGCAAAAGAGGCACACCAAGATACTTACCAAGATCCTTCGTGAGAGGTGAGCCACAAATACCACTTATAGCCCTTGCAAGGTTAGTCCTAACATTAGGGGAGCAGTAAATTTTGGATTTCTCAAAATTCACAGACTAACCAGAGATACTACAAAACAAATCCATGCATTTTTTCAGGACTCTAGCTTGGTTGGTAGAAGCTTCAGCAAACAGGATTAAGTCATCAGCAAAAAACAAGTGTGACACCAATGGACCAGATTGATAGGATTTGATTGGTTTCCATTGGCCAACTTCAATCGCCGATTGAATGAGATGGGAGAGCTTTTCCATGAGATGGGAGAGCTTTGTCAAGAGGGAATCAAGAGAAATTATTTTTCTTCCAAAATTTGTTCCCTCTTTATCAATCAAATCGGTGTCGTATCGTATATCTTACAACAGCACGCCGGTCATTCCGCTTCTAACTTTCTCGATTTCTCTTTCTTTTTTCATTTTCCTTTGGTTAACAGTATGCGAGAGAATTCTTTGCTTGGCGATATGCTAATGGTGTTATTTGATGTTTTGTATGCTTTGAAATTTTGTTGATCGATGGAGTTTTTTAAACTTGAACGTTCATGTAATTGAGTGATTTGGTTTCTTTCCAGACTCCTGTTGAAAAGTTCAGTGATGTTTCTGTGTCACCTGGAGGAGCGGCAGTTTTTGGCGATGTTGGTAAATGTTGCTAGCTTTTCCTCTCATGGAGGATTTCCTTCTGGATTCTCCTCTCTTGAAGGGTTTCCTCCCTTGATGGGCTATTACTATAGTTGGGTTTGTTTTGGTTTTCTTTTCAGTTTGTTTGTAATCTTTGCCCAAAATTTATTTGGGTCTTTTGTTTGCAAATGTATTGTTTGAAAAAAAAAAAAATTTAAAACCTTTCACTGCAAAAAAAGGGACAATCAATGAATTTTTTTGGGATAATTTTATCTTTACAGTCCCTTCTCTCTAGCGAGAGTTAGGGTTTTGGGATAACGGAGTGGACGTCTGCGAGTCCTTCTACCTTGTCGGCCATCATCTGTGCGTATGTGGTGGTGGCTCCGAGGAGTGGAGTGGGTTTGTTGGTTTTGGGTATTCAGTACGACGTGGTTGTGTAAGATGGAGGAGGTCCTTGTAGATCTAACCAAGCGAATGGCCATTGAAGATGAAGAGGATCTGAATGTGATCCAGTTAGAAGATCTGAAGGAGGTTGTTGATCGAAAGTATTGGTTGGTGGGTAAATTATTGACAAATAAACCTTTTTGCTTCGAAGCGTTGCGGAGTACCATGAAAAGTCTTTGGGCCCTAAAGGAAGAGGTAGTTATCTTTCAATGGGAAGCTTTTGATCGGATTCTTTTCTCATTTGGGTCTAACGCAGATCGTGGGAAGATTTTGAAGGGGAGTCCGTGGACGTTTGATCATGCTTTACTTCTCCTTAATGCATCAGATGGAATGGTGGATCCCAAATCAATATCTCTTAATTCTCAGTCTTTTTGGATTCGTGTCAAAGGTATTAAACCTGCTTTCATGACCACCAGACTATCTGAGCGTATTGGGAGACAGTTAGGGACTTTTTACCCAATGGGTGGTGGCTTTGGGGAGGATTGCAGTGGACGGTTTTTACATATTCGAGTTGGGTTAGAGGTGTCCAAGCCACTGCAAAGGTGGGTCAAAATTTCGATAGGTATGGAGTTGTTACCTGAAAAGTTCCAGTTGGAGTACGAACATCTACCTTATTTCTGCTTCTTTTGTGGTCTTTTAGACCATGTGGGTTCAGGATGTCAATTGCACAAAGAGGGTGTGATTCTGAAAGAGAGATTTGGAAGATGGAGAATGTTATCCAAGGATGTGTTTTCGATCGACCCGGAAGGATAGCTTCAAGGGAAGCGATTTGGGTTGATTCCTAAGCCAAAGGGTTGGTCCTTAAGTGTTTCTGATAATGAAGTTACTGGATCAGTTCGAACGAGATTGGAATTTGAGGAAGGAAGAGTGCAGGGAATGGAGGAGATGGATGTTGATACTGAGGATCGAAACTTGACGGAGGTCCCTCCGACCAAGCGCCGGCGTCGACTGAGGGATGACGTGGCACCTCATTTATCCCTGCATTCATGTCCAAAGGAATCACAGGATGATATGTTGGCTGTGAATTCGGGATTGATTGAGCGAGATGTCAGGAAGCAATCTGTAGAAGATCATGATTTAATTGAGGGAGGCTCCACATTAGGCAGGAAAGAAGCTGGTTTGCTTGGTAATGGGGCACGTGGGGTACAAGTGCCCACTTCAAAAGGTGGGCTACAGAGTGGGCTACAGAACCATGCTTCTAATTTGGCCCAATCCCACCCACTCACACCGACTACAGCTCCAGATTCTAATCTCGAGATTGTATCTGCTGGGGGTTGTTTCTCAACCTCTCATTCTGATTCAAAATCTGTGAATCAAAAGTCAAAACAGAAGAAAGGGATTTTTGAATTTGGGGAAGGCAAATCTGTAGGGGTGGAAGGGGATGATGTTAGAGTTTACAAAAGGGGAGGTGGAAGAGGTCGGCGAAGTGATGGCAGAGAGGGTTTTGGGGGAGGAGGGGGGAGTACTAAGGACAAGGAGAAAGGGAAGGAAGTTGTCTCTGAAGGTGTGGAGAATGATGGGAAGCTAAAGAGGATGAAAGATACGGCAGCATTGGGAGGTCGAGGTAGAGGTGGAAAGGGGCGCTATGGCTTAAAAGTCAGCGGTCAGGGGCGGGGGCACTCCTCCAACCGAGTTCCCCCACGAAAATCCAATCTTGCTGATGTCTCAGGTAACTGTTTAACCGTGATGGGCTCCGGTTCTTGGGCCCATCATGAGCAATGATAGGAGTTAGCTAGAATGTGCGGGGATTGGGGAACCCGCATACATTCCGAGCCTTGAAGAAATTTCTTCAAGCGAAAGACCCCGACTTGGTGGTCTTAATGGAAACCAAGAAAAAGAAGGAGGAAATGGCTGATATTTGCTTTAATTTGGGTTTTGGTGGGTGTAGTGTAGTGGGGAAGGTGGGTCATAGTAGCGGTGGTTTAGCCTTGTGCTGGAAGAGTCAGTTGGTCGTCAGGCCTTTGGGCTTTTCCCAAGGGCATATTGATGTTGAGATACAGCTGAATGCGGAAACTATCAGGGTCACTGGTTTGTATGGAAATCCAGAAACTCATCTCAGGCAATTTTCTTGGGAACTCTTGCGACGAATAGCTGCTTCGGTAAGGGGATCGTGGATTGTCTTTGGGGATTTTAATGAATTGCTCAGTGTTTCTGAGAAGATTGGTGGGAATGAGAGGTCTGAGGCATAAATTCAGAAATTCTGGGAAGCCATTGATGATTGTGGGTTACAGGAAGTTGAGTTTTCGAGCCCGATGGTTACTTGGAGACGTGGTTCCATTGTAGAGCGATTGGATAGATGTTTTCTTAATCAGGAGGCGGCAGATTTGTTCCCTTAGTTTCATGAGTTTCACATTGATGCAGGGGCTTCTGATCACATCCCTCTACTTTTTTTAACAGATGGTGGAGTTGGGAGAGGAGTTGGTAAGACGAAATTCAATAGAAGATTTCAATTCGAAGCATTTTGGGCAAAAAGAGAGGGCTGTGGGAGCGTTGTTCAAGAAAATTGGGCTGAGAGTAATTCCTTGGGAGTCATTCAAAGAAATCTATTTACTGTTTCAAAGGCTTTGAGGCGTTGGAATGATGATAATATTGGCCATATTCCGCGGAAGATAAGGCAGTTGCAGGGGGAGTTATCCAAATGGCCTTTTGATAATCTAGATGACAGGGTACAGTAGAAGAGAAAGGAGGTACTGGGTGAGTTGAACAGGTTTATGGAGCTTGAGGAGTCATTATGGAAACAGAGGTCTCAGGTGTCGTGGTTGAATGAGGGAGATAGTAACACAAAATTCTTTCACGGTATGCAAAGACTCGGGGAAGAAAAAACAGCATACAGGGTATTACTAATTCAGAGGGAGAATGGCAGGATTCTGATAAGGGTATTCAGGATGCTTTCTTAGATTACTTCTCAAAGTTGTTTACTTCTGAAGGGTGTAACTATATGGAGCTGGTTCTCGATGCGGTGCCACAGAAAGTTACCAAGGATATGAACCAGAAACTTGAACAACCTTTTACAAGGATTGATATTGATGTTGCATTGAAGCAGATGGGTCCAGACAAGTCACCGGGTGTAGATGGTTTCTCAGCTCGATTCTATCAGACTTATTGGGAGGTGGTTGGAGATGATATCAGTAAGTTCTGTTTGCAGGTTTTGAATGATGAAGTTGAGTTAGCTGGGCTCAATCACACATTGTTGGCTTTGATTCCGAAACTTGATAATCCTATAATGGTGACTGACTTCCGACCAATTAGTTTATGCAATGTCCTTTACAAGCTGATTTCTAAAGCATTGGTGAATCGCATGAAAGCAATATTACCAGAGGTGATTTCAAGTTTCCAAAGTGCCTTTGTACTAGGTCGTTGCATCCATGATAATATGATTACAGCATTTGAGGTGGTCTACTCCATTCGTAGTTGACAAACAGGGGATGATCCTTTCTGTGGATTGAAGTTGGATATTAGTAAGGCGTATGATAGGGTGGAATGGGTCTTTCTTCGAAACATTATGCTGCGATTGGGGTTCAAGGAAAGTTGGGTTGATTTGCTTATGCGTTGTGTGCAATCTGTATCATTCAGTGTTCTGTGGAATGGTGAAGCAGTAGGGCTGGTCAGACCGACGAGGGGATTACGACAAGGAGACCCGCTTTCTCCATATCTTTTTCTCCTGTGTTCTGAAGGGCTTACTGGGTTGTTTCAAAAGGCTGAAAGAGATGGTCTTGTTCATAGAGCTAGGGTGGTTGAGGGGGCGCTAGCAATCTCACATAACTTATTTGCTGATGATAGCCTCCTATTTGGGAAAGCAGATATCCCTGAGTTGACAAGATTAAAACAGTGTCTACTACTTTATAAGTGCGCAGCGGGGCAGAAGATTAATTTTCAAAAATCTGCAATTGCATTTGGGCCAGGAATTACGGATGACCAGAAAGTGTCTATCACTCAATTACTAGGGTTCCTGTTGTTCCCTTTCACGAGAGGTATTTGGGGCTCCCAACGGTGGCTGGCAGGAATCGAAAGGAGATGTTCAAGAGGATACATGAGTGGCTTGACCATCATTTACAAGGGTGGCAGTCCAAATTGTTGTCGAAGGCTGGTAAAACAATGTTGATAAAGGCTGTTGCACAAGCCATCCCATCTTACACGATGTCGGTCTTCAGGTTATCTAAAGGTATTTGTAGAACCTATCAATCTAAGGTTGGGAAATATTGGTGGGGTAATGGTGGTAAAAAGAAGGGTATCCACTGGTGTAAGTGGGATGTTCTATGTCGAAACAAATTGGCAAGCGGCTTGGGTTTTAGATATATTGAAGTTTTTAACCAGGCTTTGCTTGCAAAAACTTTATGGCTGATTGTGCTCCATCCTGAATCCCTAGTTAACCATATACTATAACTCAAGTATGGCATTGGAGGTAATTGGGCAGCGACTCAAATTGGAACAAAAGCATCCTTTATTTGGCGAAGTTTGGTGTGGGGTAAGGAATTGTTAAGTGCGGGGATCCGGTGGAGAATTGGTAATGGAGAAACGACAAGAATTTGGGAGGATAAGTGGCTGGCCTCGCCACTGACCTTTTGGATAATTATGCCAAGTTTCTTGAATGGGAATACCACAGTCAATCAGGTTATGGCAAGGCCAGGTATATGGAACATTGAATTTATTAAAGAGCACTTTCTCTCGGTGGATGTTGACAAGATCCTCTCAATTCCTCTTTGTCAACGTAGTGGGGGGGATGTGGCTATTTGGCATTATACAGAGGATGGATACTATACGGTGAAGTCAGGGTATTGGCTTGGGATGGAGTTGAAGCAGATGGGTATGAGAACTGAGTATAGTGGGGGGGAATAGTGATTTAAACTCCAAAAATATCTGGAGTATTATTTGGGGGCTAGGGGTCCCTAACAAAGTCAAGCTCTTTCTTTGGAGAGCTTGCCATTCATTCCTTCCTTGTGTTGAGCGCCTGTTTACGCGCAAAATTTGTTCTCATGACGGTTGTGGTAGGTGTGGTAAGTCAGTTGAAACGGTGCTGCATAGTCTTTGGGAGTGTTCTAAAGCCCAAACGGTGTGGAAATGTATGTGGTTGAGAGGTTTTGTCAAACACTAGAGGGAACTTTCTTTTATTGATCTTGTGCTTCATGTTGCTGTTGTAGGTAATCAAAGTGAGTTGGAGTTGTTTGGGTTGGTTAGTTGGTGGATTTGGAAGAGTAGGAATGAGGGGCTGCATGGGAAGGTGGCCTTAAGGGCGGACCAGATCGTTCAAAGAAGTGTGGAGTGGCAATCTGAGCTTGCTAGGGTGAAGGCAGGTCATAATAATTTGCAGGTTGGACAACATGCAGGGGTTTCTGCTACTGTTCCGGAGGTTGGTGTTGCAAGTAGGACAGAAACCAAGTTGTTCTTTGATGGTGCTGTTAATGTGGTTAAGGAATGTGTTGGGATGGGTGCAGTGATTGTGAATGATGAAGGACGGCTGCTGGGTGCTTTATCTATTCCTTTGCATGCTTCCATTAAACCTGCTGCAACTGAGGCATTAGCTTTGTGGCATGGGTTCAAGTACTGTAGAGAATTGAGATTGAGAAATGTGGCAGTTTATGGTGATGCTCTCAATATGCTTAATGGATTGACTGTTTCTGGATGGGATCTTAGTGATATTTGAGGAATACTAGATGCAGTTAGATTGATGATGAGAGAGTTTGATATGGTCTCTTGGAAGCATGTGAAGAAACGCTTTAACTTGGTGGCTCACAAATTGGCAAGATCTGCTTTGTCTTTGGTGCAAGCTATGTTTTGCAAAGATGTAGGGCCTCCTTGGCTCAATGATTTAATTGATGCTTTGTAGTCTAATAGCTCTGTGGGGGTTCTCAGTGAGAGAACAATTTGTCCCCATATTGATGTATTCTTTGGAGTTATTAAAATTTTCTCTTTGATCAAAAAAAGAAAAAAAGAAAAAAAAAAGGGACAATCAAATTATTCATCTTTAGGAAAAAGTAATCATCCTTTCTACTCGGTAAATCAAAGGATATGGAATTGGTAGAAGATGGCAATATGCAATGCTAGTGTGTGGGCATATAGAATAAATTTTTGTACACTACTATAAATTTCAATTATATATCGCGAAATTTTGATATTAGTAGGTGGTTCGACAATATCATAGAAAAGATTTCTCTAGTTTACAAGTTTCATTACATATTTACATTCACTAATAACAGCAACTAGTGCTTACGGTTGATATGAAGCTGAGTCGACGCATATTGCAAATGTGTACCGATGGACCGATGGTGTTGAACAGTTGAAGCATGTTGCAAATTACGTAGTGACATATATACAACATACGACTTTTGTCTATATGGTGTTTTTTGCAACAAAAAGATAAGAAGCAAAGCCAAAACATGCTAGTGTAGTCCTACTCAGTAGACACCAACACAGAAAAAGCACATGGTATGAGGGCCATCGTTATTCCTCTCTAAACCGTTTGTAGTGCATTGAGATGTGCGTGGCTAAATTATTGATGGAATACTATGTAGTATATAGCCTGATCCGAAATCAAATTACAAAGACAACAAGCATAGAAACCACCAAATCAAAGAGCTGAAATCTCCCAGGAACCAAACCAGCGGTGGAGATCGATGTGAAATAGATAAGGCCAAAGTTGACGTTGTTGAAGTAAAAGAGTCTGGCGGTGGTAGCAAGAAGAAGAAGAACTTTGAAGTTGGTAGCTAGCTCCAGCAATAGTAGAAGAACTTTGAAGCCCGTTTTGCACATTTGCAAATGGCAGTCATTACGTTACAAACCTACAGGAGAACATGTCAACGTACTGAAGTTAGACTGAGATCCTTGTTCAAAATTAATGTTCTAAAAAAGAAAAATCCTTGTTTTCATTGTTGTGAATTTCCTTGTGGAATAGTTGTAATAAAAAAGATAGAAACAGACGAAAGATGCAGCAGGAACAAGCACTAAATTTGTTCCCAAAGGAGGCAAGTAAAACGCGATCGCGGAGAAGTTCAAAATACTTATGTACATACTATGAATGACCATATTGTTTTTTCTTAATAATCGTTTTTTTCTTTGAACCAACAAAAAGGAGGGTGAACACGAAATTAATAAAACCGCTTCGATCAAAAACAAATTGGCATATGATATGGCCATTCAGAAAAAGAGCAACAAAGCAAAAATGAAACGACCTTGAAGCTTGAAAGATGTAGGCACACATATATCCAAGATTAAACTAGAGGATTTAGTTCCTGTTTACCCGACCTATTCAGACCAACAATTGTATCCTTAATCGTGGGGACAAACCAGGTTGATTCTTGCCGGAAAAATTTTCGTTGTGTATTGTCGAATCGTTTGATGCGCTCATCTTTTAGAGAATACACGCCAATTTCATATAATACGTTGATGAAATATATGTGATTCTCTTTAAATAGTGAAAATTTTCCAACTGCAGGTAAAGAAATGCAGCCATTTCTATCCCAAAACAATGCTTGATCCCTCAAGCTTTGCAACTTGACACAGCGCAAGGAACCATCCTCCTCTACAAGCAGTAGTTTAAAGACCTGGAATCCAGTCGTGTGCTGTCGCTGCGAAAATTGTTTCTGTACGAGCAAGAGATCTCCACGGGACTCCACCAAGCAGGCCTCTACCCTTGTCTCAGTTTCTATGTCTTGACCAACATACCGGCTACTAATTAGAAAGGGCTGCAATTGTTCGTTTAAGCTATAAGCAGTAACAATTGTCTTGGACTTTTGGATCTCCAATGTATATATTTTCCCACTGTAAAATAACACATCATTGAAGTCCTCGTGGAGGGCGTCCCTCCATGGCCCATTGTCACAAGTACATACAATAAGAGAATCCCATTGAGTATGTATAAACACACCAGCTGGGAGAACTGAATTATCACCAAAGGTTACTACAAGAAGTTTCTTCATGTCTTCTAGGAGATAATGTATTCTTGGTAGGATTGGTAGCATAATTTGGGCATTCAAGATTGGATTCACAAGGCTAAGTAACCTATAGCATTCGGGATCTTCAGTAAGCACCCAACCATTGGAAGCTCCCACAATTATATGTTCTTTCGGTGGTATTGTATTATTGAATCTGTAAACTCTTTCTTCTGGGAGAGACAAAAACTTACTGGTGCCGCGAAACAGGAGCCATGACTCAGGAACAGGTGGAGGAGGAGGAGGCTTGGCGGCGGCGATGGAGAGCCAATCCTTGCATATTGAAGCAAAACGAATTCGATCAGACATGGCGGGCAGTCGCTTATAGATTTCCTTCCAGAGTTCCGGCGGTAGAACAGACCAGGTTTGGCGACGGACATTCTTCAACCGTCGCATATTCTCTCAACTCTCTCGAGACCTATTTCTCAAATTTTGAATGTGTTATCAACCGTCCTTTATATCGAGGACTAATCCTTTCCTAAACTAGCTAGGAACAGATGATAATGAAGGCCCAACATGCATGTCTTTAATTAGGAATTCCTATTTATCACAAATTAGACTTCAACCGTGAAAGCAAATCGAAGTCATGTCTAAGTAGGCTTTTAATTCTACAATGCAGATAGGTTTACTATTGATGCAGGAGTGTTAATCTTTCCGTCCCAATGTTAGCAACAACGAATTAAATGCATATTGATCGTGCTTATATATAATTATATATACATAGAGCAGTATTAGTGCACACTACCACCACATCCGAGCAGTATTAGTGCATACATAATTATATATATATATGTCCGGTCTACCCTCACACATCCGGTCAGTGTACTGCACTCATCCGAAAGAGTGTGATAGTTTGAGGAATGGAACAGGCATTAGTTAGTAGCCGCTCGCCGAATCACTCTAAGCAGACCTCTCGGGCAACATATCCGAGATGTGCATAACCAAATGGTCCAAATTGTAGATGGAATACTAAAGCCTTTTCTCCACGTTTGCAGACATTATATATTGGTTAAAAACTTACAGCAGTACATGCATGTATCCTTTTCTTATTGCTGACTATTCTGTACACTAAATATGCTTCTGCAATAGTTGAAATGAAGCCCCAATTGGAATACAAAAAAGTGAAACAGAAGAAAAATACAGGAATGTACACGAAGCACTGACTTTAATTCACAAAACAAGGTAAATAAAACACCGTCAAGAAGTTCAAGATACTATTGTACACAGTATGAAAGAGCATTTTGTTTTCGGCTTTTCTCTTGGCAATTTTTTTTTCTTTCTGTTCACTAAAGGCAAATAAAATGAAGAAAGAACCGAGAGAGGGGGGGTTACATGATCGAACTCCTTCAATCAAAAACAAAATGGCATATGGCCAAACGAAAAAGAGCAACAAAGCAAACCGAATGAAACGTCTATGATCAAAGCTTGAAAGATGTACGTAGGCACCCAAGATGGGGTGACCTGAACTAAAACCCCTCAATTAATTAAAACAAAAACAACATATAGCCAAACGAAAAAAAAAGCAGCCAAGTAATTTCAAACGAAACGTCCATGATCGAAGCTTGAAATATGCGTACGTATAGGCACCCCAGATTTAACCTCAAGGATTTAGTCCCCTTCACCGTATCCCAATTAACAAAGGTATCCTTAATTTTTGGGAAAAACCAAGTTGATTCTTGCTGGAAGGATATTTGTGGGAGATTTTGCATTTCTTTGAGTCTCTTATCTTGTAGAGAATACGCACCAATTTTATGTGATAGGTCCTGTCCTTGAACACTGAAATATATGTGATTATCTTCAAATAGTGAAAATTTTCCAACTCGTACAGAAATTCATTCATCTCTACCCCAAAACAATGCTTGACCCTCCAGACTTTCCAACTTGACACAGCGCGTTGAGCTATCCTCATCCACAGCAAATAGTAGTTTAAAGACCTCAAATGTACGCTGCCAGAGTCTCTTTACAAGCAAGAGATCTCCACAAGACTCTACCAAGTAGACCTCTAATACTCCACTCCTCCTCAAATTGCCCATGTCTTGAACGACATAGGTATCCTCGATCTCGACGGTGATTCAATTGTTCATTTAAGCTACGAACAGTAATTGCAACAGTGTTTGATGTTCGGATCATCATGCTATACATTTTCCCATTGTAAAACAACACATCATCGGAGTAGCCGCCAGGGTAATCCCTCCATGGTCTATTGTCACAAGTACAGGCGATAAGATAATTCCCACGAGTACGTATAAACACCCCAGCTGGGACAACTGAATCACCAAAGGTTACGACAAGGAGTTTCTTCATGTATTGGATTCGTTTATATTCTATTGGTGGTAGAATAATTTTGGCATTTGAGATTGGATTCACAAGGGTAAGTTGCTTTTGTGCTTCAAATTCAGGACCGTGATGTTCAGTAAGCACCCAACCATCAGAAGCTCCAAGAATTTTATAGTCTTTTTTTGGTGGTATTATATTATCGAATCTGTAAAACCTTTTCTGTAATAGAGACCAAAACTTATTCGTACCGCGAAACATGAGCCACGGATCCAGCACAGGAGGAGGCGGCGGCTTTGTGGCTACGATGGAGAGAGTGAGAGACAGTTATTCGAGACTGAAGCAAAACGAATTCGATCTGACGTGGGCAATCGCTTATAGATTTTCTCCCACAGTTCCCGCGGTAGGACAGACCGGTACCTGCCACGGTGACCACGCTTCAACCTTTGACAAAAAAAATGAAAAACACCATGCTTCAATGGTCGTCTCATTCAGAAAAGATTTGGGATGTATTTACGAAACTTTTCAACCTTCCCTTATATAGAAAGACTAATCGATAGGAAATCATAGGAATCAGTTGGAAACGAATTATATGTACATACGGGAGAAGGATTGGTTTTTCCTAAACCAAAAAAACTTAGGAGTTTGAAAACCAAAAGCTTAAGAGAGTGAGTGGAACCCAAAACCAGAAGCTTTCATTCGGACCTGCTATGATCGAGTTTTTGTGAAGACGAGCAAAAGAAAACTAAAATTGGCAAGATAGACACGTTCACAGTCACTTATAATACGCTTCTTCAAAATAAAATTTTCACAAGAATTGAGAAACATTTTCCGGAAACATTTCATTAGAATTTAGAAGTTTGCAATCACATTGTTTTTCTTTTGGATTTTTCCGACTACAACAGAAATTTAAGGCTAAGCTAGCAGATCCACAGCCTCTACCATCTATTGAACCTCGACTTAAACAATTGTTAGATTAGTTGACACTAAAATATTTAAATAACAAATTCATGACTCACTCTTCACCGCACAACACTGCAACCATGTGGCCGCAGAGACGATGGTGATCGAAGCAGCAATAGGCCTATAGCTGAAGGAGACGAAACATAACCGGAAAAAAAAAATTGTACTTGTTTTAGTTTCCTCCATTGTTTCATCTGGACAAAAAGAAATATACCTGTAACCTACTATTTGCAACGATTGCAGCTACTTGCAAGAAAAGATATGCTAGTGAAGCCAAACCCTGCGAAGCTAGTCCTACGTACTAAGCTGTGTATATGAATTTTCTACGTGTAATTATGGAAGTAAAGCCACTTGTGCATCTTACTTCATGCTTAAGTTTTTGATAAGCATGATCTTCTTGATTAGTCAAAAATGGAGGCTTGCTTCATGCTTAAGTTCTTGATAAGCATGGTGTTTTTGATAAAGTCAAAGATTGTGACTTCATGCTTAAGGTATTGATAGGTCAAAGATTGTGACTTACTTCATACTTAAGTTGTTGATAGGTCAAAGATTGTGGCTACTTTCCAACATATGATAGTTGTAAAGATTGCATTTACAACTCATCTATAGCTAAGTTTCTTAAGCATTAAGAAGCTAGCTGTAACTTCCTCTATCTAGTATAAATAGAGGTCTTGAGCTATAGAGTTAAAATCCCATGTTGTGGTGAGTGAAAACAAAGAGAGAGAGGGAGTGGAGTTTAGAGAGAAAATGGAGATTTCTCCTAAAACTCAAGTGTCTTTCCTTTGTTAGTGTGTATTTCCTCTTGTTATAAGAGAGAGGGTATTCTCAATTGTTGCTCTCCTTATTGCAGAAGAGAAATTGTTGTATCCTTTTACTATAGTGAAATCCTTCTACAATTTGCCTATCATCTTGTGCTTCACTCATTTTCATAGTTTCTACTTCAGTTGTAATGGGTGCCCCATACCACAACGTTCCTAACAGTGGTATCAGAGCTCCGGGTTTATAGCCAGTTTTCGTGCTAAAGTGAGATCCAGTTAGTGGAAAGGAGGCATCTTCAACAATGACGACGAAGTATGAAATAGAGAAGTTCAATGGGAACAATTTCTCATTGTGGAAAATGAGGATAAAAGCAGTCTTGAGAAAAGATAACTGCTTGGCGGCAATTGGAGATAGGCTTGAGGAGATCACTGACGATGGCAAGTGGAACGAGATGGATGGCAATGCGATTGCTAATCTGCATCTAGCACTAGCCGATGAAGTATTGTCAAGTGTGGCAGAGAAGAAGACGGAAAAAGAGATATAGGATACACTCACAAAATTGTACGAGGCCAAATCACTACACAATAAAATCTTCTTGAAGAGGAAGCTTTACACCCTTCGGATGATGGAGTCAACTACAATGACCGACCACATCAACACACTCAACACCTTGTTCTCACAGCTCACTGCAACGGGGCATAACATAGAGATGGGTGAACGTGCTGAAATTCTACTTCAAAGTCTACCTGATTCGTATGATCAACTCATCATCAACTTAACTAACAATTTAGAAATACTAGTCTTCGATGATATTGCAGTTGCGGTTCTTGAAGAAGAAAGTTGGCGCAAGAGCAAAGAAGATAGATTGGGAGGCTCACAGCAGGCCGTGGCTTTGATGATAACGAGAGGGAGATCAACGGAACGTGGCCCTAGTGGGAGTCAAAGTCAGAGTAGATCAAAATCCAAAAGTAAGAAGAATGTCAAGTGTCATCACTGTGGCAAGAAAGGGCACTACAAAAGGGAGTGTTGGCATCTCAAGAAGAACGATGAAACCAAAGGAAAAGGTCCTGAGTCATCAAGAGCTCAGGGTTGTGTAGCAAGCACCTCAGAATATGGTGAAGTTTTATACAACGAGGCAACAACAGTTATTGAAGGGAGGAGAAAATTTGCTGATATCTGGCTTATGGATTCAGGTGCAACATGGCATATGACCCCCCCCCCCCCGGAGAGCATGGTTCCACCAATATGAACCTATCTCAAGAGGAACTGTGTTCATGGGAGATGATTATCCCTATGAGATCGCTGGTATTGGTACCATCAAAGTGAAGATGTATGATGGTACAGTTCGCACCATTCAGGAGGTACGGCACGTGAAAGGCCTGAAGAAAAATCTATTGTCTTGGGGACAATTAGATAGTAGCGGATACCAAATCCATGGTCAACATGGGATCATGAAAATAGTTAAAGGTGCGCTTGTGGTGATGAAAGAGGAAAAGATAGCTGCAAATTTGTACATGATTAAAGGAAAAACACAACAAGAAGGAGAAGCATCTATAGCGTCAGTAAGATCTTTAGAAGAATCAACGATGATGTGGCACCGTAAGCTTGGCCACATGTCGGAACGAGGTTTGAAGATTCTCGCTGAACAAAAGCTTCTTCCACGGCTCAAAAAGGTTTCGTTACCCCTTTTGTGAGCATTGTGTCACTAGTAAGCAGCACAGATTAAAGTTCAGCATTTCTAATGCTAGAAGCAAAGCTATCTTAGAACTGATCCATTCCGATGTTTGGCAAGCACCAGTTCTATCCCTAGGAGGTGCAAGATACTTTGTGTCTTTTATTGATGATTACTCCCGGAGATGTTGGGTGTATCCAATCAAAAGGAAGGCGGACGTGTTTCCAGTTTTCAAAGTATTCAAAGCGCGTGTGGAGCTTGAATCTGAAAAGAAGATCCAGTGTTTGAGGACGGACAATGGAGGAGAATATACCAGTAATGAATTTGATAACTTCTGTAAACAAGAAGGTATCAAGAGGCAGTTCACAGTGGCATACACTCCACAACAAAATGGAGTAGCAGAGCGGGTGAACAGAACCTTGTTAGAATGAACAAGAGCGATGTTGAGGACTGCAGAGATGGCCAAGTCATTTTGGGCAGAAGCAGTAAAGACCACCTGCTATGTGATCAATCGGTCACCATCAACCGCAATTGATCTGAAGACGCCAATGGAGATGTGGACTGGTAAACCAGCTGATTATTCTCGCTTACATACATTCGGAAGTCATGTGTACGTTATGTACAACGCCAAAGAAACATCAAAATTGGATCCAAAATCCAGAAAATGCATTTTCTTAGGGTATGCTGATGGAGTTAAGGGGTACTGCCTGTGGGATCCCACTGCCCACAAGGTGATAATCAGTAGAGATGTAGAAGATAAGGTACAAGGAAAAGAAAATGATAGCACTTCAAAAGAGAAACTAGAAACTACAACAATTCGAGTAGTCCTGACGATGTGTGCTACATTTGACTTGTGCTTAAAGCAGTTAGATGTGAAAACTGCATTTCTTCATGGAGAACTTGAAGAAGAGATTTACATGCTCCAACCAGATGGATTTGAGGAAAAAGAAAAAGAGAACTTGGTTTGCAGGTTGACCAAATCTCTGTACGGTCTCAAACAGGCGCCGAGATGTTGGTATAAGAGATTTGATTCCTTCATCATGAGCCTTAGATACAACAGACTTAGTCCAGATCCTTGTGCTTACTACAAGAGATTTGGTGATAGTGATTTCATTATTTTGCTGTTGTATGTTGACGACATGTTGGTAGCAGGCCCCAACAAAGATCGTATTAAAGACTTGAAGGCACAGTTGGCTAGGGAGTTTGAAATGAAGGACTTGGGACCAGCAAACAAGATTCTAGGGATGTAAATTTACCGAGACAGAAATAGTAGGAAGATTTGGCTCTCTCAGAAAAACTACTTGAAGAAAATCTTGTGTCGCTTCAACATGCAAGATTGTGAGTCAATCTCTACCCCTCTTCCTATTAATTTCAAGTTATCCTCATGTCTCGAGTACCGTATGCATCAGCAGTGGGTAGTTTAATGTTTACCATAGTTTGCACAAGACCAGACATTGCACAAGCAGTGGGAGCGGTTAGTCGATACATGGCAAATCCTGGTAGAGAGCATTGGAATGCTATGAAGAGGACCTGGAGATATATCAAGGGTATCTCAAATGCTGCATTATGTTATGAAGGATCAGTTTGGTGTCGATCCTCTATTAGCCTAGTAGAAACATAAGCAGTGTGGACATGGCAAAGTAGAAAGGATAGAAGAATTTCAAAAGTGACTTTAAGTGGGAGATATGTGGAAGTAAAGCCACTTGTGCATCTTACTTCATGCTTAAGTTCTTGATAAGCATGATCTTCTTGATTAGTCAAAAATGGAGGCTTGCTTCATGCTTAAGTTCTTGATAAGCATGGTGTTTTTGATAAAGTCAAAGATTGTGACTTACTTCATGCTTAAGGTATTGATAGGTCAAAGATTGTGACTTACTTCATACTTAAGTTGTTGATAGGTAAAAGATTGTGGCTACTTTCCAACATATGATAGTTGTAAAGATTGCATTTACAACTCATCTATAGCTAAGTTTCTTAAGCTTTAAGAAGCTAGCTGTAACCTCCTATATCTAGTATAAATAGAGGTCTTGAGTTATAGAGTTAAAATCTCATGTTGTGGTGAGTGAAAACAAAGAGAGAGAGGGAGTGGAGTTTAGAGAGAAAATGGAGATTTCTCCTAAAACTCAAGTGTCTTTCCTTTGTTAGTGTGTATTTCCTCCTGTTATAAGAGAGAGGGTATTCTCAATTGTTGCCCTCCTTATTGCAGAAGAGAAATTGTTGTATCCTTTTGCTATAGTGAAATCCTTCTACAATTTGCCTATCATCTTGTGCTTCACTCATTTTCATCTACTTCAGTTGTAATTGGGTACCCCATACCACAACGTTCCTAACAGTAATTTACTTGTGGAAGATGAAACTGCAAATCAAAAATAAAAAAATAAAGAGAAATAGAAGAAATAAATGTAGAAACACTAAGGATTGATTATTATTCAAAAAATAAGATAAATAATTAAGGATCGATGTAGCAACAAAACACTTGAATTTCAAGATACTATTGTACATAGCTATGAACAACCATTTAAATTTAGGATCTAGTTCCTGTTTACCCTATCCAGATTAACAATGGTATCCAGAGTTGTCTGGGGACACTGAAGTATATGTGATTCTCTTCAAATAGTGAAAACTTTCCAACAGGTAAAGAAATGCATTCATCTCTACCCCAAAACAATGCTTCATCTCTCAAGCTTTGTAACTTGACACAGTGCGCCGAGCTAGCCTCATCTCCGAGTAGTATTTTAGAGACCTCAAATACATTCTTCCGGTGCAAGAATTGTCCCTTTACTATTAAGAGATCTCCATTAGACCCTAGCAATTAAGTAGGCCTCTACTTCTTCACGCCTCGTCTTAGCTTCTATGTCTTCAAACTAGTACTTTTGCTCTAATGGGGGATTTAGTTGTTCATCAAAGCTAAAAACTCTAACGGCAAAAGTCTTGCACGTATGGATAGACAAGCGCGCACTACAGTTTCCCATTGTAAAATAAGATATCATCGTAGGAGACGGGTGTGTAAGGCTTGCAATATGGCTTATTGTCACAGGTCCAGGCCACCAAATAATCCCACAAAGTATGTATAAACACACGGGCTGGGACAATTGAATCACCAAAGGGTACTACAAGCAGTTTCTTCACGTCTTCATAACTTGTTAGAGATTGCATAATTTTGGCGTTCGATGTTGGGTTCAGAAGGACAGTAGAATTTACTCGAGGATGGGGGTTTGCAGTAAGCACCCAACCATTGCAAGCTCCCAGAATTCTACAGTCTTCCTTTGGGGGTATTATATTATCAAACCTGTAGATCTTTTTTTGTGAGAGAGACAAAAACTCATTCGTACCGGGAAAGATGAGCCATGGGTCGACCACAGGAGGAGGGGGAGGCTTTGTATGGCGGCGACGGAGAGCCAATCCTTGGAGACTGAAGCAAAACTAATTCGATCAGACGTGGCAATAGCTAATAGATTTCCTCCTACAGTTCGGACGGCAGAGCGGGACCAGGTTTGGCGACGGTGACCAGCTCCGGCCGTATTGGCATATTCTCAAACCGCGCCTTATATGCGGACTAGGCCTTTCCTAACCTAGCTAGGAACAAGTATAAGGCCCAAACAAAGACAGCCGAAAGCAAGTATATAAAAATCAAAGAGAAAAATTCAGTGTCAGCGCCCAAACTTTAGTAGATCGACTAGTACTAAAGCCAATTTGATACCTAAACTATGATACTTGAAGTCTTATTTTGATATCGACATGATACCTATGTCCAATTTCTATAACAGCTCTGTCAAATTAATGATGCGGCAAACAGGTGGAGACAAAAAAATAATTAAATGACCAATTTACACTTTTCTTTTGTTAATTCATTTTTTCTTTATTTTATTCTTCTTCTTCTTCTGGGATTTTGTTCTAGTTAAATCCAATGAAACAAAACAATGCAAAATCAACAGCTTGCTTAGTTTATGATCTCTGATCTATATCTATCAAACCAAAAGTCCATACTTTGCTCAAGTAAACTAAACCTTGACCTTCTACAACTAACAATCTAACATCCTGGTCTATATCGACAAAAACTTAAAACCCAGATGCATAAAACCATCTATTTGCATTCAAAAGCTAAAGACTTTTGACTTGAGCTTAAATATCAAAACCTTGAAAACCCACATTGAACCTCTGACCCTTATCCCAAAAATTAACAAGCAATGCAGCTGGATCAGAAAGAAACAAGATTTTGGTATAATCTAAAAAACTCATTTTGCTTTCTTCAACAACTTTAAATCCAAATTTTTCACCAAGGAAAAGCCCAGGTAGCTTTAGACATGCAAAGAAGGAAATAAAGGAGCAATCTGTAGAGAAAATAATGAATGTTCTTAGATGCAGAGGAGGAAGATACGAATGGTGTTGGTGAACAACCCCAAGATCTTCGTAACCTCCACCGTCTTGCAAAACCTCTTACTGCTCAACCCGGCTACTCTCCAGCTCAGAATCACCGACACCACTCAAAGACCCCGAACCGGAGTCATAGTCCCTCTTCTTCTTCTTCAACTTCGTCTTCGATTTACTTCGCCTCGCCTCTCTTACTTCGCAGTTTATCTCTCCTCTGTTTCTCTCTTCTGGAGCTGTCGTCACTTCTATTGTTAGGGTGGAAGCCCTAACTGAAAGGAATTTGCAGGAAATCGAAAGCAAAGAAAGAAATAACACTAAATTGGATTCATAGATAAGGCTGAAGGTTACAGCAGTGGAGATTATATACTCCAGAAGAGGACACGTGTCGCTCATGTAGTGAGCAATATGGGATAAAACCCCAATGTGACTAATTATGCATAAAGAGCTAATTAACAGATAATAAGCTAATTAACTATAATTAACTAAAGTAACCATGTGTCGAACAAGAAGGCTAGTTTTCTAACAATCCAACCCCCATCGGATAAGCTTGTCCTCAAGCTTTAAAATCAGGGAAGCGTTGTACGATTTCCTCAGCATCCTCCCATGTGCCTTCCTCTGCTGTTGTACCAATCCATTGAATCAGCCATCTAATCACAGGTTCATTTCCTCATTTAATGAGCATTCTATCCAGTATCTTAGTGGGATACCATCTGGGAATATATAGATCAATGTTTGGTGGCAAATGAGCAGATACCACAACAGAATCCCCAATCTTCTTTTTTAACAAGGACACATGAAACACAGGATGGACTTGAGCTGTAGGTGGAAGCTTCAACTTGTAGGCCACCTTACCAATCTTCTGCTCAATTTGGAATGGACCATAAAGACGTGGAGCCAGCTTGTGAATCAACCTTCTCTTGACTGATTGTTGTCGATAAGGTTGAAGTTTCAAGTACACCCACTCACCTTCTTCAAAAGTCATTTCAGTATGATTCCTGTCATAAAACTGTTTCATTCTCGCCTGAGCTACCTGTAAGTTTCGTTTGATAGTAGATAGCACCTCATCTCTAAGTTGGAGTTGGCTATCTACAGCTGCCACAGAAGTCGATCCTGGTATATATGCTCTGATAGAAGGAGGTTCATAGCCATACAAGGCCTGAAATGGAGTCATGCATATCGCAGAGTGGTGAGCAGTGTTATACCAATGTTCAGCCTAAGGTAGAGCATCGACCTAGGAGTGAGGCTTCTCCCCTACAACACATCTCAGATACTGCTAGAGTGTTCTATTCAGATTTTCAGTCTGACCATCGGTTTGGGGATGATAGGCTGAGCTCTTATCAAGTGAAGTCCCTTGAGCCTTAAAGAATGCCTCCCAGAAGTTACTCAGAAACACTGGATCCCTATCTGAGATGATAGTCTCAGGCATGCCGTGGAGTTTAAACACATGAGTAACAAAGTGTTGAACAATGACTGCAGCAGTATAAGGATGAGCTAGGGGATGAAATGTCCATACTTGGTCAGTCTGTCCACCACAACCATTATGACATTCTTTCCTACAGAAGTAGGCAGCCCCTCAATGAAGTCCATAGAGATCCTTGTCCAGGCCTTATCCGGGATCACATTTGGTTAGAGGAGACCTGGGGGGTGGATAGTCTCATAGTGATTTTGTTGACAGTTATGGCAGGCAGCCACATAAGCTTTAACATCCTTATGTAACCCTGGCCAAGCAAAAGACCTTGTAATCCTCTTCTTAGTCCTATGAACTCCGGCATGGCCACCACTGTAACCATTATGAAATTCTGCAACAATTTTGGATCTCCATCCTGCATGTTGTGGTACATATAGCCTTCCCTTACACATTAACTGAGAATTAGCCAATGAATAATGTGATGAGGTAATGGTACCCTGCTCCAGTTGTTGGATTAGCTGGCTCGCCTCAGGATCAAGAGTATTGGCCTTTTGAATCTCTATGAGGTAGCTATGTACTAGTGAAGAAATACCAGTAATCGCATTTTGTACCCCATACTTGGTGATGACTTCAGAATTAATGTCACTTAACTCCTCCCTTCTTGACAAGGCATCAGGAGCTGAGTTGTTCTTACCAGCCTTGTAATGGATAGAGTAGTCATAGCCAGCAAGTTTCAAGAGCCATTTGTGCTGTGTAGGAGTGGAGATCTTCTGGTCCAAGAAATATTGTATGGTTCTGTGATCAGTGTAGACCTTAAAGTGATTCCCTAATAGATATGGCCGCCAATGTTGAACTGTAAACTCCACTGCAAGCATCTCTTTATCATAAACTGACAAAGCAATGTGTCTTGGAGCCAAGGCTTTACTGAGAAAAGCAATAGGATGCCCTTCCTGGGACAGGACAGTTCTAATCCCTATTCCAGATGCATCACATTCAATGACAAATTCCTTTGAAAAATCAGGTAATGCCAACACATGAGTATTCATGAGGGCTTGTTTTAGTTCCTCAAAGGCTGTTATTGAAGCTGGAGTCCATTTGAAGCCACCAATCCTTAACATGTCAGTGAGAGGTTTGGCTATAGTACCAAAATTCTGCACATATTTCTTGTAAATACCCTGCAAGCCCTAGGAATCCTCTCAAACCCTTAAGAGTCTGTGGCCTACCCCAGTTTTTGATGCATTCTATCTTAGCTGGATCTACTGCGACTCCTTGAGCACTAATGACATGCCCCAAATATTCCACTGTGGAGACCCCAAAGTTACACTTGCTTTGTTTAACCTTGAGAGAGTGTTGCTGCAAAGTTAGGAAGATCTTTTCTAAGTGATTCAAGTGTGCTTCCAAAGAGGGGCTATACACCAGGATGTCATCAAAGAAAACCAAGGCAAATTTTCTCAAATAATCTCTCAGTACATCATTCATCATAGATTGAAAGGTGGATGGTGCATTAGTCAAGCCAAATGGCATTACCAAGAATTCATAGTGACCATTGTGAGTTCTGAAGGCAGTTTTGTTCACATCAGTGGGGTCCATTCTTATCTGGTGATAGCCAGACCTCAAATCTAATTTGGTGAAGATGGTGGAGCCATGGACCTCATCTAACAATTCATCCACAACAGGAATTGGATATTTGTCCTTGACTGTTGCTGCATTCAATGATCTATAGTCTACACACATTCTCCAAGTCCCATATTTCTTCTTAACCAATAAAACTGGGGAGGAGAAAGGACTCACACTTGGCTTGATCACACCATTGTCAAGTAATTCTTGCACAATTTTCTCTATTTACGATTTCTGGAAATGGGGATACCTGTAAGGCCTCACACTAATAGTAGGTGTGTTTGGCAACAACTCAATTTTGTGGTCTTGACTTCTAGCTGGTGGTAATGAAACAGGGACAGCAAAAATATCAGCATATTTGTTAATGAGTGCCTGTATCTAAGGATGTGGTGTCTCAATCGTCTGAGTCATCAGTTTCGGTTGTACTTGAATTAACATTGCTTCCCTTTCCTTCTTAAGCAGCTTGGTCATTGCTTTGCAACTGATAACAGTAGCTTCAGCTGTAGTCTCCCCCTGTAACTGAACAACAGTATTGCAAACTGAAAATTTCATTATCATTGTTTCAAAGTTCCACAGGATGTCTCCCAAGGACCTGAGCCAAGAAGCTCCTAGTACAACTTCACATCCAGTGACTAGCAGTATATAGAAGTCATCCAGAAATTTGAACCGCTGTATTTGCATCTCTACCTTTACTTCACCTTTGGTCTACATTTTTGCCCCACTAGCTAGGATCACATTTAAGGGAGAGAACTTATGCGCTTGCACTTTAGTACCTTGGAGTAGTTGAGGATGAATGAAGTTATGTGTAGCTCCAGAATCTATTAATATGTGAACCATTCTGTTGTTAAATACTCCCTTCAGTTGCATGGTAGCTGGCTGTGCACACTCATCTCCCATAAACAAAGGGTTAGGGTATACTTGGTTGGGTAGATTTGGCTCTGATACCACTTGTTAGGGTGGATAGCCATAGTTTGGGGTAGCTGCCTGAAAGGGATGATATTGAGTGTGTAATGGATGGTGAGTGGAGGTAGTAGTGGCATAAGTGGGAGGGATGTACTGGTGTGATTGTGGTGGTGGTTTGGAATACAAAAATTGGGGTGCTGAGAATGGCAAGGGTGGTTGAGTAGCTGATGAAGGAAAATTTATCATGGTAGTGGAATAAGGCCCGGAGTAAGTCATTGTAAAAGGGTCAAGACCTTGCATAGATTGACTGGCTCCCTGCATCATTCCAGGATAATATGGGCTAGAAAAATTGGGGCAATGTTGGGAGGTGCTCAGATGGTGAGACTGATGGTTAAAAATGTTACTAACAGAGTGACCAACAGAGCCCATTGAGCCACTAGTATGACTAATAGAGTGACCAACATCATTCATCATAGTCCTATTTTTGCTAGTACCATTCAGCACAGTGGCATTCAGATAAGGAACAATATTCACAATTGTAGCAACTATCCCACTAGTAGCTTGCAGGGATGAATTAATTTCCACACTAGCATTCAAAGCACCAGTGACCAAAAATTAAGAGGTGTTAATTTGAGAAACGGGACCCTCAGATTGAGCCACTGCAGAAGAACTTGAGGTAGTCATTGATGAAGATGGAGGGATCGGTGAAAGTAGAGATCCAAATCTCACATATCCATCCGAGAGGGGAACAGCAGTGCTCCCGTGATTGACGAGCTCAGGGGAAGGAGGAGAGATGTGTTCCTTGACGATGGTTGTGAGCTGCTGCTTAAACTCATCCATCAACATGGATTTGAAATTGGCCAACGAAGTGGCCATGGCATCTTGGAAGGAGGCCTGCATCTCATCGAATCTAGAGCTGGTTTCCTCACAATGTGCTTACAGCTCATACTCGAGGTGAACAAGCTCGCCGGAGAGGTGTGGATCCTCAGAGACGTGTGGTGGGGAGGAGGGTTTGCCACCCCCTTAAGTTTGCCCATGAACGTCCGGCTCTGATACCACTTGTTAGGGTGGAAGCCCTAACTGAAAGGAATTTGCAGGAAATCGAAAGTAAAGAAAGAAATAACACTAAATTGGATTCATAGATAAGGCTGAAGGTTACAGTAGTGGATATTATATACTCCAGAAGAGGACACGTGTCGCTCATGTAGTGAGCAATATGGGATAAAACCCCAACGTGACTAATTATGCATAAAGAGCTAATTAACAGATAATAAGCTAATTAACTATAATTAACTAAAGTAACCATGTGTCGAACAAGAAGGCTAGTTTCCTAACATCTGTGACGGTGGCGACGACGCCGTTTGATTGGCTGAGGAGACTAGAGAGTGGCGGAGGAGACTGAAAATATCTTGTTCTATTTGTCATCTCTCTCGGATCCTCTGGCCAGAGACTCTCCCGATTCGAGTGTTTCTGGTAGGGTTGGCCATCTTGGGGTGAAAGATCAAGCCGAGGGGTAGATTGGGCTTGGGGTTTTAGGAGAAGAGGAGGAGGTGGGGTCAAATTGTGAAGAACAATTTGAAGACGCAAGTGAGTTCTCACTTCTCAGACCCAATCCAAGTCTTCTATTGGCAAAAGAGAGCAGGTTGGTTTAAGTGAGAAGAAGAAGAATGGGAGTTGCAGAGGGTTGTGAAGAAGAAGAAGAAGAAGAAGAGAGAGAGCCATCTCTCTGGTCATGCTTCCTTTTTTTTTTTTCTTTTTTTTTCAATTAGTTAGTAGTGAAAGACTATTTTATCCTTGAAAAAATGTGACACGTGTTTGCCATGTCATTAATTTGACGGAGCCGTTACGAAAATTGAACGGAGTTATCACGTCGATATCAAAATAAGACTTTAGGTATCACAGTAATCACATTGGTATGGTTGAGAGTTTGGGTATCAAATTGGCTTTGACACTAGAATTTGGGCACTGACACTGAATTTTTCTCAAAATCAAAAGATGGAGAAGGGATTGGTGGTTTCTTGTAAACCAATATGTACGTACTACGTAGAGCTTAGGATTTTGAAAACCAGAAGCTTAAGAGAGTGATGGAGCCATAGAGGAACCCAAAACCATAAGCTTTCTATCTTTCTAGGTTTTCTTCCTGCAAATTTTCAGTTTTTCAGGTTTCTCAGAGATTCAGAGAAGCAATAATAATACCATTCTATAAAAAAAGGGAAGCAATAATACTAAGACGGCTATCAAAGAGATATTGTGGTGCTAGACTACTACTGCTAAGGCCGAAGACTTGGCTTCTCTACTAGAATATAACATGCTATAATGTGCTTGGATTTTACTCACAGCCGTCAGATATAGTTTTAAGGGCAAGATGATGCCACATCAAGAAGCATCAAGAAGTCACTTTAAGTTCATTGCAGTTTTTTTTCCAGCAAATTATAATTCTAGAAGAGAAGCCAAATCCGAAACAAAGACAGCCCACAACTAATTATATGTAAAAAAAAGAAATAGAAAAGGTAAAATGACTATGATAACCCGATATCACACGGTGCAAGTTTCTGGGTTGCATTGCAGAATATTTTCACTAATACAACTAGTGCTTTGTGATGATATTAAAGCATATTGTGGAATCTGTAGTCTCATGAGTAACCACTTTGGTAAATCTATATCGTATTTTGCTATAGTAAAAGCAGATATATATATTGATACAGAATTAAAGAAATAATTTTATTACTGTGATTGCAAGGATAGGTAAGGTAGCCAAGCAATAACCCTGCTAAGCTAGTCCTCCCAAGCTCTATAGACGAAAAGAGAAGAAACATAGTAACATATATGCATGACTACATGAGGTATATTATTAGGGTTGCTTCTCCTCCTCCTGTAATGGAGGACTTTCGAGCATGAGGGTCTTTCTCTTTTTTGTTGAAGGTGAATCCATTTCAGTAGACCCGGACAATAAAAAGCTGCTCTGCATCAAATCTAACAACCGCGACTGCAGGTGCCTATTCATGTCCATGACATGGTTTGCCATTCTTGTTGCCCACGTCCGCTCCTCTAAACTTTGTTCCAATTTCATTTCCATTGACGCAGGAGTGTATTCTTTCTGCCCATATTGCACAACACTAAAATTAAAATGCATCTTGATTACTGATTTAGTGCTTATGCATATACCGCTAGATGCCTAGATTAGTGCATTACTACCGAAACATCTAGGATTTGAGAGAGACCTCCATGTCATATATATGTTGGTCAGTGGTTTGAAAATTGATCGAGGTCTGGTTCTCTTTCAGGAATTGGCATGGCGAAGCAAGAGCGATACTCATGTCTCCCCTGGATGAGTTGGCAGGCTGAGGATACTTCTCGAGTAAGGAAACACCAGACCCTCTCCGTTGGTTTGACCCAGGAAGCAGTGAGGACCGTGGGATCACTGCCAGATTAGTTACAGCCCCTGATAATAGATGAGAACAACAATCCTGATCATACAAAAACTTTGTGATTCTATAATAAACGATGTGAATTGACATAATAGGTTTACTAATTAGTAGCTTAGCCTCTCAATAGTAGTTTAAAATACACAAGCCACTTTTGGCTGATATTTTCACAGCTAATGCTGGATATTATGCAACATCCTGAATCTATCTTATATCATGTTTTGAAAGCTAAAAGTTTTTATAACGTAACTATGTCAGTAAAATGCCCAATATAAATACTCTAACCTTCTAAAAGAAACAGGATTCAAAACAAAAGACAGCAGAAGATATAGGGTAACTTTACCTTTCTGATGGTCGAATCTACGAATGATTGCCCAAGTGGTGACATCCCAGATGCAGATGGTGCAATCCTCAGATGCAGATATCAGACCCGATTGGCAGAAGGTCAATGCAGTAATAGATACACTGGATCAATTGTGAATTGTGGTCTTTTAATTAGCATATTATTTAATATATGAAAATGAGAAAAATGACAAGTCTTATTGAAGATTTAACACTGCACTATTGAAAGAAATATGCATATATATCTACACCATGCAATTACCAGAAGGTAATAGCTTTGTTAAGTAATATCTGAACAACATGATCAAATTTATGTAACTTTCAAAGTTGAGTTAGTATGAAACTGCTTGTTAATAAGATATTGTCACCAAAACCGAACGTGATATATATACGAACGGTTTATGTGGACAAAAGGATAATTTTCATGTCCAATGATTTAGAGAAACTATAAACACCATACATTACTTGTGTCCTTTTAGCACAACTGCTTGATCTTCAACAGCGAACAAAGGGTCCTCATCCACCAGTCCAATTTCGAGTTGGTTCACGAAAATTCTTCCATCTACACTACCAGAGAAAAAGAGCTGCTCTGTTGGGTTAAGAATAAGTGCAGTTATCGATATTGGATAAACTTGAGTTTGCAGAAGCTTTCCCAAGCCTAAATCCCAAACCTAGAATACCGAATAGTCAGTAACAAGATATATCAATGAGAGACACTATGATTCAAGCACAAGCTAAGATGAGTTTGGTAACCTTGCATGAGCCATCAAGTGAGCTTGATACTAGGACCAATCTTGAGCTCCCTGATGTCGTTGACAGGCCAGTTATAGAGGATTTGTGATCCATTGAATAACTTAGTAACGAGGGAAAGCTTTGGTAATCTTCCACATCTAGCAAACTTTGATCAAGCGTATCATAATTAGCAACGTTTTGCATTTTATCATCTAAAGAAAATATTGCTGCTAAAGTACTAGGCAAAGTACAAACTTTAGTTATTACCTAATCAAAGACCAAACACAGATCATGCCATCGTCTCCGCCAGAAATGAGAAGAGAACCATCATCAAAAAACAGCATGCAGTTCAAAGAATTACAATGTGCACGCCAAGTTTTGAGCAATTTTCCACTATTGACCTACATATCACATCAATTCATTAAGGGTCTAAAATTAAGAAATGTTTGAATCCTACATGCCATTAAGTCTTCTCATTTTCATGTATGTGTTTCCGAGTTCCATCTTACCTAGGCAGTTATACGGAGGAATTGAAGATTTTAAAGACTTTCTTGAGTTTATTAGAAAAAAGCAGGGGAGTTGGTAAGAATGATTAACACAGTACAAACCTCCCAAAGATAAGCATTTCCGGATGGAGCACCACCGGCAAGATATACACCATCCTTTGTGCATGCAAGTGATACAATGGCCTCCAACGGGTAGCTCCAAAGAGGCTGCTGAGGCTGGAAAATATCGAATATACAACAAACCATATATGTTAAGGAAAGAGAGACCTGAATCATAAGCATCACTGAACTGTAAGTCTGTAACATCAGAGGTCCATCAAATAGGAAGTTATAATTTATTTTGGCTGTATTGTGAAGATGAACTTAAAGTGAAGATGACTAGCCATGGGAAAATGACAAAGGATGACCGAATCTCCCGGTGTAAAGATGCATTTTATTTTTTTACGAAGACCATGACATGATTACCATTTTAAGAACCTAAAGTATGTAATGATCTCTCCCCAGAGGTGAAATCTAGGGCCAATCATCATTATGAAGCTCACGCATAACAGACATTTAATACAGATCGTAATGACTTCTTTAATTAGAACAGCCTGCTAGTAAGAAAATAAAAGTAGCCAGAAACAGTAATTGAAAACAAATTGGTTTCAATAGTGAACAGTTGTACACCAGAACTAAGCCATATAGTTCACAATTAGAAACTTGGAACTTTTGACCTCTATGTGATTCTGTATGGTATCAGGCACCAAGTACCTAAGGATCACAAGGGAATTCATGAAGAGAAGTCCATTTGCGACTATCAAAATGATAAAAAAAATGTAATGAAATTTATATTAACCGCATTCAATATAAGTTGAAGACACATATGTAGGCAATTTACCATATTTTGACTTGTGATTGATCTAAAGAAGATAAGTACGAACTCAAAACAAGTACATGCGAAAGTATCATTGGCTATGTCCTTATTAAATTCGATTCATTTCAACATGAATTGAAATCAATAGATGGCATTGATAATAGATTGAATAAAAGAACCCCTATCTCGAGTTTAATTTTGATTAATACTATTACTATATCAAGAGATTCATTACTACTGTCGCGCTACACAATTACGCCTATCAAGGTGACTAGCTAGAAGAATGATCAAAATGGATTCATATGGCCGGAAGAAAAGAAAGATCCGGTTGGTAGTAACCTTGTTTAAGGCCCACATGGAGATGGCCCCACCGCCAACAGAGCCAGGCCTGTGAATCTGAGATGCAACAATGAACTGGTTCCTCAGGCACAGAAGTGCACGAGGAGGAGAAGCACAGGAGGGTATGTGAAGGAGACGATCCCCTGTGCCTATGTCCCATACTGTTATCCCTGTTCCCATGCTCTTGTCACTGCACACAACCACTGCCTCGCCTCCATTACCGCCCATCTCTCTCTCTCTCTCTGTAAAGAGGTAAAGACTAGAGAGTGAACTGTGGAGAGTTATATACATTAGCACATTGCATGCTGGGGAGGCCAAAAATGGCTACTTTTTCTGGGCTGAGCGACACGTGGTGGGTGGAAACGTGAAAGGGACAAAGGTAGTTGGAGATTCTCGACGGTTATAGGTTATAGCATCTGGGGTTCCATTGTTAATCAATGCAGGTGGTCTACATGCAAATAAATGATCTGTTGACTCTGACCAATTGGGAGAAGACTCAATAGTCTACGTGGGTCCAAGAATCAAATTAGTTAAATTTTTTTTTAACTTTGTCAGGTCATAACCAAACGAAGCAATACACTGATCAGAATAATCAAATATTGAAAAACCGTCAGATATCATGAAAACCACTTATTTTGGCAACGAGGCATTATGAGATCACGACTTATAAGATTAGAAGGGCAACCAACCTTATCAGCTAGGCATTTACTACTTGATGTAGTCCTTTTGTTGCGAGACATGAATTTGTTTTTCTTATCAGCTACTCATATATGGTTTGATTGTTAATGAAATTTGACTGCATCTTTCAATTTACGTTCAAGAATTAAATAATAATTGTAGTTCGTTATTTAGATAAATATGGCATCGACCAAAACTGAAACGTTAATAATGATAATGTATTAGCGACATTAAATTTTAATTTGACTGACTATATATAAAACTTCTCACCTTATTTATAATCCTTTTTGAAAAAAGTAAAATTCACAAAACTCTTAGTATAAGAAACTAAGTTCTGGCAACAATATTATTACCAAGGCATTAACAATGCAACCAGAACATAGAGAGTTAATGCGTCAAAAAAAATTTATGGCACATTTATTTACTTGAAATTAAAATGAAAATTGAGGGAATGGTTTCAAGGTAAAAGTATTCATGCGTTTACTAACACACAAATAAATCAGAATGTGTGACATTCACACATCCTTGTTAGGAATTGATTCCTAAATACCCATAAATTTGATTACGAATGGGGTAGATGGATTTAGGAATCAAAGCCTCTGGAATCAAAATTGATTCCTTTCTTCTCCAATTTCAGTTGTTTTTGATTCATGATTTTTTTTTCCATTTCAAGTAAGTAAACGTGTTATTAAAGTTATAAAAATAAATGAACACTACTCTACAGGTGATTAAATTAACTTAAATAAATTCCACTAACCTGAATAATATGATTAATTAAAAGTATAGAAGGTCATTTAAAATACAGTCATAAAGTTATTATGAACTTATCTATAACTAAACACACAAACAATCAAGGATTATTTGGCATCAATTATCTTGCAACAAAATAATTCGCTCTGGTTAACTAGGAGCTGAGAATACTGAAAACCTAGAGGCTTCGTGTAGCAAGGCGGCGGCGACCTTCAGATCTCTGTTTGCTTTGGGTGACTCTGGTGTCGATCTTTAAGCTGCGAAGCTTGGATTGCAATCCAGTGGTGTGATCAGTTTCGACTTGTGATCAAAGTTGTCGGGTTTGGCACCAGAGCCGCATCTGTGGCAGTTTTGTTAGTCGTTGACATACGGTGTGTAGCGGTCAGCATGCGACGACATCGACTCGGGTTTCTGAAGCGCTTGTAGGTGCTTTGCTGGAGGTGAGGCAAGTTCAAGTTGGGGTCTCCCCTTCCCTCGTTTGCAAGTGCTTACCAGGTCAGATCCAAAGGCGGCTTTCTTTCCAGTTGTCTTGATGGGGGAACGTTGTGGACGGCCGCCGGAGCAGTGATGGGCGGAGGCTCCTCTCTGAAGGATCAGAATCGTTCGATCTGGGTATGGGAGATGAAAGGTTTAGGTAGTGGGCTTTTGGGCCTCTAAAGATCTGGGTTGCAAATGCAGTATGGTGAATTGGGCCTAGTTGGTTAAGTTCCCCTTTTCTTTATCACTTGGGTTGGGCTTGATTTTAGGCTTTTGGGAGGTGGCATGTCATGCTCTTTACCCTATACTTGTTCGGTTGATTGTTGAGTAATTTCATACGCAATACGATTACATTAACTTGGCAATTGGCATATACTTATGAAATAAGGCACTGAAATCATTTTCGTTTTTTTTTTTTATCAAGAAATTAATTTCCCAAAAATACAATTAAGCAACAAATAGAGTAATGGTTCAGAACTTCAGATCACCAAAAAAAATAAAAATAAATAATAATAATAATAATAATAATAATAATGGCAGGTACGGTAATTATTGAACAACAGAGAACCATTGGTGGAAGCGCAAAGCCGCCAGCTAATTTGCAGTTTTTCACCACTGTCAAGTCTGCTCAGAACAGAACCAGTTCAATCATAAAAGGAAGCTCAGTCAGTCAGAGTGTAAGGCTGTCAACCCATCCCTCTGACCTACCGATCCGATTCCAATTCCAAAATGGGTGGTAAGTTCACTTCTGTTTCAATTATCCGAATTCTAAATCGGGTTTCTGATGCACCCGTCTCTCCCAGGTAAAAAGGAATCTTCTTCTTCTTCTCCGAGTTTATGGCTGGCTTCCAATCCAAGCAAGCGATGGGGGGAGCTCTTCTTTCTCTTCTACACTCCTTTCTGGCTCACTCTCTGCCTCGGAATCGTCGTCCCCTACAAGCTCTACGAGGTTCCATTTTGAATTCCTCTAGTTTTTGTTTACTCTGGAAAATTTAAGCTGAGAGATTGAGAATAGAACTCATTTTATTATATAATTTATGATTATGCGGAAAATGCTTTACGATTATTATGTGTAGAGTGAAGTTTAGATGACCAAGTATTGTTTGTTGTGATTGGCAGAGGTTTACGGAATGGGAGTATTTGCTAATTGGATTGGTCTCGGCTGTTCCTTCGTTTTTGTTACCCATGTTATTCGTTGGAAAGGTAAATGCTTTTTACTGAGTTCAGTTCAAATTTCTCTGTATATTGGTGTGTGTTCCTACCCATTGTAATGGAAATTAATATTAACATCTCGATTCAAGCTAATAGTACTCAGTTGACACCCTTGCTGTGAAAGTTGGTCTGATTTCATTGATTCAGATAACAAGTTCAATCTAATTCAGCCTTTGATTCAAAACGGCATTCCCAAATGAAACCATTGTTAACTAACTCCAAATGAAAGCTCTCAGTCCCAAATTAAATAGGGGTAAATGGACGATTCCACTCCCCTATTAACTTTTAGAGGATTTTCTGGCCTCAAATTGTGTTGTCAAAATCTTTTCACCGGGGCTCACAACATTTCCTTGTCAATGTTTATAAAAGTTCATTTCTTTCTTGAAGATAAAGACATATTACAAGAGTAATCTTTACTCATAAAAGAACCGCTATATGGTAGCAGTTGGAAAGTCCAATAGCAGGGGAGAATTTTGGTTGCATTACCCAGAAGTTATTTATCTTCTCAACCATTTCTTTTATTTGTTTAATTATGCAGGCAGATAGAAGCTTGTGTTGGAAGGATCGGTATTGGGTCAAGGCAAGTGCTTTCCTGGGGTGAACTTCTTTATATGTCATAATTAGGAGAAGGCCATCAAACAGTGAAACTCTTGGTTTGTCTGTTTCTTGATAATTAGTGATCTGGTTTAACAATTGAAATTCTGTACCTTGTGTGGTCTGTAAAGTGGACCTGTAATTTACTTGGTTCTAAATTCTGCATTTTTCTGTTTCTTGGTACGTCATTTGTACTTTGCACTGCATTTACTCATCTACGATGCTCATATAGATATTAGATGGTAATCATCTTCACAGAAACAGCTTACGCTTATCAAGTTGCCAAACATGTTATAAAATGGACCTTTCTTTGGCTTAAACTGTTAGTAACCCGTGTTCTTGTTATTTGAATGTTCTTATCTCTTCACAATCTCACTCACTAGTCAATCCACTAGCACTTTATTTAATTTAATTTTCTTATTTTTACTGATGAGTTTTTGCTTGGACTGACAGAATTTAACTTTTGAAACAGGCCAGTGTGTGGACAATACTTTTTAGCTATGTTGGGAATTACTTTTGGACCCACTATTTCTTCACGGTTTTGGGAGCTTCGTATACTTTCCCGTCATGGAAAATGAACAATGTAAGAAAGAAAACATGAATCACTCTGTAATAGACTAGTTATCTTTTCTCACCTCTTTGTTTGAATGCAGGTACCACATACTACCTTCCTTCTTACACATGTTTGCTTCCTATTTTATCATGTCGGATCAAACATGACGCTTCGCAGACTACGCCATTCTATTGCTGACATGCCAAAACAAGTTCAATTGCTTTTTGAGGCTGCATGGATATTGGCTTTTGCTTATTTCATAGCATACCTGGAGACTGTAGCTATTTCCAACGTATGTGTAACATTCATCAACACTTTTTATCACTTGCCTAATTTTCAGTGGTGGTTTATCAGTTATCAATATATTAGGTTTAGGATATTCTTGTGGCTTCAGGGTTCTCTAGTCTTGCTTATGCCTCAGCATTCTATTTGATCTTGGGTTACCTATTACTGTCAAGAATCTTAATCAACTTGAAATGATACTCATGTCAGCTTCGTCAAGCTGAATTATACAGTAGTAAAGTCTCTTAGTTAACCTTAACCCTTACAATTATATCTGGAGTGAGCCGATTCTTGTTGTTTATCTAGAACTAAAGGAACAGCTCAGTAACTGTACTTATATTTTGATATATAACTTCCTAATTTCCTATAGTATAATGGAACTAGGAAATAGTTTGTACACACTGTTGCTTTGAAATGTCCAGTTTATAATAAGAATTCAACCATAAAAGCTTGTCCACAGCTATGTGAGCTGATGCTGTTACAATGACGTTTTGCTTTGAACATGTGCAGTTCCCTTATTATGAATTTGTCGACCGGGCGATTATGTACAAAGTTGGGTGCTTGTTTTATGCCATCTACTTCATTGTTAGCTTTCCCATGTTTCTTAGGTAAGAAATAGACAGCTTTTTAGACATATGCAAAGTAATACATAAGATAATTTCATGAAGACCAATTCAATGCTTTACCTCCAGTTTACTGATGTTGGTTTATCCATATACACAGGATTGACGAGAAACCTGGTGATGCATGGGACTTGCCAAGAGCCGCCATTGATGCTCTGGGTGCTGCAATGCTGGTGACGATAATACTAGATCTATGGCGCATATTTCTGGGACCTATTGTTTCGATTCCAGAAACTAAACAGTGCATTCAACCCGGACTACCATGGTTCCCTGGACATGACAACATGACTTGACAACAGCGCATCTAGGGACCTAGATCTAGTTAGTTCCCACTTCCCAGCCCAGCAGGATAATGAGCTTCCGAGTTTATACTAGTTGTTTGCCTGGCTTGGTCTGTATGATTATTGTAATTTTCACCTTCGGGACTTGAAAAGAATTGCATTAGCCTACAGTGTTAGATCCCGAGATTAATCTCTATTAAGCTCTGAAAGCTACTTTGCTTAGCTCTCTCTCAGTTTACTACAGAACCTAGTTTCCATTGTGAATGTGCAGGAAATAAAAAAGCAAGAACTTGTAATGCACCCAACAACATTATGCTCGGTCGCTCGGAAAAAAAAAAAAATCAACAATGAAATGCCAAAGCCTCAAAGAAAGGTCAGCACTGTGAAGAATGTCCCTAAAACTATACATTTTTGTTCATAACGTTACGTTAGAAGAATCGAAGTCCTGACCTAACCCCCCCCCCCTCTTACAATTAGAGCATCTCCAACAGTAGAAATTGTTTCTTAGTTAAATTTAGCTAAAATTGTGAAATATAGGTATTGATTTAGCAATGTTGCTTTAGCAATGATAGCTATTTGTAAATAATAACTATATTTTACCAAATCGTAAACTGACATGTGGACAAAAGAAGAGAGAGAAATATAAGTTTTGCTTTAGCTATGTAGGATACTCTAGCTAAATATAGCTAAACATTTTAGCTATAGTTAAATTTAACTTACCTATAGCTAGTCTGTTGGAGCTGAATTTTGCATTAGAAATAGTTATATATAGCTAAAAATTGAGTTTAGCTACTCTGTTGGAGATGCCCTTAGATAATACTTGGCTACCGACTAACATTACGTTGGAAGAGTGCTAATCATAGTCAATAACAAGAGAACACGTGTTCAATAACCAGCTACGAGTATTATTCTCGTTGCTTAAACACGTATTCTCTTGATACTGGTTATGATTAGCCAAGTATTATCCTTATGGGTCGGGCTTTCGTCCTGTTTGAATTTGCCCACCGAATCGAGGAGAGTGGCCCAATCCAAGAAGAACCCATTTTCTTGGGAAAGAAGTCCGGAATCTCGGTTTTATTGAAGAACAAGTTAACCATGGTCTCTTCTTCCTTCTTCCTTCTTCTCAATCAAATCTAGTCACTGAGAAACTAAGCTTTGCCTGCTATGGAGGTCAGTCCAGCTTCACCGACGGAGGTAAACGAAACCAAAGACCTCAAAACCCTAATCTCCTTCTACTCCCACTACCTCTGGAACCGACTCCTCGATCTCCTCCCCTCTTCCGATTACAATTTTCTCCGCAGAATCCGAGTCCGAGCCGCCGCATCACGGCGGCGACACCGCGCATGTCTTCCGCTCCCTTTTCCGGCTAATATACTCGACTCTTGCCAGCCGGCGACGACGGAGGCGTCTAGAGTTCTCGATGTTCTACATGAGATTCTGAAGCACACCTTCTCCAATTTGCACCATGTCCAGAAGAACCTGCAGTTTTGGGAGTCTAGGGCTGAGGTCAGCAATTTCTTGTTTTGGCTTCTGCTTAATAAGCATTCAATTTTGGAAAGTAGTTTCATATCTCATTGTTACAATCTCAGTGTTAAGATTGAAATCCATCACATTGCGTATTAAACACAAAAATAGTTAAAATTAAAACTGAAATTAATCTTCTCTTCGTAGATTTATGTATGTTTAGGTAGAAAACTATCAGATACTAGCGGAACTCTAGTGAAATTTTGTGAAGTTGAGAAGAAGATTAGAGATATACCTACATGTATTAGAAAGATATAAGATACTAGCTGGATATTCGGGATATATGAGGAAGAGGAAGCAAGTTGAGGGAGAGCCGAAACTAGTAAACAGGACGGCTTGTTTGGGAAGGCCATCAGAGGAAGAGGAAGTTAAGAGTCTCCATTTTTTTGATTTAACCAAAGTAACTTATCATAGTTTATGATATAGCTGGCATTATTCTCTGTGTACATAACTACATATTGATAATATGATACGCGCATACAGACACTGACAAAGACACATGTTTGACATTTGTGAATTTCAGGGATCAAAAGCTCAAAAAGTTAAGTTTATGGTGCTTCAGAGAGGTCCGCAGGCTTTTGTTGATGGTACAATCCAACTGATATGTGGATATGATGGTGAGGGTTCTTCCATACAGAATATGTGCCGCTCTGCATCGGCTTACATGTCTGAGAGGATAGCAGTATTAAGTAGCTTAAGATCTTCTCTTGCCACATTTTTGGCCCAGTTTTACATGGAAATTGAAAGATTCGGAGAAGAGTTGGTGAAAGATCCAGGGAGTTCATTGCCCTCCTTATTAGAGAGAATTAATGACTTGTTCTTCGAATTAGAGGCGTCTATCGGCCATCTCCATGCAATGCGCCCGAGTGATTCTTCTGTTGAAGGAAGCTATTCATTTCCCCTAGTATTTGAGAAATTGCCCGAGATAAATCAAGACAGATCCCAGTGGACAGACTGTGAAATTAGGGATTCAATCAATTTGATTTCTCAAAATTTGGAGAAACTGGAATCTCACTTAACTTTTATAGTTGACAAACATCGGAAACCAAGGAGGGTAACTCGATATTGGATCCCCTATACTTGTGGTGCGGTTGGCCTCTCAGTTTGTTCTGTGTGGCTCATAAGACATAGTCGTCTGTCAGGAAGTCATGACATAGATAATTGGGTTAGAGAAGCTAAGGATTCAACCGTCAGCTTCTTGCGTGATCATGTTGAGCAACCGCTGCTGTCTATTAGAGATGAACTTTTTAAGACATTCAGGCAAAGGCACAAAGGAATGATGGAGCTTGAAGAAGTGCAATTAACCTCCAATTCTCTGCACAGAATGTTGTTGGCTTTCAGTGAGCAGACAAAAGGGCAAAATTTCCCAGAGAATGCATCTGATCAGGAAATGCTTGAAATAGTTATGGCTAGGTATGAAAAGGAACTTGAACATCCTATTCATAACCTTGTAAATGGCGAGCTGGCTCGTGCCTTGCTGATCCAGGTTCAGAAGCTAAAACTCGATACTGAAACCGCCATGCTTGAATTGAACCAGATTCTGAGGGCAAATGAGATAAACTTTGCAATCCTAGCTGCTTTACCAGCATTCTTTCTCTCCCTCATTCTGCTAATGCTAGTGCGTGCATGGTTCAAACGGGATAAAAGAGCAGAAGGAAGGGGACGAGTTGCTCGGCTCCAGAGGAGGTTACTTGTTGTGGAAGTTGAGAAGAGGATTATGCAGTATCAAAGTTTTATCGATCAAGGGATGGAGAAAGAAGCACTAGACATGTTCGGATTGTTGTTGTATAGTCTGGATCGCCTATACCATGCTGTCAAGGGGCATGCAAAAGCAACTGGGGAATGGCAGTGGTTGTGTCAGGATATAGTTGACCTGGCAAAGCCCAGCCTTCAAACTGCATTTAAACTCAGAGTGACCTCGCGGTTGGAACGGGTTTATGACTGTTTACTTCCTGCATTGCAGCGCCAGTAGGAATGTCGCATGTTTTCCTTTGTTTCACTTTTTTCCATTCGCATCTTAAATCTTGATCAAAATAGGAGTAACAATCAATTTCCATCATTTCTCTTTTTTTAACTGCTGTGACGTTAAAGTTCTGTTTCACTGGTGGAAGTATTATGTCGCAACCAATGTAAAGATTATCCTGCGCTTGATCGGTAGGAAAGAATTAAACAGAAGTTACACATACCAGGAGACCCCGACATTCACTGCAGTTACTGATACTGTCCATGTATCAAAAACGGGTAGTTCTTCACTTGTATGGAGAACTACTATTTTTGTTAGCAGTGTGCCAATGTGGAGCCGTGCCACATGACTCTGAAATCCCAAGCAACATGCTTCTGATCAGATACCCAATGCCAGAGATGGAAGAGGCCGGAGTGTGAGCCATTAAACTCCTGAGGATCTATTATTCAGTTTTGAGGGTGTAGAAAGGGGGGATTGATCAACTGGTGCTTAGACTCTTGCCGTTGTTGCATTTGGCCAGTGGCTCGGGAAGAGTAAGTTGTGCCCCTTGTGCCGATACGCGATGACAACTATGGAAGAGGAGGATGGGGCGATGGCTGTGTTGGCCAAAGCTACTTCCAACCAGAAATATAGTCTCTCTGTTTGTCCAACTGAATATGCATGAAATATTCCCTCGTACGCTGCAGTTTCCATTAGTCATTCTGGGAGGTATTCTGGGACCAATATTCACTTAAATGTGGCGTACACAACTCTTTCCGGATATGAAAAAAGTGTACACCACAATCACAAATCTGCTTTTGGAAACTAATGAAAAGTCTTGAAACTAAGCCAAACTAATATTGGATTGCATGACAGAATACGTCTTTGCTGCAAGAAAAAGAAACTTTGCTGTCTTGATCATGATACATATATGTTTTTTTTTTACCAATACAATAGATGAGATTTGTATCTTCTTATTTTTACCACAGTGAGGTGAAAATAGTGTTAAAGCGTGGGAAGGAAATGTCCCTTTGAGCATAGGCTGGTCCGCACGTGCCAGGGTTTATCACTTCACTATGGCATTGTCTCGTTCCCAAAAATGATAAGAAAGATATTTCTCTCTTGTTAGTGAAGTGAAGTGAAAGCTTTACAAAAACAAAACAAAAAATCTCTCCCTCTTCTCCACAACTCCCTCCACTTCTCTTCTCAACTCTCTCTCTCTCCATTTTCCCAGTGTCTTTCAAGGGTTTCGTTTCGCCGTTTCGACTACCCGAAACCTCGAAACTGATGCATTTAGGGGTTTTGGGGGGTTTATCTTTCTACCACTCCATATACTCACCTCCCTTGCCCACTCAAATGGCCGCCGTCGGAGCTCTCTCGCCGTTCCCCTACAGCCTCCTCTGGCGGCCCAAGTCTTCAAACCGCACCGTTTCGTGCTCCGTCGGCTCTTCTACTGCTCCTCCTACAGGTAAAAAAAAGCTTCCTTCTTTACACTGTCAAAGTCTTGGTTTTGTGTAAATTGAAATGAAGAACGGGGAAGAATACGAAATTAAGTAAATAGTTTTTAGTGTATGAGTTCGAAAATTTTTATTCACTTTTTTGAAGTGGATAAATAGAGCTGCTTGGAATTGAGAATAAGCTTAGTTTGACATAAAGGTTTTCTCTTGAAAATGATATCTTACCTTTGAATTAAGGTGCTCGAAGCATATGAAAATGTTATATGTTGGAGACTGTTGCGCATATCCAGTAAGAAATCGAATGGAAGTTTGTGGTGGATAGATGTCTGTGTTTATTGAATATTGAAATATTTGAGATGGTATTGATGGTTGCTTCATTTAGGCACGCGCGGGTCTAATTATAAAAGATCAGGAAGAGTGGAGGGGCCTCGGAAAAGTATGGAAGACTCTGTTCAGAGAAAGATGGAGCAGTTTTATGAAGGGAGAGATGGTCCACCACTGCGTGTTTTGCCAATCGGTGGACTGGGAGAAATTGGGATGAATTGCATGCTGGTTGGGAATTATGATCGATATATACTGATTGATGCCGGTATCATGTTTCCAGAGTATGTTTCTTGGCCTAGTTTGTTATTCTTTGTACTTGTGAAAGATGTATCTTTGTGATAATTAGATCTACTCTTCCATTTGGAAGAGTTTCTTTTCTTAGGAAGTTTCTTTCGTATCACAGGTTTACTGGTATGGATCTAGTTTATTTTAGTAGATTTGTCAGATTTTGTAATCGTAGTCTGCAGGGGTGGATAAAAACCTCACCATACATTCAAAAACTGCTGAAAATGAACTTCTGAAATTAGAGTAGATTTCTAGTTGTATTTGGTTCTATTCTTCTGGAAGTGATCCTTATCTTGTTTTTTTTTCCTTCTGTTTATGCCCTGACCCTTGATTATATGTGATATGTGATTTCAGCTTTGATGAACTTGGAGTCCAAAAGATAATACCTGATACCACATTTATCAGAAAATGGAAACACAAAATTGAAGCAATTGTCATTACACATGGCCATGAAGATCACATTGGTGCGTTGCCTTGGGTAAAGTTTCCTTCTGATTCTTTGAAATTCCATTTAGCTCAGTAAAACCTGGAAGTCCAGAAAAAGCTAAACAAAGATCTTTGAAGCGTAAATTATGTCCTATTTATAGTTAAATGGAACTAAAACTTGTTTCGGATATTATTGTCCTGGGTTTCATCATCTTTGTAGTTGATACATCTTTTTGCTCTAAACAGGTGATCCCAGCTTTGGATCCCAGTACACCAATATTTGCATCATCCTTCACCATGGAGGTACTTGAGTAACTTTAATTTTTGTGGTTTTCAGGAGCTTCCTTTCGTATTCCACCCATTCTTTTTCAATATGTAATAATGAATAGCACTCAGTAATGTTGACCTCTCATAGAATGTCAATACTTGCCTAGCAGCTATCAATCTTTATTCTTCCACTCATTTTTCCGTACCTTGTACTGTCAATCTGTATGAGTCTTTTCTCATGAAGATGCCTATCCTCTTGAGTTCACAGATTCGAAAACACTTTGTGGTTACCATGGTGTTCAAAATTTTAACGTTGTTACTTTTACAGCTTATTAGGAAACGTCTGAAGGAAAATGGGATTTTTGTTCCATCCAGACTCAAGATGTTCAGAACAAAGAGGAAATTTATGGCCGGGCCATTTGAAATTGAGCCTATCCGAGTGACGCATTCTATTCCCGACTGTTGTGGATTAGTTCTTCGCTGTGCTGATGGTACAATTCTTCATACCGGGGACTGGAAGGTAACATTTCCTTATACAAGCTTCTTCTTCTTTTTTTTTTTTTTTTTTTTTTCCATATATAGATTCTCAAGCCGAATAACAAATTATGCTAAACAGATTGACGAGTCACCACTGGACGGTCAAGGTTTTGATCGTGAAGGTTTGGAAGAACTTTCAAAAGAAGGAGTAACATTGGTATGCCCCTGGGTCTAGAAATCAAAATTGGGTCTCCATCATATCTTCTTTAAAAATCAACTATATAAGAGTCTAAAATCCATATTGATAGTAAAGTTTGCTGAGGCATATTTTGTATATCCTGAGGATATTTTCTCACCATAATGGAAGTTACTGCATGAATTGTCCATGTATACTGGATAATTCAGTAAACTATTTCATGGAGGAAAGAATATAGTCGTCAATTGATCAACATTGTTTTCAGATGATGAGTGACTCTACAAATGTTCTCTCACCTGGAAGGACAACAAGTGAATCTTCTGTGGCAGATGCACTGATGAGGCATATTTCAGCAGCTCAAGGGAGGGTTATTACCACCCAGTTTGCATCAAACATACATCGACTTGGAAGTGTGAAAGCTGCTGCTGATGCTACTGGTAGAAAGTTGGTAGGTTCTTCTGAAAGTATCCAACATAATGTATTATACTTCTCTTCTTTTATATATGTTGATGTGTCTGAGTAATCGTTATACTGTATTTGTTAGGTATTTGTTGGTATGTCCTTAAGGACATATCTTGATGCAGCTTGGAGGGATGGGAAGGCACCAATTGATCCATCAACCCTGGTAATTATGCACCAAGGTTCTGTTTTTCGTGTTGTCTAGTTCTCTTGGCTGATCCCAAATCTTCTTTTCCTTTTTCCTTCATCTCTGTCTTATCTGTTTGGTATGCAATCTTCTATTTACTTAGTATCGTATGAAAATTCAATTAACAATTAAGAGCTTCAGCTTCTGTTGATTGAGAAAAACTGATTAGCTAAGCAATGTTGTGTTGTTAGACAATTTAGCTCAGCTCTTTACATCCAGCCTTACTCAATGTAAACAGGTTGGTATGTGGAAAATTAAAAATTCCCCTCACAAGTTAACTCTATTCCGGACCATAGCCTCTGTTACTCTTTTACTTTGTAAGCATGAAGTTTGCTTCTATCTACCTGAACCTGTAATTAATTTATTTATTTATTTTACTTCAAATTAGGTGAAAGTGGAAGATATTGATTCCTATGCTCCAAAGGATTTGCTAATCGTCACAACTGGCTCTCAAGTAAGTTTATCTACATTGCTACCACGGACTACTTCATTCCATAAAGTGAAAGCTGTTGCTTCATTTTTTATGCTTGCAAATGACTATATATGCTGTTGTGTCAGGCAGAACCACGTGCAGCTCTAAATCTTGCATCATTTGGAAGTAGTCATTCTGTCAAACTGACCAAGGAAGATATAATTTTATATTCTGCTAAGGTAATAAACTCTATATTATAAGCATTGGTTTCAAATTAAATTTTCGTACAATATTACAATGCACATATTTATGAGTTTTTTTTTTGTTTATTGGTTTATACGCTTTAAAATTCTGTACAGTTGTGGTTAATCACCCTGACATTAGTCTATTTAACAATTAAAAGATGAAAGATAGAAAGAAAGAACATGAATCTTCAAACTTACCTATCTTCAATGCCAACATGGGTCTATAGAAAAAGATGAAACTGCCAAAATTGGAAGTTGCACCAAGGACATGAGCTTCTTTCTTTTGTGCATCTTTCCAATTGTTTCTGTTGTGTATTCTTTACCAACTAGCTTGTGGTCTTATGTATCTCTGAACAGACTGTTTCTTCCAGTTTCCGAGTCTGAAATTATACTTCGACTAACTGTGTTTCTACAAGCTGGGATTTATATATCTGTTAAAGCTATTTTGACCTTGGTGTACCTTTTAGGTTATTCCTGGTAATGAATCTCGGGTAATGAAAATGTTAAACCGCATATCAGATATGGGATCAACGATAGTGATGGGTAAGAACGAGGGGCTGCACACTTCTGGTCATGGGTACCGTGGAGAACTGGTAAGTTTGAAGTTTGAACCATCTCAGAATTTTAAATTCTGAAGTTCTAATTTCTCACAAGTTTTGAATTAAGTTCCTATCTTCTTAAGTGAGTTTGATAATATTGACATTACTGTATCTTACTTATAAAATAACTATTGATATATATATATATATATATATATAGGTTGCCAACTTAACGTATAACTTTCTTTTATAGGAGGAAGTGCTTAGAATTGTGAAGCCACAGCACTTTCTGCCCATACATGGAGAACTCTTGTTTCTCAAAGAGCATGAATTGCTTGGGAGATCAACTGGCATCCATCACACCACTGTGAGTCGACGTGTTCCTTGTTATAATATATTGACATTCAGGATAATTAGATAATATTTCATTGTTTATATCTGATAGAACAGTTTTAGTTATGTTTGTTTGTTCACTCTTCTTTGTCCTTAAAATGAATAATCTGCATTTCCCAAGTAGCATTCAAATGGATGTATTGTTAATTCAAATTTCCATACTGTAGACTTTTGTTTTGAAGATTCTGGAACTTGAATTTTAAATTTTCTACTTTTACCAAATGACAATGAAATTTTTTTCTCCTCAGTCAGCCTTGTACAACTGTTAGAGGAACTTTTTGCATAAAAGAACAAAAGGCAACTTAAATGGACCTGCTCTGTATTGGACGTCATTAAGCAAACTTTCACTTAGTAATTGTTTTACAACTCTAGGAACGGTATTTTTTTTGTATGATGCCAATTCAGATTTTATCTTGTCATTGTTGCCTTGTGTGTAAGATAGTTCTATAATAGTATGCGTGATGGTGGGTAGGATTTATTTTGTCATGATATGAAACAATTCAAGCAAGTAAGATAATAATAACGAAACTTTATGCATCAGGTAATAAAGAATGGGGAAATGCTTGGGGTTTCTCATTTGAGAAACAGAAGGGTACTTTCAAATGGTTTCACCTTGCTTGGAAAGGAGAATTTGCAGGTTGGTAATGCTTAAATTTTGTTGTTTGTTTATTAAGAGGTTAGTCGAGCGAGTTTTGATAAACTCTTTCTTATCTTACAGTTGAAATATAGTGATGGTGATAAAGCATTTGGTACATCAAGCGACCTTTGTGTTGATGAGAGACTAAAAATTGCCTTAGATGGCATAATAGTGATCAGGTAGAGCTCATAGATTCTTCGTTGACACGTATATTTCCCATCCTATAATAGCGTCCTGATGCTCCCTTTTTCTTTTTCTCTAAAGCATGGAAATTTTACGGCCCCAAAATGTAAATGGTCTGGCTGAAAGTAGCATAAAAGGAAAGATAAGAATTACCACCCGATGTTTGTGGCTTGACAAAGGAAAGCTATATGATGCGCTCTATAAAGCTGCCCATGCTGCACTGTCAAGCTGCCCTATTAATTGTCCTTTACCTCACATGGAAAGAACAGTGTCTGAGGTATTGAGGAAATTGGTAAGAAAATACAGTGGTAAAAGGCCAGAAGTTATTGCTATTGCCATGGAGAATCCCACAGCAGTTCTTGCCGATGAGGTCAGTACAAGACTATCTGGAAAGTCCCATGTTGGTTACGAGAGGTCAGCTTTACGAAAAGTAATTGATGGAAATTCAAATAAGAGTCGACCAACTAGGACAGAAGCAAATGCAGCCAAGGACAATACACATCTGCAGAGCACCACTTCAGAGCAAGATTTTGAAGGTCCCCCCTCCTCTCTCTCTCTCTCTCTCTCTCGCACGCGCACACAGTGTGATATGCGTGCATTTAGTAATTATAGGTAGACACTGGTCATTAAATATTATTCTTAGTGAACTTTAGGATGTCAATATTTTAAATGATCTCTCTTTTGTATTAAAAAAAATTGGGTAAAAAAAAATGATTTTTGTTTTAAAGTGAATTTGATCTTTATTTTCCGTGGATTATGTTAGGCTTTCCATGTGATATATGCTGGGGTGCATAATATCACGCGACTGTTACCAACATGTCAATCTCATATATCTGAATTCTTTACTGAACTTGTAATTCTTAGCATTGATGTCCAGTATTTTTATTTTAATCTTTTATCTCATTACGTGCAGATGATGGTGGTGAAGTCAAAGCACCACTACCTGTGGAAGTTTCCACAGTCAATCCCGAAAAGCTTTCTTCTGATACAAAGGAGCCAGATGATTTCTGGAATGCAATGGTCAAGTTATCAGCTGGTGACAAATTAGCAGAAGATAAAGATGGTTTGGTTCTGCAAGAGGAACATGTAAAGAAAGATGACTCTGAAAGCACTGAGACACCAAATCCTTCAAAGCCGGTGAAACGGAACAAATGGAAGCCCGAGGAGGTTAAAAAGTTTATTGAAATGCGTGGGAAACAGCATAGCAGATTTCAAGTTGTGAAGGGGAGAATGGCGCTATGGGAAGAAATATCTAGAAACTTGTTGGCTGAGGGGATCAATCGAAGCCCCGGGCAATGCAAATCTTTGTGGTCATCTTTGGTTCAGAAATACGAGGTTTGTTTATCTCCACCCTCTGTACTAGTTTGTTCTGGTTTATCATTGGGCTAATCAATGAAGTCTGCTTTGAAAACAGGAAAGCAAGAGTGGAAAGAGAAGCCGAAAGAGTTGGCCATATTATGAGGAAATGGATGGAGCTTTGTCTGATTCAGAGGCAATGGCAACCAAGTGATTGGGGGAGACACCATGAGCAAGGGTCCTCGGAAACGATATTTTCTCTCGTAAGCCCTGGAGCTTTAACCAAATGGCAACTCATCCACAACTTTGAATGGTTCCTCAAATATCTATGAATGCGGGGACAGTTTCCAGATCAAAGTAGTGAGAAAGCTGGAAATGGGTTATTTAGTATTGTGCCCACACAGCCTTGATGTGTATCAGTTCAATGAGATAGATGAGCATGGAGAGTAGGGGACGGGATGGGGAGATCCTTGTTTCTACAATTTTTGTCCTACATTGTTCCATTTAACATTATTCTTTCTACTGTAGAAAATAGTCCGGTGACATTATTCTTACTGTGCGCTCACATTACACCTGGTCGGGCCTCATATTATATTTATTTTTTCACCTTGTGCCAACAAATCAGTCTGTGCCACATATTACTTTTTTTTTCCCCATCTTATAGTCTTATACCGCTAAATAATTTTTTGGTAAAGTTCATGCTTCATCGGTTCATCCTATTTTTGTTTTTCACTTATAGAGTATGATTTTTAATTGATAGAATACCGGAAACTAAAATGAATTTTATTAGTTTTATTTTTTTTTACTTTGAGAAATTATAAAAGAAATTGGCACCGTGATTTTTAAGTTTCGTAAGCATAAAAAGTGTTTAAAAATCATTATTTGATAGCGGAAAAATTTTGGTCAGTAAATATGAACAGGTCATTTTAAGTAAAATCATAAGTGCCATTAGTCCACAATTTAAGGTAAAAATCATGATATTTAGGTGGTTTTATTATATTTTGAGAATTTTGGAGCTAGTTTCCACAGAGTTGGGGCATAAAAAGTTAAATTTTAGTCAAAGTAGCTAAAAAGTCATTTTAGCTAACCACTCAGAAATACGTCTGTATCAGTGCTTTCTATTTTAGCTAGTTTTAAATTTATATTATTTTTAAAATGAAGATTAAATAGTTTAAATGTATTTATAAATTACATAAAATAATTTTAAAAAGAATGTTTTAAATTATAGAGAACCTCATCTCGCTTTCTATATTTATGAACGAGATAGCTAAAAGTTATAATGGTGTGGCTGCTAAGATAAATAAAAAGCTAAACATGCTTTTCAAAATTTGGCCCCTTAGCTAATAGGGAGTCTGCTAAAAATGCTCTTAGCTTATTATTTTTTAAGAATCTTATTTTTCTTTTTCACTTCTAGAATAAATTACCAATATTTGTATCTAATATTATACAAAACTAATTAGGGCCTAGGTTTTGGTCAATACCGCGACTTTTATTCCTTCTCTCTCTCTCGCTCTGCTAGGGTTAGGGTTTTGAGTATTTCCAAGTTATGCGGCGTCCTCCTTTCATGGCTACAGCGATCGCATATATGACTGCCAGACTTACGACCAAGTTGTCACTCAAGGAAGGTGAAGAACCCGTGGATTTGGGGAATCTTAGGGTTCCGGGAAAGGAGTTTTTGGCTCGCAATTTCTATTTGGTTGGGAGGCTTAACACTTGCAGGGCTGTGGTGTTGGATTAGTTCCGGAGTGCTGTGAGATCGATGTGGAGGTTGTCGGGGACCGTGGAAGTCCAGCCAAGGGGTGAACGATTTCTGTTTACTTTCACCCATGAAAAGGATGTGGCTCGTGTGAAGAAGGGAGGACCATGGGGTTTTCAACGAGCCATGATTCTCCTGAATGATTATGACGGTTTCTCAGAGATTTCTTCGGTGAAGTTGGACTATGTTTGGATCTGGATTACGTTGGAAGGAATACCTCCGGGCATATTGACTGAACCTACTGTCCGGTTGGTTGGTGGGACAATTGGTGAGGTTCTGGAGATGGATCGCATGGCGTTGCATAGGGGAGATGCACGAGTCCGGATTGTTCTTTCTATCTTTGATCTGGTGCGTCTTGACCGTAGGGTTCGGGTTTCCCTTGTTGATGTTTTAACCCTAAGATGCAGGTATGAAAGGTTCATAGGACGTTGTCACTCTTGTGCTATGTTGAATCATGGTGGCCAGCGTTACCCTAGGGTGGATGACGTGGAGGTTGATTCTGTGGTGGAGACGGGTTCGCAATGGGCATTAGGGTTGATCGTTCCAGCCCTTGTCTTTAGGGAAAACGCTCAACCTTCTATTTCTTCTCCATTGCTCTCTACCTTCAAGGTTCCCAACATGTTGAAGAAGAAATCTGTTCAGATCCGAGAACTTCCAGAGTTGGTGCCTTCCGGGACTGAGGGTACCTCTGCTCCAACACAGGTGGTAGGGATGCGTCGTTCTAGGGATGATGACGTTCCTGAGGACGGTAAGTGGGCCAAACATAGTTTGGCTCTAGTTCAGGTCAGCCTGTAGCCGGAACAACTTGGCCTCGAGCTCTCTGCTACAGGTTTGGTAGGTGCGAAGATGCCTCAAGTGGTTTACAAGAAGAAGGGTCGACCTCGTGGCTTGAGAAACAAGGTCAAAGCGGCACCGGCGGAGTCTACTTGTGTCGACTCTGAGTCCATGAAGGCGGGGTCCTTTGACGGCGGAGCAAATGGAGTGCATGGAATGAAGGTTGGGCCGGCCTCTTTGGAGCCCGTCTCCCAGTCCGGGTAGGAGATGATTCCCTATGTTATCTAGGGTGGGATATGTCTTTTTTGATGGCAGCGACGTATACCAGAAGGGTCTTAGGCGTCAAAGCAATCAAGGAAGTGTTTCAAGCTCGGCGACGTAGGGTTTCATAGTTTTTTTCTTCATAGGTTTTGCTTTGGCTGGCAGTTTTCTCTTTTGAACTTTAGTTTTTTGGGATTTCCTTTTGGTTTTAGTACTCTATTGAGCTTGCATTGTAATATGAGGGGTGTTTGTACCCTTCATGCTTGACCGAATGAGGTCGTCATGATTTCGATCAATGGATTAGTTTTCCGTTACCCTAAAATAATAATAATAATAATAATAATAAGGGCCTAAGTAAAAGTGAAAAAACCAAAGCCTTAAGATGACGCCAATAGCTAAATGATATTTGTAACATGGAACATCAATAAATTAGATGGACTATTGTTCTTTTAATTTGTTTTGCACAATATCTATTCTTAAATCTAGATCCAAGGACTGACTCAAGCCAGGTGGAACACTATTATTGCCATAAGAGGTGGCCTGGAGATTGCAAAATGTAACCTCCTAGAAGAACGTACACCGTTCTAGAAACCGTCGCAATTTTTTTTTTCTTTCTTTCTTTGAATGCCATAATGCAAATGTATAGATTAATCACATATACATCGCTGACCAGTTATGGTCAGCTTTGGCTGACCATATCCACTCACTGGATGCATGACATGTGTCCTTCTAAGCCAATGAAGTCTTCCTCACGCGCTCGATCTTGGTGCGGTGCCAGTCGCGATGTTGAGCCGCGAGACGTCGAACCCGTTGTGGCGCTGTGCTTCAAAATCCGTTCTCCCGGGTGAAACAGGGAATAGTACTCTGAAGGAGGATTTGCCTTTGCCGGAGACTGGCCGTTTCCTGAGACAAGTATGGAGGGATCTCGATCCGTGGCATAGGCTTTGATTGAGAGGGTGGGGAAGGCGGTGGTGGTGACTGGAAACCGACGATGGGGAGTGGAGAAGGGGTTGAGGAGGAGGAATGAGGTTGAGGATGGTCAAGTTGGTCGCCGATAGAGACTGGAGAAGAGGGAGACGGAGTACACGAAGAGAAAGGAGGAGAACAGAAAGAGAGGCAAAAGGGAAAAAAAGAAACGTGTTGGTGACACGCAGAGGTTGGTTAGGAAGGGGTGACGTAGCCGTGTGCTTAGGGTGTATTAACTATGAACAATATAAATCAAAATAAGGGATAGTTATATTACTGGCTCAGAACTTCAGAAGTCAGAATTAGGAATATATTGACTGTCAGACACTAAACACTTATTCTACGGACGTCTAGACAACTTGGCCTCTTCTTCGTTTTGGTGCCCTCTTTTAACTATTTTTCCTCGTGACGTTGACAGCAGGAAATGACCCAATTAAGAGCCACGCAATTCCTGACGACCTTTCTTTTTAAATTTTTCCTCCCTTTCTTGAATTCTTCTCTTTAATTTACGTGTGCTGGAAAACTCACAGCAGCTTCTACCTCTTGCCATGGAACATGCACAAAAGTCGGTTCCAATTGTGTATATAAGCTCTACATGTTTCATGGCTATTCCAATATCGTTTCATTGCAAATTCACTTGAATCGGGTTTTTGTTACTTGTTCATATCCAGTATATACTGCTACTCTTCGTGCAGTTGTATTTTCGTTGCGTAAATGCAGAGTAACAGAGGATTCGAGCGTGTGTTCAGCTACTTTGATGAAGATGGAGACGGGAAGATCTCACCCTCGGAGCTGAGAAACAGGCTAGGGTTGATGGGAGGAGAGATGCTGCAAAACGAAGCGGAGGTTGCGGTGGGGTTTTTGGACTCCGACGGGGATGGCTTGCTGGGTTTGGATGATCTTGTTGGGTTGATGGAAGGTGGAGAAGAGGAAGAGAAAATGAAGGGTTTAAGGGAGGCCTTTGAAGTGTATGATGAGGAGGGATGCGGGTTTATAACACCTAAGAGCTTGAAGAGAATGCTTAATAGATTGGGTGAGTCCAAGTCCATTGAGGAATGCAAGGTGATGATTAATCAATTTGATTTGAATGGGGATGGCCTCATCAGCTTTGAAGAGTTCACAGTAATGATGCGATGAAATAGAGATTCACAGTGGTTTGTCTGTAGTGTGTGTATATATTTAGTCCATTCATTCATTCTTATTCTTTCTGGGTTTTGATAGTAGAGATTCTAAATGAGCTGCGCTCGTGATATTGTAATAGTTCTGTTTCTTTATTATTCATATAAATCTCCACATATATACTGGAATTTATTTATTTATTTCTTTTTTAAGAGGAATTGATATTATTATATATCAAAGTCATAAATCAGATCAGAGTGTAACGTACACTTATATAAAAAATCAGACTAGAAAACCAAAAAACATATCTAAGTAATACTAAACTCATTAAAGTCTATAAGACGCTCTCATGAAGCAAGCCTAACTAAGCAATACAACCCCGTTTCCTAAGGAAAATCATTCATCTAGTCTAATTTGTCGGGACGCAAATGTGGTACAAATGATAATTAGAAACATCTTAAAAAAGCTCATAGAGATTACCCATGCCTAAAAAAATTTGCATCCAAATGTCTAATAGCAAAAAAACTAAAATATAGCAGCTAACAACCTTGGCAATAGGCTGGTCTTCTTGCTTTTCTTTGAAATCTGCTGGCTTGAATCAAGCCCAGACATAACAGTCCAAGCTAAATAAACTGAAGCCCAATCTTCCTGCTTAGCCATCGCCGCCGCGGGTAGCATGTCCTTTGGCGGCTAGCCTTTCCACCACACCATCTTTCCTCTAACAGCGAACCACCAAAACCAAATTAATCTGGTTGAGAGCAAACCAAACCCCGACGTGCTCGTTCTGCACTCGCTGTAGTCGATCTGCACTACCGCTGACGCTGTACTTGGATCTTTGAAACGCCTGCAAAGCAAGCCAGACATTGCAACTCTACACCTCCGATCAGTTGCCCAGCGCTCCAAGTTAGGGAGATTGAAGCCGTCCTCAACCCACTACCAAACACCACTTAATCTCTCCGAGATCCGACCACCTGGAACCCTAGAAAAAAAACACCACGATTTCGACACCCATGGTAAGAAGCCTCACCTGCTAGAACAGACAGAGATCAGAGGAAACCAAGGAAGGTTCCGCTGTCGTCGTCACTCTTCTGCTCTCCTCGAGCCTAGGGTTTTTCTAGCCAATACCTTGAGTCTTTTTATGTTTTTACTGAAATTTAATTTTTTGAAAATGTAGAATTACACAAATGATCACTGAATTCTAACCCATTCAAAAATTTAGTCACTCACTTTTCAAAAACATCACTTTATGATATTGTCTTTCACTTTAATTGTTTCGTTAAAAAAGTTGTAAATATTCACTATTTGACGGATATTTTGGACAAGATGGTAAAACAAATAAATTTTATTTTTCTCTGTATTTCTTTATCTCTCTTGACCAACACCCATATTCATTTTTTTTTAAGATGCTCACAATCTTGATTGAATTTCGAACTTGACCATGCTCGATAAAAAATAGAAATAAATAAATAAAAAAGGATAATAGTTGGCTAACTATACCTGGTTAGCCATAGATTACACGTGTCCTAAGTAAAGTGAAAATTGGGAACTGAGCAAAGGCAATGAAGAGCAGAAGAATTATCTTCTTTCTTGAATCATAACTCCACAACTCTGCAAAAAGGACTCTCTTCATAGTCTTCACCTTGAAGACTGGCACCCAATCCACCTCGAATAAATCTTGAACCAGCACCGTAAAACTGATTTCCAAACGAATTAGGTTAGAGATTTGCAGACGGTCTCGGCACACCAGGCTGGGCTCCCCCTTTATTGTATTTGTACGTTTGTTAATTTAGGAGACTAGAACTCCGGCGAAGAGATCTGAAATCCAGAAAGCAAGGCATCAGTTCATTTGCAGAGGTGAGGAGTTATAATTCAAGAGCAAGCACCACTATCTCATTTTCCTGCTCTTCATTGCTTTGGCTCAATTCCCAGTTTTTACTTAACTTAGGACACGTGTCGTCTCGTTAGTGGAGGTGGTCAACCTTACCTAGTTAGAGAACTCCAACAATTTTTCCATATTTTGATTTTTCTCTATTTTAGAAAAAAAATTAGCCTTTTACTTCAACAAATTCCTTATAACTATCCTTATTTTAGAGATAGTGAGGAAAAAGAAAACTAAATTCTTTAAAGTTAGAGCAATCTCTAAAATTTAAGGAAGAATTATGGAAATTATTATAAAATAGGGAATCTGTTGGAATTGGGGAAGAAAAATAGGCTAAAACTTTGACTTTTACTTTCCTATGATACATAAATTATAAGGAAACTGTTAGAGTAACTCTTAACCAAGTATTATTCTAAAAAAAATAATAAGTAGTTGAGTAATTTTAATTTATAAATAATTAGACTAAAATACCATCATGTTTAATAGTATTTGACAATAATGATTAAAGTGAATTAAAAAAAATTAAATTTGAGTGAATAAAATAATTTTTTATTTAGCAGTCAATGACTACAGTGTCAAATTTGAGTGAATAAATTATCCAATGACCATTCGTTTAACAAACATACATATACAACAAAGGGGGAGCCCAGCATTGTGTGCAAAAGACCTTATGCAAATCCCTAACCTAATCCGTTTGGAAACTAGTTTTATGATGCTGGTTCAAGACTTATTCGAGGCGGATTGGGTGCCAGTCTTCAAGCTGAAGATTATGAAGAGAGTCCAATGACCAAAGTGTCAAACGAATTATAATCCAATGACCATTCGTTTAACTCTCTCTTTTGGAAATGCCGATTCTAACAAGTATTAATGTATGATATTCGATTAATGTTTAATAACCAAACGTTACAATAAATCAATAATACATAAAGATGCATTTCTCAACTACTTTGAGACTAAAAAGTAAAGTACATCTACAAATGGCTCAAGGCCAAACACCCAAAAACTCTAAAAATTAATCACACTTCGCCTGTCTGCAGGAGCAACACATTCCCACAATGAGCGGTACGATTTGATATTGGCAGCATCTACACCGAGGACTGCCAGGTTACGGCCGTACTCCTGAAAATTAGTTGTAGAAGGCCATCATAATTAGTTAACTAATTACCGGAGATCGGCCAATTCAGCAGCCTATAAATATATGTAGTAATGTTGTCTTGCAAGACGCTTTTACGTGTTGCGTCACAAAAGAAAACAATACCACACACACACAACACATACCCGTAAGGCCAATGTGGATTGTGTCTTACCTGAATGTCTAGGAATAATTGCATGCAAATCTTGTCAGTGTCGGACACATTGTGATCCAAGACATCTGCGTTTGCTCCACCTCTTCTTTGTGCACCTTGCCTTATTCTCTGGAGTGAAGTCTCTGTTCTCCTAGCCTGCTCAAGATGGAGAGGAGTTAAGAGGTAAACAAACACAGATCAATCTTGATTAAATATCTTAAAAGTTCATCTCAGCATCATCAGGAGCACTAACCACACTGACGAGATCAGCAGCCAACTCATAATAACGACCAGTAATCTCAGTCGCAGCACTAAGCACAAGTTCATTCTTAGCATCTTCTTTCAGGTACCTTGAAGCTCGCTCCCCATCCAAAAAGACCTAGTAGTGGTCAGTGATTCAGCATTAGTTTTATAAGAGTTAAACCTCAGCATGCACAAGTAAAGCTACCAGTCGCAGATGGCAGGGGAGAAAAGAAAAAAATTGCTGTTTTGAGTACACAATGACAATTTAGCCATAGCCATTTCAGGCTGCATACCTTCAGGGGACGTAATACTCCCGACACATACGGTGAGTGTCTGACAGGAAGAGGTTTATTAGTCATCCTGTACGTTGCTGTTATTCCCTTTAGCTGCCTCAAGTCCTAATTTTTCATAAAGATAGCATGTGAATAAATGAGTTCACATGACAGAAAATAATTAGAAGAATTTAATAATGACCCAGAAATATATCTCATTTTTTTAAGGTATAATTATCCCAGGGGACCTATCTTACTGCATTAAATGATTACCCAGAATAAATCTTTAATCAATACAAAAGCTTACCTCAACCGACTTCTCAACCAGAGTCTCCACAATAGTGTTGATAATGGCAGGTACTAATGCATCCAATGCTTTTCCTCCGTGTAAAATGCTCTGTTTTACATGATCAAGTATATCGGCAGAACATGATGAAAGAAGCTCAAGTACATGTTCGAGAAAGTCACCACAAACCCTTGTGTGAAGACAATTGATGTCATGAATAATCTGCAAACCAAACAACTTATATCAGCCTGTGGGTTAAGAGTAATCAAGTCAGTTTTATCATTTTTTTTTTTCGTATGGCAAGATCCAGCTACATTCATAGCATCTGTAAAGTCTTTGTATGTTTATGCTAGGCAATGAAGACTCTTTTATTGCCATATTTGCTAGTCATGAATCGCTGCATTGAAAACATGATGAAACCAAGGATAAAATGATGGAAAATATTACAGGACAAGACAAGAAGTACACTAAAATAAAAATCTGAGGCGTACATAAATAAATTCATCTGGTACAGTTGAAATAGCCCATTCACAGCCAGGATTGGAGCCGGTATTACCCCTCTTCCGAGCAGCTAGTCCAGATGACAACCAACTTGAGTATCTATATTGCATTTATAACATGTAGTCAGTAGCAATAATAGATTGGAATGAACTAAAACACAGTATTGAGCTCCACTTGAGACTGACCTTGAAAGAAGCTGCAAGGATAAGCGAAGAAACTTGTCAGAATAAGAAAGAACAACAACGTCTTCTCTCCAACAGGATTCCAAGCACTCTAACAGAGTAGCACTTTGTTTTAATGTCAAGTCTGGAGAATCTCCTTGACCAGAAGGTATATTATGAACAGGGACAAGACTAGTCGCCGCAAGTACAGAATCTAGAGCACCCGCAATCTCCTGAAACCTGAGGTAATATAGTAAGTAACGTAAAATGCGCAATAAATCTTTAACTTATTCAATGAGAAAGGTGACCACTTCTGCTGAATACCTCAAAGAGAAATAAACCCCAAGGTTCCATTGCTTCATGAACTCAATATAAACGGCTTCTGCTCGAAATTTACTAACAGCTGCTCTGGACGGAAAGTAGCCTTGCATAACAGTACAATGTTATAACTACAGTGAACAACACTTGGACTTGTAGAAAAGTAACAATAGTTCTATACCATCACCAAGTAACATCAAGAGTGAATAACCAATTCCGAGCTTTCAAACTTAATGAAGATAAGTGAGGAATATTTAATCCTACCTTCTAGATGAGCCAAGAACTCGAGGCTTGATTTATAATTTTTCAAAAATTCCGTTGGTCGTCCAGGTGAAAAAGCACCAGGTTTCCCCTTTTGGATTGCTGAAAGAACCTCTTTGAGAATTGAGTTTGCCAAGAAGTCGAACACGTGCAAACCAGAATTTTCTGGAGGAAAAAAAATAAATATAAAAAAGCCAGTTCAATGACTTGGATAAGATAAGAGGTATGCCTCGCAAATGCAAGTGCATATCACATATCATACTACAGTACGACCTAGAGTGCATTCGAGAAGGAAGATATCGAGTAAAGATACAGAATGAAACAATGATGTTGAAGCAACTAGAATATAAAGGAATGAGTTCAGACAAATGACACTAAAATGCTCATAAAGTGAAGAAAATATGCTATGATTTAGTCAAATAATGACTGAAAAAGGGGATCAGCAGATCGGAATGATCAAAATAAAACCTAGGCATGACTGTTTCTTTAGAACTCAAAATACAACATATATAGCTCTATTCACTTGATGGGAGTGAGATAAAAGACATAAGGTGGATGAAAATACCTTCAAAAGAAATTTCCAACAAAAATTTGCAGTCTTTCTGAATGCATTGCTTAATTTGCTGATAGTCATTCTCAAGTTCATCTCCAGATGGCTTTCCATCCGCCCATGATGCCCCATGTGGAATAACTTTTTGTATTAATGGAGCCACAATGGTTGTTTGGAAAAGTTCTTCTGCACTCCTAGTATTATCAACGGCAGCATATGCCCTTAAGCAATTGTAAATTGCATTTGCATCTCGATGTTCCAGTCCATCTACAAAACAATGTCCCAGGCTGGCATCTAATAATAGGCTAGCACCCTGGATCCTCTTCTCCATGTTTTCAATGAAAGGCAGGTTCTGTACTGGCATAATATAGAAAAAGTAGATGAGCACAAAATATTCTCACATTCACTATATAAACATTGAGTTTTGTAACTAAACATGAACAGAATCCTTGCTAAGGACCAACCAAAGATCAATGGGGCTGAGAGGGAAGCAACTGAAAGAATATATAACATAATTGGCAATCATTTTGCACTCATTGCCTAATAAAACTATTTAGAAACTGTGGCCGCAATTTCCTTGCATTCTCTATTCCTTGCAGTTTTCCCCAAGCGCTCATTCATATGGGACAAGATCTCAATTTCACCATTTTAAACTTCTTAGAAAGCCACAAAAATCAGAAGTACTATCCTACATAACTTACTCATGACTAAAAAGGACCACTGAACCTATGAATGTGAATCAAATGTATGCTGATATATAATCGGAAGCCAAATTTAAAAATATCAAAACAAATGTTAAAAAACAGTTGCAAGAATGAGAAAGGGAAGGCAAAAGCAACCTGTGCATGAGCAATATAGAACTTGAGGCGATTCATCTCACTGGCAATTCTCTCCAAAAGCATGCTTTGAGTATCTCTGAGATTTGTCCCATTCTCGGTAGTCCCGTTGCTGATAAAATTCTTCTCTGCTAAATTTACATCTCCGTTTGACCAATCGGCAGGCACACTAGGCAACTCCTTTATTAGTTTTTCAACCTGAACCATCAAAAGTAAAATGAAATTCAGTACTACAATCACTTTAGATCAACACAATGTAGTATCCAATCTAGGCTATAACTCCATTTTCTTCTCTTCTCTTCTTCGAAACTAATTGGAATCCAGACAAGGTCATGGACGAAGATTTCATATCCAAAGAGGAAATCAGACAAATATGAGTGCCTCCACCTTAGTACTTCCTCTGTGATGGTGCCTGCACTTTTGCTCTCTCTAATTGCAAATTGTCATAGTAAATCTCACAAATCAGGCTCGGAATTCCGAAAAGCGGCGAGGCATTACCTTGGAGACGACGTGAAACGTATCGAGCAGAAGCTCCAAGATCTCCCTAGCCTCGGCGGCCTCGGATCTCTGCTTCAATCCATTGGTCAGCGCCACAAGCGAGCCCTGCACGGAGCCTCTGAACTGGTCGATCTTCTCCCTGAGCTCCAGGAGCGGGGCCCGCATGCGCACGACGGCGGAGTCGACGTCGACGAGCTTGGTGCTGAGGTTGACGAAGTCGGCGTAGTCGCGGTTGATGAGGTCGATGAGGTCGTGGTTGAGGGAGGCGAGATAGGACTGGAGCTCGGATCGGAGGGTGTCGAAGGGGACGAAGGTTCGGAGGTCGGAGATGTAGGCCTCGGAGTCGAAGTCCGGGGAGAGGAAGAGCGCGGGCTTGAACCAGAGGGGGTGGGAGTCGAGGGGGTCGGAGAAGAAGTCGGTGTTGGATCTGTGCGGTGCTGATGGAATTGGATCCGCCATTGGATCACTTTCCGTTTCGTTTTCAATGCGTTTCGTATGAGTTTCGGTTCTTCTTTCTTTGTTGTTCGGATAGAGAGAGAGAAAGAGTCTCTCTCTTTTACCGGAGCGGGTAGGAACGTACGGGATCTAGAGTTGCACCCAGTGTATCTGTTTTATTATTTATATGGAGCCATTATCATAATATAATAACGATTTCTGACTTCATCTACAGCTTTAGTGATACTCAACCTCTTTTTTTTTTTTTTTTTTTTGGAGATATATAATTTAGAGATTTCGGTATTTAGTCCAAGAGCATGATAAAGGTTCCCCAAAGTAATATCTTATTTAATGAATATATAGTTTTCTGCCTTTTTAAAAGCGGGATCAAAAAGACCCAAACAAAAGCGAAAGAACAACTAAGTGTGAGAGCACATGCCAGATCTTCTGACTCTAGTCACAGCAGCAATATCTTATTTAATGAATATATAGTTTTCTGTCTTTAAAAAGATGTAAAAATAATTTTGTCGTAGTTTTGAATTTTGACAGTTCGAGACATGTTTAAAAGTTATTATTATATGATGGAAAATTTTCGTAAGAAAATAAAAACATGCGATTTTAATAAATATCAAATAGTCCTTAGTCAATAGTAATCAATCTTGGGAACTTTTATTTTTTTTTAGTTGTGAAATCCGGTTAACCCAAGTTGAGATATGAAGTGTAATAATAATTTTTATATTTTTTTTACTATGAAAATAAATAAATAAGTTTATATCACTAAGTGGCATAAAAAGAAAAATAAAACTTAAAGTTACATTAAAAAATTAGAGCCTTACAATGAAACTAATGACTAAGATAATGTCATAATTTCCTAAAAAATAAAATGTCCTTAAAGACGCATCAATACATCAAGTGCAGTGTATAACTCCCGAGTTAAATAAGCATTTACCATATGTTAGGTTTCTAGAGGGGAGCGGATGGATATTCACTATAGTTATAACTTACAAGTAATGCGTGTAAGGTCTATGGTAATCTTCAAACTTTTAGAAGATGTATCTAGGAAGAATATAATTTCCACCAGCTCTAATTCTGTAATTATGTGAATCCAACAAACAAGATTATCTACTTAGTAGTCCTAAACCCTGCTAAAATTACAACTTCCGAACTCTAAGTCAGTTTGTGGACTCAACCAGCAAAAGTTGGATAAACTCAATATTGAGAAAACATTAATCCATCAACAGCATTCAAAGTAAATTTGAAAACAACACCAGATGTATTGGTGGAAACTTTATTGCAACATAGATTGCAAAACCAATGGCAACAGACCAGAGTCCACTAAGAAGATTAATGGCAACTAATATTTATACATATGCTAAGAAAAAATTAGGTCAGAGTAATCGTTACCAATTGCTTATTGTTCAATTTCGACAAACCCAATAAAAAAATGACTATATGCACAAGGCCGTTGTTCCAACTTCATCTTTGTTCCTCTATGATCTCTTACAGTAAACTTAGATTCAACAGACATGTTTTTATGCGGTCGGAGAGAGGATGGGGAACGAAACGCAAGCAGTGAAGCCATGCTACTTACTTGGAAGGCTTTACTTTCCTTGTACCCGCCACCATCAAACTAAGGGAAAAAGACAGCTTGACAAACTAACATTCATTTTACAGGCAAAATGGTTCCCCAGAAAGCCCTCAGATGGAGGGCAAATTTTCTCGCACATGGGGCTCTTCGCTCTGGGAGAACTGGAGAATTTAGGAAAGAAATATTCATAAAAGATTGAAAAAACCCTTTTGTACACCGGAAATCTTCACATGAAGTAACTAAGGGCCTTCTTTCTTCTAGAACCCCCTTCTCCATATAGTTCATTCCATTGTAAGAGCTCTGTCATGTTGACAGACTCCGATGATACACTGGCACATACCTAATTCCAAATAGCAGGTTCAAAAATCAAAACAAGGCAATGACAACGAGAGTGAGAGTGAGAGAGCAAACTAATGATGTTCATATGCATTTACCTGTTCATGAGCATATTTAAAATCATCCATGTTCACAGGCCGAACATCGCCACTGCTACTCAATGCTGGAATAGGTTTACCTTCTGCTATAGCTGCAGCACGATCCTGGCACCAGTGTACAATGTCAAATCAAAGCTTCTATTCAGAACTAAACTGATTAACAAACATGTGATATCTAAGTTTGGGTAGCCCATCCCAAACTTTGGAAACACATCAACAATTTAAGACAACAGTTCAGTTTGCTTTCAAATGTCTAATGAAAAAAGAAACACATACCTTCTTTTCCTTTTCCAAAATCTCTTTAATTGGACGGTGTGCAGCAGCCACGCATAGATTCTACAATATAATAGTAATTGTTAATATATACAGCCACTAAAACAATAGTTAATAAAGTAAAAAAGAAAAATGATGTCACATATATTACTTTAAGGTCACTTCCAGAATATCCATCTGACATGCTCGCAATTGCCTCGAAATCAACATCGGGAGATAAGTCCTCTTTTGCCAATATGACTCTTAATATCTTTGCCCTATTGGGAGCATCTGGCAAATTTACCATCAACCTGCAGAAGAAAACTAATCATAAACCAAGTGGTGTCTTGTAGTAAAAGGAACAAAAAGTGTGGGATGATGTGAAAAAAATATGGTGAGAAAAGTTATGTAGATACATGAAACTATTGGTCCCAACTTGACTTGATGTTTACCTTCGGGGCAGCCTTCGAATGACAGCTTCATCAAGGTCAAAAGGCCTATTTGTGGCTGCAAGTACCAGAACTCGTTCTGCTTCTTTTGTTCGTAGCCCATCCCAATTTACCATAAATTCATTTTTCATCTTGCGCATTGCCTCATGCTCCCCTGGATTTTCCCGCCGGCCCAACATGCTGTCAACCTATAAGAAGCTCCAATAATGAGAGGATACCATTTGAGTAATGTCCCAATATAAATTGTTGAAGGGAAATTAGGGGTGGGTTAAGTACTTACTTCATCAACAAATACGACACTAGGGGCAATTTTACTAGCTAGAGAGAAAACAGCTTTCACATACTTCTCACCCTCACCAAACCACTGCAGTGAAGAAGGTGACATGATTTAAAAGTTGTTACATGAAATCACTTCAAGAGATAGTCAACCAAAAATTTAAAATTCCCAACCTTAGATGTGATGCTCGACATGGATATGTTGATGAAGTTTGCACCAGCTTCTGTAGCCACAGCCTTTGCCAGCATTGTCTTGCCTGTCCCCGGGGGACCAAATAAAAGGATCCCTTTGCAAGGCTGGAGGCAGAGAACATATAAACAACTCTAATCAGATACACTCAACAGCAGCTGATTAAAATAATAACACTGAGCTTGGTAGTTAAAATTAGAACTCTCAAGTAAAATAGTAACTCCCTGCAAACTGTAACTCGGTGGCAATTGCAGCAATAAAAATTCGTCAACCTAGTGACAATTGCACCCATGTATCTAAAAACAAAGGTCTAAATCCTAAACCATACTAAACTCTACCCTAATGAACCCAGGATGCAAGAAAGGACAACAATAATACAGCTACAACACTCTAAACATATATAATGCTTATTTTTTGCAATATAAACAAAGCTTTAGACCTTGGTTAATTGCCCTTTGCAGAAAAGCTCCGGCCTTTGTAAAGGCAGCATCACCAATTCTTTCAATGTATCCTTCACATTTTCAAGAGCGCCAATATCATCAAATGTAACTCCAATGTCAGTAGGTGGGATAACATCAGCCAAAAGCCTTTTCTCAAATTCATTTTCCGTGACAACATCCTGATTTCATCCCAAAAGAAGAAAAGACAAATCACTATGAAGAACTAAAATAATGAAGACTTACTTAAAGTCTTGCAAAAAAAAAATTGAAAAAGAACGATATGTGTAAAAGTTGTTGGAAACGCAAAACCAGTTGCATGCAGGATAGCCAATCACCTTAAGTGACTTCTTCAAGCTCTTATTTTCATTCTGGATAGACTGTAAGATTCCAAGTCCGTACTTGATGCTGCCAGAATTGCAACACGGCATTACAACTGTGTAATATCCATCCAATAACTGATATTTCAGCTAGCAATTATTCAGGAAGATGGCAAGAAATGACCGGTCAATTACCTCTCAGCAGACAAAACAACTCTAGTTTCTGGATCAGCTTCAGGATTCTCCATTAAATGATGGCTTAATGCCCATCCTACTACCTTCTCTGAACCTGCAACACATGAGATAATACATAAACTATCAAAGATAGCAAAAACAAGACAAAACCAAATGATGCTTGATACATCAGAAGTGCAACATACTTTCATTTGTAAGTGTTTGGTCCTTGATGCTTAGCGTATCAAGTCCTTCACATTCCATCCCACACCGACCCAGAACCTAGAAATGAATAACACACCTTGATTATCATCTTTAAAGTTCGGCAGCTGTAACCATAAACTTCTATATAAATAAGAGAACTCAAGAGGCCTGAATTATGACTATTTAAATTGTATTTCTGAACTCAACTGTCAAAACCTTTTTTTTTTTGGGACAAAGGCTATCAGTTGTTCTATTCAAGTCAACTTTTATATAACCCTCATTAACACAAATATTAAAAAAAAAAATGAAGTGTTTGACAGTTGATTTGTATAGCCTGCAAGGAATATGTAAGGTAGTTCTGGGATGAAGTAAATCCAGGGGCCCATAGGGTTACCATTAGTTATTCTAGCCCAAACACCTTCCAGACCATACACAGCAGTAATGCCCCAGAATGCACACAAGACAAGGTTTCAAATATTAGCAGAAGAATTATTCGAGCCAACAAGAATTTGGCCAACTCCCCGAAAAACCGAACTACATTGTAATGTGCACAGCAATCCCCACATATATGATACAGGAAAAGGTGTTGTCAAACCGAAAGAAACTCACAGTGCGCAAGTGGTTCAAATTTCCCTTCATTTTGAGGGTTTCGGCATCACGATCCAATTGCTGTTTCCATGAGACAAGAAGTCCCTCATCCTGCAATGGTTAATGAACTTTCATAACATATTAAGAAAATAACCAGTGAATGGAAGGAAAAAGAAAATTCTGTCCATAGAGAATCCACTACACAAACCTGTGGCATATGAATGGTTACTTTATTAGGAAAAAGTTTCGTCAGAAGTTTTGTTGCCTTGGGGACTTCCTTCCCTCTTTCATGCAGTCTTCCAAAACTATCCTGCAATCAAGAACAATCCACACTCAACATAGCAAAACAGCACCATCCCATAATTTAAAGATAAACTGAGCTCAAGTGCTCAACTAAGCCCTTACAGAATTTTTTTTAAAAAAAACACATAAATAAAAGCACAACATTTGCAAGAAATGCATAAGCATTACCGGAAAAGCCAAATCAAGAAGAGCAGTTTGATTGCTACCGAACTTTGTGAAAAGTAGACCACCAGGATGCGACTGGAAAGAATGGGAGAGAACATTCAAGATTATCATAAACATTTGAACAAAATCTGCTTTGAAGATGAAATTAAAAGAAACACAAAAGTGCTTAAGCTGTAGCTCATCCTACTTGAATATAAACAGTCTACTATATACAGATCCATGCCCCTCCCTCTCTCTAGAAATTTAACTAGTACCAGTTTTTACCACCTATCCCATGTTTGGTTGCACCTAATGTAATATTACTATTTCCTTACAATGTTATAGGTTGCATTTCTATAAATCTAATATTGGCTCAAAATATTACGCATCACCAAGACAACAGTAATACAGCATCTCGAGCAGAAAGAAATGCTGGAAAGCATACTCTCAAACCACATATAATCAATGCACTAAAAAGAATTGGTATTGATGGCATCATACATAACAAAGTTTTGACAACGGTGCTAACGAGTATGTAGACTTCTAATACAAAGATGACAAACCATATTGCATAGTCCTGATCTGTAGAAACCAAACATACTGAATTGTGATCATCTAGTTGGGTATGCATGATTCCTTCTACAAAGATGATAAACCACATTGTTTCCACATGTATAACCTCATTGCGTATATTTACTACACTCACATAACATAATTGTCAATATCAAATTTCATTTTCAGGTTCTACTTCTTTTTTTATTTCAAGTTGAGTATGCTTAGAAGATGACATAGCAATTCAACATACATGCTGTCAACATATGAGATGAAAGAAGAAGCAGCTTCTTCAATAGGTCACCAAATGCGGAAACTAAACAAATATTACCTTCTCCTTGCGATTGTCAGTATGAGTATGAGAGCCAATTACAACCACGTTATCAGGCAGCTTATCAAGTCTGCCTCTGAATGTGGAATATGAATCTGAATTTCCTACAAGGGACTTCTCCGCATCTTTCATGAACAAAATGAAAGGAGAACCTCTGCTCTCACTATGTACAGCCTTTAATAGATCATATATAGTAAATTTATGAGAAGCTGATAAAATATTGTTATAAGAAAACAAAAAAGTGATGGTTATGATGGAAAATAATGCTACCTCAAACAAGGTATTGATCAGTAATTTATCCAGATCATCCGCACCTGTGTTTTCTGAACGAAGATCGGAGGCTACAGAGAGGAAAAATGGAAAATTATGAAAGGTGAAAGGATTAAATATATTATTACAAATTGAAGGCTACACAACCATGCGCATCATACCATTGCAGAAGAATCCATTTCCTTTACAAAGACCCCCAAGATCAACACCATCAAATACTTGTTTATCAAACCTCACACCAATTTTTGACAAAGGATTGTCCTCAAAAACCAACGCAACCTCTCCTCGGGCTCCAGGTACTGGGCCCCTGCAAAAGTAACATAACATTTCTAAGAGATTGCATAGATTAAGTAGGTGGTTGCCATTTGAACTATAGGAGCAACCAAAGTTTACAGTTTATTAACAAGATTATCCTCAATCCTAGTTGATTATGACATTCAATATCAAGGGATTTTATACTGAGGCAGAAACTATAAATCACTTGTACTTAACAAATAACCATATTATATTCTGATAATAACATTAATAAATAATAACATTAATTAATATCCCAAAACCGTTCCTAAATGATACAAGGAAAAACAAAAACACAAAGTTCATTTTACTAAATCATATTGGAAACTTATGAAATGTACATCCTACAGTCTGAAACAACAAAAAGATGCAACAATTAGGGCCTATTTGGCAGTGGTTTTTGTATCAAGTTATTTTGCTTGGGTACCGGTTTTGCTAGAAACGCTTTTCTTTCAAGCACTGTGTAAACCTTTTTAAACTAAAGGTGCTTAGGAAACAACACTACAATGCACTAAAAGTGCTTCTACAACCCAATAAATACTAAAACTAATTTCTGCCAAAAGCGCTCTTGAGTACCTGAAAGCTCTTTCAGCACTTCTAAAAGCACTGGCACAGAGGCCCTTAAACAACTGGCAGCATAAAAAATCTACCGAAATTTCATGAACAGTTCTAAATAACATATTAGTATATTACAGCAGCCAGTGCAGTAGAATTTCTAAAAAGATATATCAAGTTCAAAGCAGTCATTTTGAAAAAGGAGAAATATAGAACCGCAAGATTTTACAAGAACTGTACCGTGAAGATGTTGTAGGATATAAGTTGCCCGAAGATAAACCAATAAACTTTACTCTGTCACCTGTGTGTTGCATTTGTAAGAAAATCATGCTAAGAATATACTTCTAAACAAATTTTTATGAAAAAAGAAGAAGAAGAAGAAGAAGAAGAAGAAGAAGAAGAAATGCAGAAACTTGTAGATTGGCAAGGGGCAGAGAGCAGCAGGAAAAAAAAATCCCAAATTGGCAAACCTATTTTAAACACGTAATTCTTAGATGTCCCTGAGGATGTAGCGATGGAGTCAATCTCCGTCTTAGGTTGGGATTCCAGGCCATATGAAGGTCCATTTGAAGAGCTTGGCGCCAACCTTGGTGCCTCTAGCTCAGAAACTGATGGATCAATGCTCTTAGACAAGTCTGTGGAAACAGGACTTGGTTTGGCCAAGGTGCTTATTTTATCTCCATTAGATCCATCCTTGGGCAACTCGGCTTCCTTTGATGACAAACCCTATTAAAATTTTTTAAAATTCTCCCTAATTAGCTCTTGCAAAAACAATGAACAACAAAAGTAAAAAAGAACATAGATAACAATAAATAAAACCATTAAAAATTAACTACAATTACGACTCTGTGGACATAACCAAGAATAATTTCCCCAAAAAAAAAAAGCAGGAAGTAAAGTAGAAGGAAGAACTTAAGCCAGTGCAGGAACTTGTTATTTACTTACACCCAAAAGTGATTGGCTATCAAATATGAGCAACTTAGCCCCGAAATATTGAGCAAGTGCCTTTGCCAACATCTCCTGGTATATCTCAGACCCTAGAAAGGCATTCAGAAACCAACACTATAAATTTTGAAGCAAAAAGCCAAAACATTACATGTAATATTTATAATCACAAATAGCATTATATACACACCTGCAGGACCAGAGAGCAATATTCGAGGATTCACAGTGGTAAGCTCTGTAGTATACTTTGCATGTTCTTTATGTTTCAAGTGTATAAATGAAGCTGCAATCAGCACATTCTTCGTATTCTCACTGCAATTTAAAAATAAATAAGCCACTAGTGCATTTTTGAAATTAACAATATAAATCAACATTCAACAGTATGTGATAGGCATAATCACATTCATAATCACGAGGTTCTCTAACAAGATACATATAGACCTGAAGCATTTATAGCAAATGAGAAGATCTGTCAATTTACTTAGCCAGAACACATGCACCAACATGATGGTAAACAGATCATATAGTGAATACCTCAAATAGTACGGGAAATCATCAAATGAAACATCCATGCTATTGCCTTCAAGAATTGCTGCATGAATGCCTTCTTTAAAAACAGCACACCGCACAGACATGCCTGACGTTGATGCTGGCTGCGAATCCCTCGTCCACTCATTTTTTTCTTCCAATACCTGTTTACAGATACCTTTGCTCAATTTCAGTTTATAACTAGGTGTTCGTGCTAACATCCTCAATAAAGGCCCTAGCAAATCATTCATCCCAGAGAATTTTACATTGTCTGCCTCTACACCCGAATCTGGGTTGCAGTCCGGAGTAAGACTCTTGTTGATTCCTCCGATCTCTTCTGTTTTGTCAGTTGTTCTGTTTGGGGTCAAGCTGCCTTCGAGTTCTTCAAGCTCAACTTCTGTACCTTCTCGAATAACAGACTGAGCTGGTACTTCAGCCCCTGGATGGACTTTATTGGTGGTCTGAGCCGCAGACTTCCATCGTGATAGTTCTGGTCTCATGCTAAGAGAAGCCAGTATGGAAGCCCCATCCACATCTGAAGGATCTCCGGCTCTCCTGTCAAGGTGCAGATATTTTCCAACACCACTTTGAACCTCTGCACCCTTGACCGCACCCTCCGCCACAAGTAGTTGAAAAATCTATGTCAACCAAAGTTAAGGAAACTAACCATGTGGGTACAAACTCTTACAGGCCCATACAGTTCCATGGACAAGTGAAAGTCATCCAAAGAGTACTATCAAACAATTCAGATTATAATTCAAATCAATAGAGAAGGAAATAACCCATAAAGGATACATAAGCATGGTTCCCCAGAGAACCAAATACCACTTCATCACCTGAGTTGAGCACGCAGCTGTTGCCTTTCTTCACATGCGCCCCATTTACTTGCAGTGATCCCTTGTTTCCCATACTTTCTATAATGGTTACAGCACCGCTCTCCCGCTGATCACGTGCAGAAACAATGAGTACACACATTTTAGAGGAAAATAGAAAAGAAAGACACCAAAGTGGGTTTTCATTCAAAAGTAATAAGAGCAAACGTCTCATTAGTTTTGCAGATTACCAACAAAAAGTAAGAAATGGAACTCTCAAAACAATACCTGTTCGCGTTTGATCTTGCACAGACACGCACTAATGGTATTATCCTTCAGAGGGAAATTGCTGCTTCTACTCGAACCAATTGTAAAAATCGATGTGGTGATAGCAATGTTTAGATTCTGCAGTTGAACAAAGAGCTTAGATGCACCTCAAAAGCCCAAGCTAAAGCGTCTAATTCACTACTTCAGTCCACAAATCACACAGAAGTCTCCGATTCAACCTCTGATATATAATTCATAAACACAACCAAAAAATTACTTGTCCAGACTGTGACAGAAGCTTGCACCAAGGTGTTGTCAACTCGAAACTCCCCGAATTCAGGCTCTGCTTCTGATATGAACTCCATGCCAAAAAGGAACTCCTCGCCTTATCCAGCACAGCAGCCGGCGAAGACCCTGCAAAAAAAAAAAAAAACAACATTTCCGAAACTTTCAATCAATCAATCAAAACATCCCCGAATTCAAATACAATACCAACAAAAATACACATCATCATCAGTGTCTCCAACAATCTATCTACCTTCAGCACCTTCAGCCACAGGCGGCGGGGTCACCGCCACGGCTTGTGCAGAAGCTTCAGTCTTTACAGAAGTCGCGCCGTCTCCGGCCGTCTGAGCCTCGCCGGCGGCGCTGCATTCTCCGGGATCAGCCGCCGCCGTGGCCGGCGTACAAACCTCCTTCGAATTCTCCGTTTTCTCCGAACCAACGCCATTGTTATCCACCTGTAAACAACACAGAAACCCAAATCAAAACCCTAAATCTCACAATTCAGACCACCCCAAAAACCCAATCTTTGACCCTCCCCACAATCCAAACCCAACAAAAGAACCGATTTTTACTATTCAAACAAAAATAAAGACAGAACCTTCTGCCGCTTCGGCGACTGAGGCTTGTTGTCGTCGGAAGACGACGATCTTTTACTGTTATTGCCGGAGAGAGATCCACTTCTCCTCGTTGAAACCATGCTCTCTCTCTCTCTTCTGTTTTTCCCCCTTTGCTTTTTTTGTTTTTTGTTTTTATTTTTTTTGTTTGCTGAGAGCAACAACAAAAAAATGTGAGAAAGAGAAAGACAGACTCTCCCTGAGACTTAGTTATTTTTAATTTTTATGGGGGGGGGGGGTGGGCTTTGATTTTGTGTTTTATTTATAGTTTGTGTTGTTCCTAAACGAGATTAAAATAATGCTGTTTCCTTTTTCTTTCTGGTGTTCGGTTGGTGCATGGAAGATTGATGTCCCCAAATTGGCTTTTATAGAGGAGATCGATAACGGCGTAGGCTAACCTGGCGCAGGTTAGTGGGGCGACGACTGACGGAGACCAGGAGGTGTACGTTAGCGAGGTTTGATGGGATGTAACTAAACTGCACTGCGGGGTGGGGTTGGTGTTATGTACTTGGTGGAGTTTTGTTGTTCATAGTTGTGGACTGACAAGCCTCATGTAGCGGTAGGAACTAGGAAGCTCTTACCGGCTTGTTATGTTTGGTTTGGGTACTTTTATTTCCATAGGACATGCAATAATGCATTTCTCAAAACATGCGCAGATTTGTTTCGTGATAGAGAAGGCAAAGCTAGCCACGATTTCTAGGCGCGTTACTAGTAATTGCGTCAATCAATGGTTGAAAATTATAATGCGTTTTTGCACGAGTCTCGTATATAAAATATTTTTTTGGGTCCTTCACCAAAAGCCTCAAAATGAGCCAAAGTTATCCCACTTACCCCAACAACAAATTTTTATTCTCACTAACCCAATTTAAAGCAAAATGACCATTCTGACCTCAACTTAATAAATAAATTACATCATTAATCCACTCTCTCCACTCTCTCTCTCTCTAGCTAACACAGGCACGCAGCTCTCTGAGACTCTCTCTCTCTCTCCTCTTCGCCGGAGAAAGTTTCCCGGCCACATGGCCGGTAATTCTCGAATTCTAAGGCAGATCCTTCATTACTGCCACCTCGAGCCTCATGTCCTCCGCACGGAGGTGTTACGTCGGCGAAGGTGCAGATCCAATCGAGGCAGCGCCATCGATTGTGCAAGGTAGCCCGGCGGTAATTGTGAGGTTCACAATCGAGCTTAGTGAGAAGCCCAATCTCCGGCGCAACCTTTCCGGACAGAAGGAGATTGTAACCCCAGTAAAATGGTTGAAATGCTTACCTGAAGTTGAAGATGGCACCCACCATTGCCGATTCGCTGCTCCTTGAGTCCTTGGTATTATTTCCCTTCAAATTATACAATTTCGTATCAAAAACTCTAGTCCAAAAAGCAAAATGGGTCTGTATGTGTGATAAAGAGTCATTGAGAAATGGAGGAGGAGAGAATTAAGCACCTTTGACTGACTGGGTCAGTGGGTTTTTGGAAGCCATTTTTGATTTTGTTTTTGTTGCTTACGAAATAGGGAGGCTTTAGAAACTTGTTTTTTTGTGAAGCTTTTGCTATAGAGGGCCAGAGGCAGTCTTTGAGGTTTCTATTGCTATTAAAATGTCAAATTTAATGCATTTTGTTGCTTCTGTTCGTGACTTTTCATTTTTTTCTGGATTTGATCATCTTCATCATTAGGTGTGCAGCAGTGCATTATAATTAATACAAAAGAGGTCGCCATGGTAACCACATGAATCAAATACATGTCAAAAACTTGGTCACTTTGAGTCATCTAGTGACACAGACCTTGCCATAATATTATTTTCCTCCTTTCTTGTCCATCCAATAGCCCACGAACAGACATAATTTGATATGAGTTGCAGATATTACATGACTATCCTTTGGATTAAATATTGTAGATTTGATTAATATTCATATTTGTTACATAGGACAAAAAAGAAATCGAGTATTAATATCTATATTTGGGGGCAATAGACGTCTATTGGGGGGCAATAAACGTTTTGAGTTAATGTAATCTTTTCATTTTTTTTACTTAATTACAGTTTTATTTGTCTAATCTTAGGAATATTAGTTCTCATTTCGGCGACCCAAAGTTCTATTGGGGAGTAATAGACATCTATTGGTGGGCAATAGACGTCTATTAGGGGGCAATACATGGCTGATAGACTTCTATTGGGGGGCAATAGACGTCTATTGGGGGGCAATAAACGTCTATTGAGGGGCAATAGATGTCTATTACCTCTCTATTGGAGGGTAATAGATGTCTATTGGGGCAGTAAATCTTTCCGGTGGGCGGCGGCCGGTGACTGGAATCCGGCAACCGGTGACCGGATTCTGGCAAAAGTTGGCCGGAATCCGACGACCGGTGACCGGATTCCGGCGAAGTCTCCAATGGTTTCTCTCTCTTCCATTTTTTTTTCTCTCTCTCTAAGTAACAAGGGGTGAGGGTAAAATGGTATTAAAAAAAATTAAAAACAAAAAAAAAATCTTAATGGGGTATTAGGGAAGACCTCCTTAGAGTGTTTTGGGCAATAGAGAATTAAAAAAACTTAATGGGGTAAGTAGGAAAAGAATCTCTAGAAATGGGGTAAATGGACAAAAACCCTATTTTTTTTATACAAACTGACACGCCCGCATACATCCATTATTTAATTCAGAAAATCTGCTTAGAAAAACACGTCACTTTCATATTAGTAAATAATATAAAAGAGATTTTTTTTTCTCTTTTCTCTCTCTATTGAATAAGATATGCTTATTTTATGCAATTTGGTACGTTCAGATACACCAATTATATAATTCAAAAAATTTGTTTAAGAAAACACGTCACTTTTCATATTCGAATTTATAACACTCTCACATAGTAAATGGGAAATGTCACCACATTATCAACTTCATTTTTTAAGTTAAATGTTAAGCTGATATTGCCAACTCGCATTAAGTTTAGCAGACCGAATTCGAATCCCTCCTCTACTTGAATTAAAAGTAAAAAAAATGAAGTCACTAAGCCTTATCGAGATTGTAAGAGCATTATAAAAGAATTCAAATTTATTTTTTGCAACCTTCGTTCTCTTATATAAGCTCAAAACTAAAATAGAGTACACCAACAATCAGATTATGAGAACACTCAGGCCCAACCTAGGACTACGTCCATCTCCACCCACAGCCCCGGTCACTGGCACTGTCACTCCCTATAAACCCGGGAAAAGAGTGCCGCACTGCTTATCTCCAAACTTTCACTCTCCATCATCTTCTCTCGTCGGTAAGCTCAAATCCGGTGCTCGTAGACTTATTTCATTCCTGTCTCTATATTTTTAGCCAACGATTCATGGAACCTCTACTGCATTTTGTTTTTCATTGATACCGTGTCGATTTTTCACTCCAAAGTCGATGTTTTCAGAGCTAAAGTCAGTTGCTTTGGTTCGGAACCATAAAGGGGTTAAAGAATTATCTGAAATAGGCCTAATGTAGTTAATCTGCTTATAATAGAACCCTTGACAGTAATTGTTTTATAAGTACACGAGTCATGAATCTACAATGAGTTTTGGTTTTCATTGATGTCGTGTCGTTTTTATCTTCAACGTCGATGTTGTTGGATAAAGTTAGTTGCTTTGATTGTGGACCATAATGGATTAGAGAATTATTCTAAAGAAGGCAGACAATTTGCTGCTAATGGAATCCTTGACTGTTAATTTGTTCCTTACTTTCTCGGAGTTACATCACTGGGTAAACTTTTTTTGTCAGTTGGTCATAGTATTAGTCTTTTAGATGACCTCTTTGCACTTTCTTGTGGAGGGTTTTAGTTTGAGGAAACTAGAAGGATTTCAGGGGATGTTTATAGACTTGAATTTGCAACATTGTTGCTTTTCACGTATCAGGCTTCAAAGGATGATATCACTGTGCTTGCAGCTCTTGCAAAACCCCCATCCTCGGAATATGTGAATGTGCTGCGATGGTACAAACATATTGAGGCACTTCTGAGGATTTCGTAAGTTCTTAATTTGTTTTAGTGTTCGGTTTGTGGTACTTGTCTTTGTCAGTCTTCGAGGTGCACCATGGAATGGAGTGTATTTATGTATGTATTTCTTGTTAATACATTCTCATGTATGTGAGTTTCTTCTTAACTGGTGTTGTAGTGGTGTTTCCGGAGAAGGTTGTGGTGTCACCATCAAGGGAGATGCTCCTGTCATAGCAGCTGAAACAAAGGCAAAGTCTAGCCTCCCCCTTTTTTGACTGCTTATTTGGACGTCTGATTTTAGTCTTGCTTGCCACTACATTCTTTGATAAAATATCACATATTCAGTCTGGACATATTGTCACACGTAATTGTTATAACTGTGTTAAACTATGATACTATTTCTAGGCCTCAGCTGCTGAAGAAGATGATGATGATGTGGATCTTTTTGGTGAAGAAACCGAAGAGGAGAAGAAGGCTGCTCAAGAACGTGCAGCCTGCGTCAAGGCATCTGCAAAAAAGAAAGAGTGTGAGTTTCCGCTCTTGTTATTGCTTTTAACCTGTAATTTTGTATATCTGCTACCCCATTCACAAATCTTTTTGAATTTAAAAACTCTATTCTTGTGCGTGCCCATCTTCAGCCGGCAAGTCGTCAGTTCTGATGGATGTCAAACCATGGGATGATGAAACCGACATGCAAAAACTTTTGGAAGCAGTAAAAAATGTTCAGATGGAAGGTTTGCATTGGGGAGCATGTGAGTTTTTTGCTCGTTTTCCTAGAGCTATCTCATTCAGCTAAATAGCTCTCTCAACATATCCACATTCGCACAGCAATGTGCATCATAAGCATTATGTGGAAGGTTATTGTTCTATATTGCAAGTTTCAGCTTCTGCTTCACACTAAACTCATTCATATTGATTTAGTTATTCTCTTATTGATGGTGCAGCCAAACTTGTACCTGTTGGGTACGGGATATAGAAGTTGCAGATAATGCTAACAATTGTTGATGACCTGGTCTCTGTGGACACTCTCATTGAGGAACATCTCACAGTTGAACCAATTAATGAGTATGTCCAAAGCTGCGATATTGTAGCCTTCAACAAAATATGTACGTATAGTTTCCCTGTACTTTTGCAATGATCATTTGAATTCAAATCATCATTTTACACATCATTTTGCATCTCCTGTATTTGCTTCATTATTGTTGAAGGTAGATACCCTGAATTTTGATTTATGCTTTCCCTTGTCTCTCATTGCAGGATTTGAAGTTGAAGTAGCAACGGTTGCTAGGAAAATTCATCATATTAATTCCTATTATGTTTCTTGGAATTGGATAGATACTTCTGGCATCTTTTGAAGTTTATTTTGTTTACATTGCAATTTGATGGTTCCGCAAAATGATTTAACATGGTTTTAAGATGTAAATCTTGCGATTAGAGGGTGAGGGGAATGGTTATTGTTGACCTTTCTAGAGTATGAGTCAAAGTTTATTAGAACTTCTCAACTCAAAGAGAATAGGCATCTATATGTGTCACCAGTATGAACTATGAAGTATGGAAACCTAAATTTGGGTGGAAGAATGGAGAATCTCTCTTCCTTCATCAAAATTGTATTCTACTTTCAGATTACAATGCATCTAAACGAGTTTCACATTTTACTTTCAGACTAGAATGCATCAAAATTGTATTCTACAGCATCAAATGAAGGCAGTGCTCGGAAAACTCTAATGATTTACATCAGCAGACTGTTGTCATCCATAACAAGCTTTTGCTATTGTATAACTATAATCGTTCAAATCAACTTCTCATAATCTACACAGAACACAAACTCAAGAGAGCTAACCGAAGATTACAGACCAAAAAAATTGGGTGCTAAACAAATCATGATAAGTTCTATATCTACTTTTGAGTACAAGATATGCTGATAATTTCTTCTTCTTCTCTTTTTGGTTACAAAGGAGGCCAAGAAGGCCTAAACAGGAGAAAAAGAAAGAAAACTAGCCCAGAGGGCTATCCCTAACTCTCCTAGCTCTGGAAAAATTACAAAGATCGTCTAGAAAAGCATTAGAAGCATGATGAGGAGGACTAGAGAACAGAACAATGCCGGGATCATGGTTCAAGCTGCCCTTAGCAAGAGCATCTGCAGTGTAGTTGCATTCTCTGAAAATGTGTTTAACACTCACATCATCAAACATACTATGGAAATGTTGACAGCTTTTTATAAAAGCCCCCAAAGGATTAGAATCAGAGCAACCTTCAAGGATGAGTTTAATGAGAATGGCTGAATCAGATTCAACTTCAATTCTTCTGATGTTGAGATTATTGGCAAGTTTAAGCCCAAAAAGCATACCTCTAGCTTCAGCATTGATAATTTGACCAGTTCCAAGATTAATACTAAAACTAGAAATCCAAACACCATTATGATCTCTGATTAAACCACCAGCTCCAATAAGCCCAGATTGGTTAGACCTTGTTCCATCAACATTCAACTTCATAACACCATTAGGGGGCTTCAACCAAGATAACATATTAATACTAAAGTCACACCCAGAAGCATTTCCAAATAGCAGAAGCTTTTGGGCAATCCCTAAATAGATGCAGAAGAGTCTCACAAACTAGAGGGCAAGCATAACATTTAGCATTATTAGTAAATCTTCTTCTAGCTCTCTGGACATTAGTCAAGATTTTACCGTGAGAAATAGTCCATAAAAAGATTTTCAGCTTAGGAGGAATCTGCATACCCCAAATAAAACTCCACTGAAACTGATTTTGCTCCATGGGCTCAAGTAGGCTGCAATAAGCACTTATTGCTGATAATTTCACCCTAAACAAATCATGATAAGTTAATTCCGTCTATATCAACTTTGCTTCCACAATCTGCACACCAGCATAGCAGTTAAACTGGGACAGCTCTATTCTTCGCTGTTTTCCTACTAAGCATATGCTTAGTATGCAGATAAGAATTTATAGTAACAAAAGGCCAAATTAAGTAGAGCATACCTCTGCATTACTCTCAGGCCTCAGCAATCAGCATTCTCAAGCAAGTCCAGAATGAATTTGCCAGATTTAACAGGCCACCGTCCCTGTCCATTTCCACATACCTTTTGACCAAACACTTGATTAAGCTATAATTAGTTACGGTTGGTATGGTTGTCTCCCTCTCTCGAATACTTCACCTCCAAAACCCAGTACAAAATTTTGTAACAACTTGAAAACAGAACACAAATTGGAGAATCAATGGGCTAAGATATTGTTTTGTACTGAGAATGTCAGCTTCTCCATTCTAAACTTTGTCTTGCAAGGATCGTTGCTTGGGTTATATTGTATTCAAATCATCATCTCACGTCCTGCTTTTTCTCGTCTTTCATTGCAGAATTTGAAATGTGGTGTGAGAGGTTGCATTTCATACTTGCTTTTCACTTTCATTCCTCTATTATTTCTTTGGAATATGATTAGTGTTTGCTATGATGCAGTTACATTACACATTATAAAATCCTTTACAGGACAAGAAGAAGGGGACATAATATAATGACAATAAGTTTATCTCTGTACATCTATTTTTGATGAAATTGCTAACACGCTGATAATTTCACACTTGCCTTTGCTTCAATAATTTACATACCAGCATAGCGGTTAATATACCACCCGCAGATGCTGTGAGCAGCATAGGCCAATGCAGATGCCACCATGATGGTTTCGATGGCTTAGCTGCCTGTTCCACAACCGGCATCGCCTGTTCAAGAACCAGAATCGCATGTTCCACCACCGGCATCGCCTGTTCAACAACCCGCGTCGCCTGCTCCACAACTGGCATTGAGTGTCGACACAAGGGACACAACTGACTCTGCGCCAGCCATTGGAAAATGCAATCTTCGTGATAAAGATGTGAGCAGGACAAGCGAATAATCATCAGCTGACCACGATCAATCCCTTCTTCTACACCTTCAAAGTGATCAAGGCTCTCCTTACAAATGACACATTGTTGCTGTCTAACAATATCTTCCAAACAATCAATTCTCACTTTCTCGAAACTCTCTAACTGATAGGCCAGGTTGATCGTCTGATGAAATAAGGCGAGTAAAGCAAGCAATAGGCCACTCAGGGTTGTCAGCCAGTTCATCCTCCATAAATATTTTGTCAATGATAGTTGGTTGCTCAAATTCTGGGACCTTCAATTTGGTAAGAATTTCAGCCATCTTCTCTGTATAATATTGCCTTACGGATAAAAGCAGGAAGTCAGGGACTGAGACAATAACTTGATGGTCTGCTAGAGTACATATATCATGATAGGCAATGTCTGTAAGGGCATCACCAGAGCCGGTTCCAGTCAGCATGGCGTGCGATATTCTGATCACACGCTTGTTGCTTGGGACTACAAAGTCAAGGGATACATCTTTTCTTTGAAACACACTGCTAAGAAACAATTTCTCCTCGGTGGACATGCTTGAAAAACTGGTATTAATAGGAAGCATCAGTAACTTGTAGTAGTTGCAAGCATCAAAGGAGTTCATAAATAAAGGACAATGGCCAGTTCTATTTTAGATTTACCCAATATAATTCACATACTTATACATGATTGATGATTGTAGTCTTTGTTCTAAATCTATGATCAAGCGGCAGTACGTCTAATTTAAAGAATTCAACCACAAGGTTTCGATAATTACACCTTAAGATCCTAGCTAGAGAATAGTTGTTTTTCCTAATACTGGTAGTAGTTTTAATCGAACGGAAAGCAAAAGCAGGCTCAGGAGACATAACAAATACTTACAAAACAGAGGCACAAGATCGGAGAGAGCAGCCGGCGACGTCTGCGTCTGGGTTTATTAGAGTTTCTTGAACTTCCTCTGGGATCTATATTAACTCGGGCCTCCTCCGGACCCAGATTTGTAATTTGAGTCGTTGCTCTTAGACCCGGTTCAATTGTCCGTTTTTTATTTCAATCTTTTTTACCACTCTCTTTGCCGTACCGGCCTACCTTATAAAATGCTGTTTTGCTTGATATCTCTGTTCTTCTCTTTATTTCTAAAGGTCGTAAATCATAATAATTTGCAAAAATTTGGCGTTCTCTCATGAATTGTGTTAATCAGGGTCGGGAACAACCACAGAAATGTAGTGATAAATTGTTCCTTGATGGTCATGAAAATCTGATTACATCCAACAAAGATTATCAACGCAATGAAAGAAGTATGATAAGCAGTAAACGGAGGACATAACAGAAATTTTGGCAATTTGTTTCTGACCAATCCAATATCATAAGCAAATTGTAAACCACAAGTCTAATTCAAATCAATGCCTGAAGAAGTCTAAATGAGCTTCACATTTCAATCGAGCTCATGCGGGGTTACTCAATAAAACAAAACAGAGCACATTTTAGGAAAAAGGATACCAAATAACGACAAAAAGATGGGACTTGAAGCATCTTAAACTGCGACAGCTCTAGTCTTCGCTGTTTTCCTACTAGTCAGCTGAGTTTCGGCCTGCATAACCACATAGTATATCAGATGCAATGACCGTTGAATACGAATCACTTCCAAACCTAACTTGTTAGTTGTAACCAAGAAATTTTCCTTGCTAATTACGTTAAATTATCACCTCTTTCTTGACAGCCTCCTCCTTTTCTGACAAAATTAACTCAATATGGCATGGTGATGACATGTAAGCTGCCAAATGAATTCAAAAGTTAAGTCTGATTAAGTAGAAAAACTTTATTAGCTGTATGGCACTTGGGAAGTCAGAAAACACTTACCATTAATTCTTCCATGAGCACGGTATGTGCGACGCCTCTGCTTCCTGGCCTGGTTCACCTGGATATGAGATATGAAGAGCGAATCCACATCTAAACCTTTCACCTAGAGGATAAGTTGCAAAAGCACATATGTGAGCATATACATATGAGAATTTGAAGTAACTAAAGATAACATCGAAGTAGAGCATACCTCTGCATTGCTCTCGGCATTCTTAAGCAAGTCCAGAATGAATTTGGCAGATTTAACAGGCCACCGTCCCTGTCCATTTGAATGGCGATTCTTGGCCTGAGCAGTTCGTCCTACTCCACGACAAAAGCGAGTGAATGGAATGGCCTGCTTATGGACCAAAACATCCTCCAGATACCTTTTGGCCTTGACCAAAGGCATCTTGCGAATTGCATGGGCAGTCTCCCTTGTGTTCTGGAGGGGAAAAAACAAACATTAAAATGACAGTTTTTTTCCTCGTTTATTCTGGGGTCTAATACAACATTGGAGTGATATTTGATAGAAATTTAGCAGATAAATACACACAGAAAGATACTTGTAACTTTATAAAATGCTTGATCCATCTTAACACTATTACAAATCATATGTATTAGATTTGAGTCAGAGGAAAAAGAAAACAAAATTGTACATTGTTATTCGAAATCCATTCCAAATGTATCGCATCTACTCATATCACAGACTATCCAAACGTGTAGTGAAATAGAATTCATCATTTAAAATCAATTCACAAAACTGCAGCCTAAGAACTTCCTAACGCTCACGACTATCCACGACAAGAATAATCCGAAAACTAGAGCTAAAAGCACCAGCAACCTAACAATCTAGACAATGGCATCAAAGTGCAAGCAAGTCACAACCAAAAAGCGCAATTTCATCACCATAACAATAAACACTAAATACGAGTCAACTTATTTACAATATCAAATTCTGGGTACCTTAAAATGAACGCGGAGATCGCTGCCTCTGGATTTGCAGGCTGATTCATCATTGCAAAACAATAAAAACCATTAGATTTTCAAAAACACTCAAAAACTCAAACTAATACTAATAAGCCTACGAAACAAACACATTGGTTAAACTACAAATGACTTACACTTGGTATTGTTGTCCGGCTCTTGCGAATACTTCACCTGCAAAAACCCAGTAACCCAATCTCATAAGAATTTGAACCCACCAACACAAAAACCACAGATTCAATGACCCATACATTTTGATTTCGGACTATAAAACATGCTTCATTTTCATTGCTTCTGAAACCCAGAAAAACCAAAACGAAATGCAAAACCTTGAAGATGAAAAAAAATTACCATGGCTGCTGCTGCTTCAGCTTCTTCTAGGATCTCTCCCTTCCTAGCTGCCGAGGAGGCTAAAAAGCTAGGGTTTTCTGATATATAGTAAACCCCTAATTGGGCCACAGGGTTTAGGAACTAACTCCCCCTTTGGGCTTAAAGGCTGGATGAGTCCACACTAATTTTTGGGCCGGGGATCCGAAAGTTTGGATCCAATTACTACCGTAAAAGTCATCCGCTACATTTTCGCCACGTGCAGGTCATAATTCGCTGCCTCACGTTTTAAAAAAGGGTAATTACGTAACTTCCGCAAGTTCCGAGAGCCGCAGAGAGAATAGAGAGAAACCGGTTTCGCTCCATTATTGCCGATCTGAAAAAGCAGAGCAAAAAAGAAGAAGAAGGAGCTTTGTAGTAACAAGTAAGAACTTTGAGCTTTGTTTGGTTAAAATTTTCGAGTGTATATATATATTTTTTTTTCTTTAGTTCTCTTAATATATTCGTAACTAGAATTATGTTAAATTGGATGGGATTTATATGAACAGAGCATATGTATGGTTTTGAATTGAGTAGCTTTAGTTTTCACTGTCTAATGCATATTTTGGATTCAAAGTTTGATGCTTTTTTGAATTAGGATTCTGGGTTTTGCTTCTAAATTTAGGGTTTATATTCTTCTACAGATAAAGAAACCACTGCTTCTTGATTTTGTTGCTGTGAAATTGGATGTCTTGAGAGTGCCAGCTGAATTAGGATGCTTGATAGTTGAAAATATTGGAGGAATTTTGATCTTGAGTGAGGAAGGTTGTGAGAAAGAGGGTCAAGATTAAGTCTTTTTAAGGTATATGGAAGTTGGTTTTCGGTTTAAGAGGTTTCGATTAGGGGCTGTGGTGGTGTAGTTTGGTGTTGAAGATAAGCAATTCGATGAATAATAATAATAATAATAATCAGGCCAAGAATGTGGCAGTGCCGCCCCATTTTGGCAATCCCGGGGCTGTGCCGCAATCTATTCCCATTAACCACCAGCCGCATCTTCTCTCTCAAACACAACCTCAAGCACAAGGTGCATCGCATTTTCCTGGGCACTTTCAGTTGTCTGAGCCCCAAGCGCAGGCACTTGCACAGGCACAGTATGTGAATGCTCACGCACAAGCTCAAAATCAAGCCGCCCATGCCCAATTTCAGTTGCAAGCTCAAGCTCAGTCTCTTGCCCAATTACATAATGCCAGTCCGGGTGTTTCGTCACCCTCCATAGCAACGCCAAGCACAGGAACTGCTAAGCGGGCTAACCAGAAGCCACCTTCTCGGCCTCAAGGTTCATCTCAGGCCAATACAGGTCCACTGTTTAAAAACATGGAGCTTACTCCAGCTGCTCGTAGAAAGAAGCGAAAGCTACCTGATAAACAGATACCAGATAAAGTGGCTGCACTTCTGCCAGAGTCTGGTCTATATACTCAGTTGCTTGAATTTGAGGCTCGTGTTGATGCTGCTTTGGCAAGAAAGAAGGTTGAAATCCAGGAATCACTTAAATGTCCTCCCCGTGTTCAGAAGATGCTTCGAGTTTATGTATTCAACACCTTTGAGAACCAGACACCAACAAATCCTGAGAAGAAGGATGCACATTCCCCTACTTGGTCTCTTAAGATAATTGGGAGGCTATTGGAAGATGGGAGGGATCCTGTGGTGGCTGGAATGCCACAGAAGTCAAGGGTTAAATTTTCATCCCTCTTCAAGAAAATTACCATATACTTGGACCAAAGCCTCTATCCAGACAACCCTGTGATTTTGTGGGAAAGTGCTCGTTCACCTGCTCTTCATGATGGCTTTGAGGTGAAGAGAAAAGGGGATAAGGAGTTTAGCGCAGTAATACGATTAGAGATGAATTATGTGCCCGAGAAATTTAAACTTTCACCAGCTCTGACTGAAGTTCTGGGAATTGAAACGGAGACTCGGGCAAGAGTTATTGCTGCTATTTGGCATTATGTGAAAGCCCGGAAGTTGCAGAACCCTAACGACCCTACCTTCTTCATGTGTGATCCCCCTCTGCAGAAAGTTTTTGGAGAAGAGAAGATGAAGTTTTCTATGGTTTCACAAAAAATATCAATGCACTTATCTCCTCCGCAGCCTATACATATAGAGCACAAAATGAAACTTTCAGGAAACTGTCCAGCTGGAACTACTTGCTATGATATACTGGTTGATGTACCTACGCCGTTAGAGAAGGAAATGTCGGCATTCTTGGCAAGCACTGAGCGGAACAAAGAAATTGATGCTTGTGATGAATTGATCTGTGCTTCTATAAAAAAAATCCATGAACATCGTCGGCGGCGGGCTTTCTTTCTTGGTTTCAGTCAGTCTCCAGCAGAGTTTATTAATACTCTGATTGCTTCCCAGAGCAAGGACCTAAAGCTTGTTGCTGGAGATGCTAGTCGTAATGCGGAAAAGGAGCGCCGCTCAGATTTCTATAATCAACCCTGGTAAGCTACTGCTGTGTATTGTGTACTTCTTCTTTTTTTGGGTATGTGCGCTTAGCATGATTAAACTGCTCAAGGTTACTTCAAGAAACTATTGAAAGCCTGCCAATGAAACAGTATGATTAGAGAGATTAAGGAGAGAATATAAAACCTTTTTAGCACTTACAGGATTCCTTTGTAACCTGTATGAGTAGAAATCCCCAAGTTACCTAGCTGTTGGGTTGGTGATACAATCCTTACTCATTAGTCTAATACTGCTATCTTCTTGTGTGAAGTAGAAATTCTCCATGGGAATCTGGTGAAGTGTTCTAAAAGTTTAGCTGCCCATTAGGTCTTGAAAATGTTGAAGTAGGAATCTGTTGAAATGTCAATTTCAGTGGCGTTTAAGGCATTTTCCTGATCATCTCTGAATTGGCACTTTTAGATGGTCAAGTTACACACACACACACATATAAAGTTGGGACATTGCCATATATTTCTCTCACATAATCTTCATTCTGGTGTTTCTCTTTTTAGGGTTGAGGATGCTGTTATTCGTTACCTGAACCGCAAGTCTGCTGGAAGTGATGCTCCCGGAAGCACTTGATTTAGGAGTTTATTGTCTTTGAAGACGTGGTAGCCATGTATTTCTAGTTATTTTTCTCTCAAGCTTGTTGTGTTGCTTGGTTACCCCAATCTTTCCTTCTTGTTGGGGACTGTAACATAACAAAAATGGTTGAGTATCTTTCATTCTTTCTGATAGAAATTCTCTTGAATGTATTGTGTTCTTGATGAGATGTCAGAAGAAAATATATGTATTTGTTTAGGCAAAATAAAAGCATCATCCTGTTCTCTGGTTTTCGCATGGCGCCGAAGACTACCCATCTAGATCTGGAAAACACATAATCTGGATATATTGGCACCAAAATCGGTTCAGGATGCTTTTATTTGTGCTAATGATCATCTTCTGGATTTCGATTTGTGGAACTTATACAAGCACGTAACAAAAAGAGACTCTCTTGCATTTAGATGAATGACACCGACTTTGCTTGGAAGTTTCATCCCGGCTTTTAATTTGATGTTGGATGTAAGTTTGAACTTTAACGTTGCTTGTCCCACCATTGTATTGATGTTACAGGCCAAATAATGCAGATACCAGACCTGTCGGCCTCGATCCGCCATGTACATTTCAAACGAAGGCCGTAGCGAACCTACGTTTTTTTCATTTTTGTTACATTGGCGGAGAATCTACCTTTCATGAACACTATTCTGTGTGTATAGTACAAGTTTTGAATTATTGATGCCAGATCGTTACGCCTTTCGTGCGGATCGGATGTGGAGTACTTCATACTGCAAATTTTGTATCAATCATTTTACAGAAAGACTAAAGTTCTGAAGAACATTTAACAGAAATCAGGTTACTAGATCAAGGCGGGAGGGGAAGAGTTGTAATGATTGTTCAAGACTACAGGACTACTCGAGAATCATTTGAACATTGGGAGGAGGGTTAGGGTCCCTTCAAGGCCATCGGATCTTAGAACTGATAACCATCTTTCGGCTAAGTTAGTGTTTTTAGAGGAAACAATAATTCTCATGTTGAGCTGTCTATTTATTTGATACTAATTAGCCCAAACAATTTTAAAGAGCTAATAGAAATCAACTGTCCAATCATGGTACGTACGTACAGACAAAGAAGTTTTTATGATCGATCGACAACTGCACGAGTCCTTCACCAGCTTATGTTGTCATATTTATCGTACACTCAGAACAAGATATATATATTGGACCAAACTCACCTGCAAATGTTTCATGCAGGAAAATTGACTTGGTATCTAACTATCTATGTCTAAATCTCTAAAGCTAAGCTTTGCAATAATGTTGAGGTAAATATTCCACATGGGTTTTGCGTTCATCTTCTTCTCTCTGCTCTTCATGTCTAAACATGTACCAGCTTTGTACGTAGCTGCTTTCTTTATCAAATTTAAGGGTGGTTTTGATTAGGCTTTTGGTGGTCAAAACCATCTGGGACTGTGTTCGTCCAAATATAAAGGAAAGCTCGATTGTAGTATAGCTATATATGTACATGCCCTCGTGCACGTATGGTCCTCAAATCAATTTGGTTGTTAGATTTCATGCTTGATCACCTCTTGATTGGCTGCGTGCATGGAGCTCAAGCTAGTTTGTAGTTCACATGCATGAGGTTAAGACAGAAATATATCTATTGTTATATGCAACGGTGATTATAACAATAATTAATCACGTGACATGAGAAATGTACAATGTAAATAAAGACATGAAATAATGATTTAAAACGTGAGAAACATGTTCTATATATAAGATATTTTGGTGCATGTGGCCCAAATTGAATGATGATTGTCATTTCCTCAATCACCATATTTAGTACTGTGTTTCCTCATCTAACCTCAATTCTTTAGTATATGTTATAATTTTGTTTTAAAATTTTCGCTTATAAGCGGACATCTAGATACATACTACGACACGAATTGAAATAGTACTAAGATGTATATATGTATATATTTATATGACAATTGATGGAATTGATGGATTATAGTTCATGAATTGTTGCCTGACATTATTTCTTTTTTCTTTTTTCTTTTTTCTTTTGCTTTTGGTTTTGGTTTTTGTATTTCACTCCTCGCTCAGAGCTTACAGCTTAGAGTTTATCTCGGATTTGAACAACAACTCTACCACTGAAATAGTCCACCTTAGCTGCAGCTTTTGTATGAACAAGATTCAAATTTAAGAGAAAGTAATACAAATTACAACTTTATATATTGACCTTAAAGCAATTCTTGTACATATCAAACGGGGGAACCCGATAAAAAATAGTTTAATGGAAACAACTGAAATAAAAATTGACACATTCTTGAGTAGCGCAATACCATTTCAAAAAAAAGAATTAACATAATTGGAAAGCTTCAATGTATTGTGTACCATGCATTAGTATTAAGTTCTAACTTCTCTTTTGAACCAAGACCTTCAACCCACCAGCCATGTGAGCCGTCAACAGAGGAACGAAAACCGGTCGGTCCAGATCATAAACCGGTCTGATCTCAAACCGCCTCAACACCGAAGCCATTACATACTTCATCTGAATAAAAGCCATCTCCTTCCCAAGACAAACTCTAGGACCGGCCTGAAAAACAGGAAATTTGTAAGGACTCACAAATTTCATCACCCTTTCGTTATCATCCCCATCACAACCCGGTTCATCACAAAACCACCGGTCCGGTTTAAACTCAAACCGGTCCTTCCCCCACAGCTCCTCCATCCTCCCCATCCCATAAGGAAAATAGGTAACTCTATCCCCTTCCCCAACCCAAGTCCCGTCCGGCAAAACAGTCCCGACCTCGGCATGCTTCGAGTCCCACGGGACCGGCGGGTACAGCCGCATTGACTCGCACAAGCAAGCCCTCAAGAACTTCATTTCTTGCAAGTCTTCAAAACCTAATGCTGCAGCTGCAGTACCGGCAGTCCTCGTAGTAGTACTCTCAGGACTACTTGTACCATTGTTTAGTACGTCTGCGACTTCATTCACTATCTTCTGCTTTATGCTCGGATGCTTGCTGAGCAACCAAAACAGCCAAGTCATGGCGGACGACGTCGTGTCCCGTCCGGCCAGTATGAAGCTTATCACCATGTCTCTGACCACTTCCTCGCCGTGTCCAGCCAATAACAAACGTGACAACAAGTCACTCTCGCAGCTTTTTCCCTCATTATTTTCAAGAATTTTCCTTTTGTTATTTATTATCTCTGCAATAACAGAACATGAAGGTATTAAGCATCTCGATGCTAATAGAGGCATCAAAAGTCTGAAAATACACAAATATCAACCTAAATGTAGAAAAAACTGCATATACTACAGAAAAACTATATGAACACTTATGATTGAAACGTAGTGAAAGAGAAAAAAAAAACACACACACACACACAACCAACTACATATTGTATCTAATTTTTTAGTTCTTGTTTACTAAGAAAAAAAAAATGTAGATATTTTCATACCTTGTACAGAATCATGTACGACTTTGACAGCTTCTTTGAGCTTGTTTTCAGACCCAACACCCAAAGCGCGCTTCAACTTCCAAATCAAGTACACCGGCGCCGACGCGCGCCGGGCACTTATCTCCGCCGCGCAGTCGAAGGCTTTGACAAGAGCCGGCACGGGCCGGCCCAAATCCAAGCAAAACGGGTCGGTACCCAACGAGACCTTACAAACCGTGTCAAAAGCAAACCTCCTCAACACGTCTTGCATGTCCAAAACCCTTTGACTATCCGCAGCTTCTTCTAGAAGAGGAACCAGTCGCTGCTCCACTTCATCCTCTAGAGATTTCACGACGAACTCCCTCAGCGACTTTGTGCTAAACTCGTGGCTGGCCAGCTTACGCTGCGTTGACCAGAGCTCGCCGTCAACGTTGAATATGCCGCAGCCGAGAAAGTCGCCGAGGAACTCCGTGAGCGGCTCGCCCTTGGGGAAGTTTGAGAAGTTGGTCTTGAGAATGTACTCCACGTTGGCGGGGTTCGCCGTCACAATGATGCGGCGGCGCATCCCTAGGCGGCGCAAGACGATGGTTTGTGACGGCGAGCTGGACAACATGTCGGTGTACCAGTCCAAGAGGCGGTGCTGGTTTTTGTAGAAGGAGATTAGGCAACCGATTATGGGGTAGGAAGGAGGACCGTAAGAGGAGAACAGCGAAGGCTTTTTTGATGATTTGATGCTATAGGATTGTTGGATGATGGAGAACAAGAAGCAGAGGAGGAGCAGAGTTAGAGACCAGAGTATGAGGAGAGTGATGAACATGATTGATGACCCTATCAATTATGTTTGATATTTGATGAAGCAAAGCTAGGTAGGAGTAGAGTAGGTATGAAAGATGATAAGGGTGGAGAGGGGGTATAAATATGTGTTTGAGAGAGGCAGGGAGAGAGCGACCACATGTTGAAATTGATCCCTCACCTTTCGAAAGCAAAATGACATTTTATCACGTGATTCTTGAGAAGGAAGTAGTGTACGTAATAGATGAATATACATGAGTGATGAGTATCTAATGTGTGGGAATGTGGGATAGACATGAGAGTATAGAAGTATCTTCAACAGTCCACAATATGGAGTTGGTAATTTTCTAAATGTGGGATTTAGTTAACGTTATTAGCAAAATATATTGTGTAATTGTAAAGGCTAAACAAATCCATATATGTCGACATCGACCTAGAAAAATAAGAAGGAAAAAAAAACAATAGCATTTATAATATAAATAAGTTTACTGATTGCATTTAGTCCTATCAAATATATTCTACCTAATGTATTGAAGATATCTCCGGTGAGCATGGTGAAAACCCTACGTTTGTCGACGTGCCTAGTACGTGTGTGTATAACTATACAAGTCATGCACGTGTGTAGGTTAAATTCTACCACATGTAAGAGAGCATATATATTCCGAACATAGAAACGCACATGTATGTTGGACTTCAAATTCATATATACATATGGGTGATATGGCCTATGGGTTTCATTCGTCAACCACCAAAGTGATCAACAAGAAACCTATATTAGTATACACCAACAATATCGTCACCGTCATCATTCTATTTCACTCTTTGATGTTTCGCTTGTTGAAAATTTGAAACAATTAATATTATTTAATGTTTGGCATGGCTCAGTTCCAGAACCCTAATTTCTAACCCTTAATATCAATAAGATGGAAGTCTCCTTAGTATACTAGTCAATCTAGCCTTGCGTACTTTTAGCATGTCCGTTATTTTCCAACACTCAAATACGCACATGAATCACATTGCTGCCGTCGTTGCAAAGCAATTCGTTTTGAAGGTGGGGACTTCGAATTGGATTCTTCTGTTTTGGCAGAGAAGTGAGAAATTGCATGTATAACCGATTAACCGTAGAGTTTGACCTAATTAAATTAAGTATTTAACGATTAATGGACGACATATTAATCAATGCAGATAAATTCAAACACAGATTGGAAATTTTCGATCCAGTGGGGGCGTAGTATACTTTTTCCATTGAATTCAAACCAGAGATATATAACTGACCAATGTTTTTTAAACATGGTTTTTGTTTCATTCTGTGCCGGAATATAAAAAAACCCACATGGGAAATAACAAGCACGTTTTTGTTTCCCCAACTCGAACCACTAACTAGTGCGCACACTAGCTTGGAGAGAATCAAACACCATTCAATGATTATATACCAGACCCACCTTATCTCTCCCATTTTGAAATTTGCTTTACAATATTTTAGCATTAAAGTGATACTTATGAGACTAAATGCTCATTTGGTTCGTGAAAAGAAAAAAATTCATTTGTCTTTTCTATGATAAGAGAAATGAAATTTGTGAAAAACTTTTCATTCCTATATTTGGTAAACATAAAAAAAGTTATCTAAAAAGTTGTTAAAAAATTTGTAATTACTACAATAAAATAATGTGTTAAAAGTAATAAATGCAAGGAAATAATGAGAGAAAATGATTCATTTGAAGTATGGAATGAACTATTTCTCCCCCCCTATTTTCTAGGGCTGCACATGGATTGGATTGAATCGGTTTTCGGTTTTGACCTCATATCATCTGTATGCTAAAGTGAGCGGTTTATGTATTTTGAACAACCGACCATCAGAAAAATAAGCATAGTCCAATCCGATCCAATCCAATTAAAGATGGTTTGGTTCGGTCGGTTAGGTGCTTTAACCCTAATGATTATTTATAAATAAAAAAAAATAAAAAATAAAAATCATAGTAAAATTCAATCTCAATAATAAAAATTATGTTAAATAAACAATAACTAAATTTAAAATTCAATAATTAAAATCCAAAACCAATATTCAATCAAAAATCAAAATTTAGAATAGATTCAAAGTGATTCACTTATTTGATGGCTTAGCCATTAGTAATAGCTTAATTTGCTAGTATTGAAGGTTAGAGAATGAGAGATTGAGAGATGTGATGTGAGAGAATCAAAATGATTGTAGCGATTACATATTAGAGTTGATGAAGTGGTGTTAATTTAGTGGTTAGAGCACCTCGAGGTCATGGATTCGAGTCACTATGGGGGTAGGAGTGAAATTTTTTGATCATCTTCTTAAATTTTTATTTTTTATTTTTTAAAGATTACATATTAGAGAATAAAGTTGTAATTAGAGATCTAAAACTTACACAAATAGACTGGACAAATGAATATATATTTATTAAATATATAAATTTAATTTTTTTACTATTATATTTCTAACATGCTGGTCGGTTCGGGTCTTGTGGTTTAAGCACAAGAGAAACCAAACTAACCCATTTCATAAATAGTTTGGTTCAGTAGTGAACCGGCTTTCAATTTTTAAAGTTAAAAACCTTAACCAAATCATATTTATCGGTCGGTTTTGGCTGGTTTGTACCATGTTTTGCACACCCTTAATATTCATTTGATTCAGAAAAGTATTTTCTTTTCTTTTGCATCCCAAACACAAGAAAAGAATAACTGTCATTTCCTTTTCCGATAATTACTTTTTGCGAACCAAATAAGACATAATGTTCTAAAACTCGTTAAGCGATAGATGGAGGTGGAGAGGGGACCTAGCGCCTAGGAGATAGCTAGCTACATTCAAGAAAGATAAATAATACATACAATCGACCTTCTCAATTATTTTAGGTCATTGTTAGTTAAGTTTTGGAGCCCTAGCTACAGGTCCTGTATGTTCTTGTAATTTGATAAACGATTTGATTGTAAGGTCGTTCTCGATTTCTCATTTCACACCGACGTACAAAGAAATTGAAAAAGCATCAACCGACACCAAGCTAAAGAATAGTAGCTTTAGAATTATAGATACTGATATTTTTCTGGAATATATATATACCTAAAGCTTGATTTGTAAAATGTGGTGATAAAAGGTCACCCTCATGCGCAGCAGATTCAGCTAATTCAATTAGTCAGTTAGTAGGTAAAAACAAAGACAAGTCTCGATTGAAAATTCAAAGTACATGATTAATTTCCATAAATGTTCCAATCAATCAATTGTTGTGTAAAGTTAATTTTGGATGAAGTATGCCCTAACAAAGGAACATTAATTGTCTTGGTGGAAGATTATTCAAAGAGATTGAATTGAGCTTCAAACTTGAACCAGACCGGCACAAAACCTAAACCCTAAAATATACCAACCGATAGAAGCATATTTCTACTCACAAATATGATAAATTGAACTGGATTTTGAGGTACCTGTCTTGAGTGCAAAATGGTTAAAAATCAGTTTTTTTTTTTTTTTTAAGAGGTCTGGTGCGGCTGCTATCAAGTCTTAATTAATGAAACTGTTGAATATAAAGGCGAGACATAAAGCCTGAACCCCAAATTGCAATCATCATCAGGAGAACATCCTGAAATAATACTAGAATTCTCCATAAAATCTATGTATCCTAGCTAGTATCAATTAGCAAAGAGTGCACGAATGCCTACTCAATTTGGTTTAACAAAGCGGTGACATACTGGAAAGATAACTCTATCACGAAAAAGCATCATTACAAATAACACAGCTTTCCCACTATGTTGCCGCACATAGGTAAATCCGGCGACACTTCGTTTCATCCTGTCACTATGAGGTTGCGACCATCTAATCAAACAAATAGTTCGCCGCCTCACTAGGCCAAACAAAAGTAGTAGGGATAAAGCTCACATCGCCCTAACCAAGAGACAAGAGTAGTAGGGACTTAGTTTTACGAAAATTAAATAAACATAAAAGTAAAAATGGAACAAGGGTCAAAGCCTAGGCCCCACCTTCACCAAGCCCAGCGCAACCTTCACAGGTCAACTCCAAAATCAGTTTTGGTTAATGTTTGTGACCGAGGGGGTCTAATTAACGTAAAAGAGAGTGAGGGAGAGAGAGAGAGACACGAGAAGTATAGTAGTTCGTCCCCCACCTTAGCGGGAGATTACGTCCACTTGAATATTGTATTATGTGTGTTTGGGCCGCAAGGCCCAAGTTGATTACATGAGTGGAGTATGTAATTGGATGTTATGTAAGTGGGAAGGAGTCTCCTTTTATAAGGGTGGGAGGCTCCTTCCTTTACATGTTTTCCAATGTAGGACAAGAAACCTCTATTCTAGTGTAGAAAGCTTAGCATGGAGGGTGGATTCCCGGTAAGCTCTTGGCGGCTTCCGACTACCACGAGATAGCTTGGGTGTCGAGGTATGAGATGTATATCGTGATCGGGTCCTACCATGACTTGTGGACCCATTAAGAGGGTGTTACTTATACTTGTTGATGTAGCAAATCCTTCATATTGTTGGAGGTATGTACAGTCTTCTTAATATGGGTCAAAATCATCTATTTTGATTCATATAAAATCTCTACTGTATATACATAGCAATTACCGGCCGTAATCTGCACTCATACTTAACCATGTCACCTTGGCGGTGTAACTTCAATAGAGTAATCTCCGGAAACACAGCAAGACAACCTTCACCGGCAAACCAGCTCCAGGCCGAAATATGTCTTAACGTGCCGACACGCGCCACCCAAAGTTGTCTATGCAGAAAGAACCAAAACTCAGCAAACTGAAGGACATGCATCAGTCCCACATCGAAAACAAGAGTGAGGTAACTCACTATTTCACCTATAAAATGTCCACTTCTTTCTCGTCATTGATTACACATTCAATAGCTATTTACCGCTATATTTGTCAATACAAGTACATCGTTTAACTTTAGCATCGGAGGAGCGAAGACCGCCAACCGCGGTCTCCCCTCTTGACGCCGTTGTATTTCATTTGACAGATTAGCAGGATTTCGTGAACCACACATATATTGGAATATTGGACCATTGTCCACGTTATCGGAAGCACGGTATTCTGAGTATTAACATCTACTATTTTTGAAAGCATGCGATATTTTGATTTTTTCAATCGTTATACCACATCAAATGATTGAAAGTTTCAAATCTATCACATACTTCAAATTTTATAATATTCGCTTTACAAATTGATCGCATGCATCAAACGTGGGGAAGCTGTTTTTATTATAGATGCAAAAAACATGTAGTGAGCTCCAAAACATTATGCATCATAATTAAGGGCTATTCATGGAGCACCAGAAACAGACTTTCGAAAGCTAAAGAGTCGACAGCCAAGCAAACACTGTAAAATTGGAAGGTCTAGCTAGGACACATCAGTCTTCGTAAACACGAGGCATGATAAATGTTAGAATGGTTTAAAAGAATTTGGGCATTTTCTACAGGGCTACGTGGCCGAGAATGGAAGCGAGACAGCTTGCTCAGTTTGTTTGGTGGAAAACTTCGTTTAGATAGCATTGGCCCAGGAAGCTTGTTCGATCCTTTTGGTTGGTTAAGAAGATGCCCTCATGCCGAATTGCCGACATCTTTGTCATCCTCAGGCGGCCTCACATCTCACATCTCACATCTCATTAAACATTATATAAATGTGACCAATTATTGGAGCTACCATCCAATCCATGAGTACGGCGCCGTCCTAGTTCCCATCAAGGACATGCCTCCACCTTGGGATAAACAAAGACTAATCCAAACGTTCTAAAGACTTTCTAAAAAATATAGGTTAGGTCGAAAACCACATTACCGTACAATTGTACAACCAACATCATTTAATTTTCAGAGAAATACTCGATTCTAAGATTTATACTAAAAATCTAAATTTAGATTTTAACGTATAAAGTTTTTAATTATATATTAACATACAAGCAAACATTAAAGATATAGAATAATTGAACAGAAGAGTGAGATGTTTTTCAATTTTTTACCTTTTTTCTTCTAAAGTTTATAAAAACCCCTACCATGCTAGGCAACATGTCATGATCTAACTATCTCTGTCTTTGAATCTAAAATTGTAGCATATGCGGTGATAAAAGTTCCTGATGTATAAGCACCAAAGCATGGTAGGATGTTCAAAAGTTTGAGCATGCAATAAAAGTGACGTTGATAGACTTGGAAATGCTAGAAAACTAATTGTGTTTAGCTGCTTTCAATATTTATAAGAGGATCTTTGGTCGGACCACCTTGGATTTTCTGAAAATGATGATACAATTCTTTTTTGGATTACTAATTGTATCATCACTTGATTATGATACAATTCTCATCAAGGAGGTCATTGCATAAAGCTCGAGTACAAACCTAACAAAATTTTGTCTTTTTTTATTTTTACATAAAAAGAAATGCTTATGTCTGCACCCAGTAAACTAATCCGCACACCGCCACACCCTCCTCAAAATTTTGGATTTTACCAAAAAAAAAAAAAATAATTGAAATTCACACTCCTCATTTTACAATCCACACTTCATGTTTCTTTTTTTGATAACTTAAAAGAATTATTTTATTTTTTTTATCTTGAAATGACCATTTTAACCCTCAAGGGTTAGACTTAACGTTCCAGTTGGACGTAATAGGAGAAATTGGACACGGCTTATTGAAATTAGAAAATTTGGGAGGATAAAAATTTAAAATTGAAAGTAGAGGAGGTGAAATGATAACAACCCCAAATCTCAGAGGGGTAAACTGAAATTAATCCTAACTTAAATTATCTTTTATAAGAATTTCAACAAAAAAAGAAAATGTGGATTGTAAAATGGGGTGTGAATTTCACTAAAAAAAAAAACAAAAAATTCATCCTACAACAGTACCAAACCCAAGAATAATATTGATCTTCATCTACTGCATTAAGGTCTAACAATACTGGTGCTCAAAAACGAAGTTGAAAGGGCAGGAAGTCGAGCCACAATCTCCCAAGGTAACTTCCATTTTCCATCACTGCCATTTTCAGTTATCCATATTCCATAATTCCAGCTTACATCATTCCTAAGTTACATAAATCCGAACTGTAATTACTTTTCATCACCTAGAGTACACACACACATACAGAGCAGACTTGTTACCCCACCATCTGAACTATTGACTATGCTCAACCACTTGAACTCCTCAGCCGTGCAATCAATTCCTCCTGCACATGTAATTCAATTGATGAATAACGTCCGAAGATGATTCAATCCAGTAACAAGAAGTCCAATAACAATAAGATTAAAACTTTACGAATTCTAAACTGCCAGTGGTCCAGTGGTCCATACACCATAATTAATTCATAGAGTATTTATTTGCAACTTCAGAATAGATTTATCTTAATACTTGCCTTCTTTCCCTTTACGGAAAGACCTTTAGCCTTCAAAAGGGCACGGAGCCTCTCTACAGTTAATCCCTGGAAGTCCCTACTAGATGCTTGATTGCTTGATTCCTCTGTAAATTTAATCAAATACAAACTCAAATTAAAACAATCACATTATTGAGTTTGTGGAAACTCGTAGGATATGTCCGACAAGTAATAAGATTGTGAGACAAATGCAGTGCAGTCCAAACTCTAGAAGAACTGCATTAGCACAAAATTGGCTGCTCTACAATAAGCATTGCTGATTATTTACCACCTAAAATCATGACAACATTCAATTGTTCATTTGAAGAACGTTCCACCATTTCACAACAATAAACTTGCTATAAATTCATCATCAGGACTTTTCAACATGAGCTAGAACGATTAAGGTTAAACCATTATCCACAGACCTCAAAGAACCACCACTAAACCACTTCTGAGTGATGATGCAAAAAAACCTTTTATCTTATATATCTACCAAACAGAGGTTAGAAGCAATACGACGAGTGATGAACAGATATTTAATGCAATAATAAAACTATAGAAACCTACCTTGACGAGGTTGCATAGAGGCTTTCTTAGCTGGCGCCCGGTCCAAAACTCTTTCAGCAACCCTAAATGATAAAAAGTAACAGACAAATGAAACTGCAAACTATCTTCATTGCCAGGTCTAATAGAAAATGTATACGATCACAAATGCACCCATTAGCAAGTGAGCAACAAAGAATGCCAAAAAGAAGACACCGAATGGTAAACTACTTTTGATTTGCTAGAAAACAGTTTATGAACTTGATCTTATCAAATAAAAATTAAATTGAATCACAAAGACATTTTTCTTATCAAGGAATTCCCAACATGATCCATCCCCAAAGGATACTGGTCATACCTCTTTCTTGAGCCCTCAGCTGCACCTGCACCTTTCACATCCTTTGAACTGGAATCTCCCTTCTCCTTCTGTTTCTTAAGCTTAAGTGATCTAATCAATATGTTTTGTTGGTTTGTTTTTATATGTTCATCCTCTGTAAACAAGAACAAGCTTTCAAGTCAGAACATGTAACAACTTTCAACTCGGCAATCAAATTATCTTAGCCAGGGTTTACAAGCATCTAATTGAAAGTTGATGGGACACACAGTGAAGCAAAAAAGTAGCAACATAAGGATCTCAAAAAAGCGAGGATATACACCAAATAAACAAACAGGCACCACAATAAAACTTTGACAAACTTAAAAGCAAGTGCATACCTGGGAGTGATGTCTCGTACTCACAGACACAAACTCGCATCCTACCCTGGAAGAGGATTTCATTCATGTAAGCAAGAATTTAATGAGACAGTAACCATAAGAAAATGCAAAAGATATAAGATCATCTGTGACATAGTTGCCCACATACTCCTGAAATTTGCAACAGAACAAGCTTCATCACTATTCAAAACAAAATAGGAAATGCATTGCAGAAAATTCATGGTTGACTTCCAATAACTTTAGATAATGAAGATTAATGACCTCTTAACTTTAGCATTCCTTAGGAGACTATTACCAGAATTTGATCAATTACGTAAATGGTTGTTATTGGTATAGCTTGAAGTCACTTGTGCAATAAAGCATCATATGAAGCTAAAAGTGTCACCTAAAGACTACAATGCTATCCATTCAACTGCAAAGTTGGAACCGACACATCTTAATGTACAGGGTAGCAAAAGCCAATAGTCACATTCATATTGTATCACTCCATGCTCAATTAGTAGCACCATCACATTTGCATTTACGAAATTTAAAGTTCAGTACTTGCAACTAGTGTAAAACATGTGAGATAGCAAATCTGTCGAAATCAAAAGAACATTAATCAACACATTTCTGTAAACCTAAAAACTTAAATTTCTCAACGCATCAAACTAAAACCCAATTAGTCAAATGTAACAGGGTAAAATTACCCCGAGATCAATCGAATCGGCTACAAAGAACTGCAATTTGCACAATCCACTCTAAACCCAAACCAACTTTAGCAAACAAAAACAATATCAAAGTCTCCACATTTGGAATTTTCCAACTGTAAAACCCTAGAAACTAAAACCCAAATGCTTACATGCTTGGACTAAACCCTAATATAAAAAAAAAATTGAAATTCAACACTGTGCTGTAATAAATTGAAATTAATAGAGAATTGGAGGGAGGGAAGGAGAAGCGATCATCACCGGATTCAAAGAGAGAACGGGGGCGGAGAAGAGGCCGCGGGAGGGGAGGTTTTGGAGGGAAATGGAAGCGCCGGAAGCCGCTTGATTGGAATCGGACGGCTGAGAAGAGAAGCCCTCCATGGCGGTTGAAGAAGAACCCTAGGCTGAAGATTCGAGGAGTCAAGAGGGTTTGTGTGTGAGAGTGAGACTTGGGCGGGTATGTGCCTCCGTATTACGCCTCCCTATATATACGGGGGATATCTGGGATTGTAATAAATTTTGGCGCTCTCTTTTAGTTTTTGTAATAACATTTTATTTAGTATTCTCTATTTCTTATTTTTCACAAATTCCTATAAGATGAATTCATTAATGATTAAGAGACTCATAAAGATTAGGGGTTTAATAGGGCCTTGGTAAGATTCTGATCAGGGGTTTAATGGACTCATAAACTAAAGCTTGTTATCAGTTATTTAGTTCTAATTTTGAATACATGAGCAGTGGCAGACCCGGGGAGTAATCCCTACATGAACCAAGTGAAGGCCAAAAACATTAAGATCTAGGGAAGTCGAAACTAGTACTTGATAATAAAAAAACTTCAATGAGGGCAACAACTCCCTTTAAGATATATGCAGGTCCGCCGGTGCATATGAGTAACTTAAGTTTGCAGGCGAAACGTTTATATTCATCAATATGTTTGATGATAACTATAAAGTTTACTGTCACAAAACAAAATTTTGTTAAAATGTTGACTTACTTCCGTATCGTTATTCTTCTATTCATATTAGGTTTAGAATTAAAAATTTGAAACGTGTAACTTAGGCATTTTAAAGCACACCTTAAAGTTACACAAATATTTACGTATCAACGAGTTTTAAATTTTATCATAGAAAATGATATGTAAATTTCATGACTAAACTTATACCATAATTCATAGAAAAATGTTTGTTGGATCATGGCCAAGAACCTCTAGTGGGACTTAGGAAACGAGTCAGCTTCAAACACTATCTCGACCCGGCCCGTAATTATAGCCCACCGTTTCTTTCCTCTTTTAGTAACTTCACCGGCCCACTGATTACCACTCATAACGGTCAACGTCCCAAACTCCGTCGCATCGCACGAGCTCCAGCCCAATAAACAACAACCACGTGTCCTCCCATGGCGTCCACGTCACCACTCAAATCCTCAAACTAAGATGCGCAAACCACTCCCCGGCGCACATTAGAGTCGCCCACCAGTGTGGCCAGCATTAAAACCCGGATAACAAAACCTGCCTTAAAGTAATCAAAACTTTCCCGGATAAGCATAACCGAACAGTGTACCACATCGCAGCCCTCCACGTGTCCAGACCAACCCCCTCCCGCTAAAAACTGTACGGCCCAGATTCTTCACGTATGATAAGGACAGTGATGTGTACTACATTATAGTGTATGTCTTTGTCGTGGTTGGCCTTAAATAATGTTGAGTGTGTGATCCGAAGTCTGTCTGTTTCTGAGTAGCAGAGAGAGGGAGGGAGAGAAGAAAGATCAAGTCTTTGAATAGGAGAGAGAGAGAGATGGGTGTGCCGGCGGCGAATAGGGACGGCGAGAGTCCGAGGAGTCCAGAGGCGAAGCTGGGGATGCATGTAGAGGATCTGTGGGACATACAAGAGCCGCAGCTATCTCCCACCGAAAAGCTCAATGCTTGCTTTGAGAGTGTTCCGGTTTCTGACTTCCCTACTGCTCCTTCTAATCAAGGTACGTTAATATTCTGTCATCTTATGTTATTTGATTTTGTTCGAATTGATAATCAGATAGAGTTTGGAGCTTGCATGTGTATGAATTTGAGGTATATATACACGTACGTATATGTATACATGGTGGTGCTCAGATGATTAGTTTGCGAGGATTTGATGATGAATTGGGAGGGGATGGTAGTTTTGATGATTTGTGATTATACTCTGGATTGGGATTGAAGATCGTTTTATTTGTTATATGATGAATCGATCAGATCATTTATTGCTGTTGTCTTCATTGTGTGTGGTTATTGACTTATTGTTGGTTTCAGTGATTGAGATAAAGTCAGACACCAGTTTAGCTCAAGCAGTCAAAATCCTGGCCGAACATAAAATTCTGAGTGCACCGGTGGTGGATGTCGATGCGCCTGAGGACGCTAGCTGGATCGACAGATACATTGGCGTTGTCGAGTTTGCAGGGATTGTTGTGTGGATTCTACATCAGGTTAGCATCCTAAGTTCCTATCAATCAATTGTTTTTAAGCTTAAAATGAAGTGGTTTCTTTTGAAGATTGCACATTTTAACAATGTTGGTACATTGCTTTAGCTTTTGAGAAATTGAAAACATGATGTTTATGTTGATATTGACAGTCAGAACCGCCATCTCCAAGGAGTCCAGGTACTCCTACTAGTCCATCTAGTGCAACTGCAATTGCGGCGGCGGCTAATGGATTGAAAGGTCTTGATCTTGCGGGACTATTAGAAAACGGCTCTGACTTTGCTGCTGCAACTTCAGGAAATTTTTTTGAGGCTTTGACTTCTTCCGAGTTTTACAAGAACACACAGGTGACTATTTGCCCATGTTGGACAACATAAGCTAGTATTACTTCATGCCTTTGATATGTATTAACATTTGTACACGCAGGTTCGAGATATCTCAGGGTCATTCCGATGGGCACCATTTCTGGCCTTGCAGAAGGACAACACCTTTTTGACCATGCTCTTGCTGCTTTCAAAGTACAAAATGAAGAGCGTGCCTGTAGTTGATTTAGGTGAAGGAAAGATTGATAACATCATCACGCAAGCTGCTGTCATTCATATGTTAGCAGAATGTGCTGGTCTTCAGTGGTTTGAAAGCTGGGGAACCAAGAAACTATCGGAACTTGGTCTCCCCCTAATGACCGCTGATCGCATTGTGAAGGTGCATGCTCCTCGAAACTTGAAGTTCTTGTAATTTAGACACCTGTTTCGTGCCTTAAATGAACGATTATAATTTCCGTTTTATGCACAATGAGTTCTTGAGCAGGTTTACATGTTTGTCAATTTGTTTTAAAATGCTCAACGTTTTATTTACAGGTGTACGAGGATGAACCAGTGCTCCAAGCATTTAAGCTGATGAGGAGAAAGAAGGTTGGTGGGGTACCTGTGATTGAAAGTGGCGGTAGCAAGGCAGTCGGTAATATAAGCTTAAGAGATGTCCAGTTCTTGCTCACTGCACCAGAAATCTACCATGATTACAGGTTTGTAGTGAAAATTGTTCCAGAAGTCTTCATAACAAATTTTCAGGTGCAATGCAATAATTGATCATTGATTTGACATACTTGTACAGATCCATCACGGCGAGAAACTTCCTGACAGCTGTTAGAAGCCATCTACAGAAGCAACATGAAGTCTACCCATTGCTAAGTACTATGATAACTTGCAAAAGGGACGACACAATTAAAGATTTGATTCTGAAGCTGGACTCTGAGAAGATCCACCGGGTGTATACGGTAGATGATAATGGGAATCTGGAAGGAGTCATTACGTTGAGAGACATCATCTCGAGGCTAGTCCATGAACCCCGTGGCTACTTCGGTGACTTCTTCGATGGTGTTTTGCCCCTACCCCAAAGCACCAGGGTTTAAAATGAGGTATTAAGAAGAAAGAATTCTGATCTTTTTCTGAATGATTGACCACTTTTGGTTTTGACTTTTGTAATGAGCTCTTCCCCTGTGTCCTATCACTGCCTGTTTTGTTGAAGAGGAAATCGTCTGTAAATAATATCCCTCAGTTTGACAGAGTTTTAATCGCTGTAAGTTTGTTATATCCATAAGCACCAGGCGAGCTTTTTGCAGTAACCATGTAATAAATATAGAACCTTCCCTTTCAGCTTAAAATGATAAAATCTGCTCTCTGAATCTATTGGCTGTTCGGAATTTACACTTGCATATAGATTATTTGAAGCAAGAAAAACGTACGAACTTTTCTGGGTTTCCTTCATGTAGTATTCAAAAGGATTTCACAGTTGAGAAGTAATTCCAAAACCAACTTGGTGCAAAGTTGCAAGTTTAGTATTTGTTCAAGGAAGAGAAATATTTGGAACCGTCTCAGGTTAGCTGTGAAGTTTTGGGTTTTACTAGAAAGTTGCCTGGCCAAGGTTCCCAACCCTACAAATCTCTACAGTTTATATTCTTTCGAAATTCGGTTAAATGAAGGCCAGGAGAAAGGAGTATTCAGACTGGAAAAACATCCCGAGTAAAAACACCCTAAAATTTTGTGTTGCCAACCTAATTTTTCAATCTAACCATTCAAAGTATCGTCCAGTAATTTGATAAGGTTACGAATCACGAGTACAAATGTAGAATGAAACAGAAAGTTGTTAGCCATTCTTATATAGTTACATGTATAACCAGGTACGTGGTGCAGACTGCTAAAATTTGTGTGGTTTGAGGTCCGAGATAATTCGTTTTGCTGACATTAGGATATATAGGATGCAAGTATATAACAAGATAAACCGAAATGCTGTTACAAGAGGCATTACGATCAAAAGTAAAGCCAAAACAGTTGGAGAGACAAGCACATGCATAAGCAAACAGCAATACCCTACTACGCGAAGAGCACCAAATTTAGACATAGCACGTTTTATGGTCACACTTGCTTCATAGCAAATGGGGTTTTCAGTGCTCCAATCAGTTGGGGAATGGGACGACAGTGTTTTGTTTTGGTAAGGTTTCTTTTCTCCGGCCATGTCTCCTGTCTGGTAGGGTTCAGTTAGAAGGTTCTTTCTTTCTCATCATTGAATCCGATCCGATCCAATGGATTTGTGTGTACGTGGACTCTAAATCCGTTCATGTTTACCGTTAAATTTAGATGAGGTGTTGCTAAAAGCGCTTTCAAACCATCAAAAACGCTTTTAACAACCTTCCAGTGAATAAAATAAGTGTCATGCATGCCTCCAACTTGAGAGAGACATGGGTGTTAGAAACTTCTCTACGGCTTTCCTGCTTATATGCTAGAAAACCAAAGAGGTTAGATTCATTTGTGATCATCATTCACGACATAATGCTTGATCATCAAATTGGCAATCTTCTGTAAATAATTAATGTCCCTCAGTTTGACACAGTTTTAACTTCTGTAAATTTGTTGTATCCATAAGCTCCGTGCGAGCTTCTTTGCAGTAAGCCAGTAACAATGTAGTAAATATTACTCCTCTTTCATTTTTTACTGTGCTATCTGAATCTGCTTGGTAGTTGATATATACTTTACCCAGACAAGTTTCCTCATTCGAAGCAAGAAAAACGTATAACTTTTTCTGCCTTTTCTTGCATTCAAAACATTATGCAGTTATGAAGTATTCCAAATCCAAAGTTGTCATTTGCCAAGTTTAGTATTTGTTCGAAGATTAAAGGGGAATATGTGGAAAGGCCGAAAGGGCTTAGGTTAACTGTGGAATTTTCAGGCTTTATTTCTTGTCGCGCTGGCCGAGCTAGGGTCCTAACTACACAAACGTATACAATATTATTCTTTCTATATTTCAGTACATGAAGACCGAAGAAGAAAGGAATATTCAGACCAAAAGCTAGCCTTGAGTAGACTGTAGAGCACCATACTAATTCAATTTATCAGTTGTATATTGCCAAGTTAGTCTATGAAGAAAACTGTTTAAATATCGTTTATTTGTTCGATACAGTATAAAACGCTGGTCTCAAGTACAATGAGGCGGGAGTGCGGGACGGCAAAAAGAAAGAGAAAAATGCCAGCAATTCTTAGATCAATGTATAACAATCGATCCATGGAGCAAATTGCCAAAATTTATGTGTTTGGAGGTCCGACTTGATTGGTTTTGCCGACCTTGCAAGTTTACTAGAGAAACTGAAACACTGTTACGAGCTGTCTACAATTAAGGATGAAGCCAAGCATTTAAGAAAATAAGCACTTGCATAAGCAAACAGCAATAACAGACCTAGAGCACCAAATTTAGACATGGCACGTTTCATGTCACACTTGCCCTGCAGCAAATGTGACTTTCAGTGCTCCAATCAGTTGGGAATGGCCAATAGTGTTTTGTTCTGGTAAGGCTTCTTTTTCTTCGGCCATGTCGGTTCTGTGGTAGGGATTCAGTTAGAAGGCTCTTTCTTTCTCATCATCAAATCCAATCCAATCCGACCAAAACAAATAAATGGGTAGATATGGATTTGGATGGATTGTAATCTGTTCTTGTTTTCCCCTTAATTTGGTTAAAAAACGTTCAAACTTATGGGGGTCAATGGAGCGTAGATCATGTGTTGCTAAGTTCTTGTTTGGAATTGCTTCTAGAACCATCAAATGCTAAACGCACTTTCTAACAATCAAATACGCTTTTGGCAACCTTCCGAAAGAAGTTGGGCGATGCATGACTAGAGTAATTTTCATGCTTCCAACTTGAGAGAGATGTGGGTGGACGAATAAACCGAGACTTCTGCAGGGTTTTCTTGATTATATGCTTTAAATAGAAAATCAAGGAGGTTCTGATTTATATGATCATCCACTACATAATGCTCCAACAATACAATGAATCACAGTAAAAAGCCACAAATATGAAAATTCTGATTTTTGTCTCTTTTTGATGAATCATGACCACATTATATGATCATCCCCTACATACTGCTCCAACAATAAGCCACAAATATGAAAATTCTGATTTTTGTCTATTTTTTATGAATCCTGACTACATTAATCTTGAATCGCAAAATACCCTTTACAGGTGAAGTCAGTGACCTCTCAATATTGCCCCTGACCTTCACATCTTACAGCCTCCTCATTTCGCCAAGACCACTGTTCTATATGAAATTGCACGATGTCTTATACCATCTTCCACTGCATTTCAAAATCCTCCAACTCGTCCTAGATTAAAAAATAGTCGGTCATAACTGTCTGAACAAAGATTTAACTACTGCATAATGCTCAGATGCTCAATTACAAGGTATAAGACAGAATGCCAAGTAGTTTATTTTTTCACTTTGCAAACACCGTCTAGTACTTATTCATGGCATTTATAAAGATACAAGGGCCCCAATGCCTATCTTTATCATTTTGTTTAGAAGAAGTAGGTTCTAAATCTAGCCACAATATCCACTTGACTTAATCAACTGCAAACAATGCTAGCGAGATGATCTTCATTCAGATTTGGAAGGAGAAAAAGAAAAGAAAAAAAACGTATGCTTCTGAATCTGTTTCTATATCAAATTTAATAATTTACAGTAACGGTTTTAGTTCTTCTTCTGAACTCTGAAGGCAGATGACAAACGGAAAGTCTGCCGGCGAATCATGGCAAGGAAAATACATGAACCATGAAAGAACTGATGCATAGAAAAAGCTAAAAGCTACATAAATATACAAAAATTATTACAGTAGATAGATTTGGACAATAGCTTTCACAAAACCTGTGTTTATAACATTAAAACCAGTAAAATAAATAGGTATCATCAAGCTACAATTTTTTTTTTGTTAACAATTTAGAATGCTGTCGCAACTTCCAACTAGTCCTTGATCAAAGCAGAGGACTAACCTGTTACAAAGGGAGAATGCATCCTATGTACTTTTTCTTCTAAGATGGTGCAGAACACAAGGTGTCCCTTCGAACAAATCCAACACATAGCTCTCCAAATCATCTGCGGTGTACTTTATATATTTCCCGGCATGCCTTCCACTCTCTAGCTGATTCCCGAACCTCCCCATAAAGGACCGGTAAGCAGGAATCACCTTCTCTGATATAGATATCCGAAGCTCTTCGCGAAGCTGAGCATCGGGGACCTTCCAAGCTGTCTGGGTTCTATACAGGTCTTCAAAGTTGGCATTGAAATTCTTAAACCTCTCCTTCAAAGCCATCTTTGAAGCATTGCTTGTGCTGCCGCCAATTCCTTCATCTTTCAAACATGACAGGGCCTTGCTCCAAGCAGCTCTAAGATAACCAGTGGCATACTGGCGCACCTGGCCACGGCGTTTGCGAACCCAATTGTCTCCCAAGAGCTTTCTAAGCTCAGAATCTTTCACTTTCTGCACTATGTATTGAATGTTATTCATCATAAACACACATTGGAGTGCTCCATCCTCATAAACCTTAGATTTCTCCCCTAGATTGGACTCCAAATTATTTATCAACAGCAAAAGCCTACGTCCTATTGGAGACATACTTTCTATCCCCAAATCATCATTAGGCAAACTCTGTAACTCATCATCTCCGGTATCTAAAAGCAAATTCAGAGTTTCACTATAATCAACCAGCAATCTCACATAGTTCATGACATACCGCGAAATGGGATGAATCTCTCCACTCAGCATTGGTTTCTTACTGGCCTCACCCTGAACGGCATTCTCAAACTCAGCAAAGGTCCCTCTAGCCGCATCACCGAGTCCATCCAACACTCCCTTTGCCTCAGCAAGCACAAATTCATCACCCACCATCTGCTCCAAGTCCGGATACACATCTGCCAGCACATCATACATGTCCAGAATCCGAAACAGCTTCTCCGGCGACCTTTTCCCAATGGCAACAGCCTCTCCGAAATTCAACAGCTGCATAATGCACCCCTTGGTGGTCTCATTGAAACATATCTCCCTAGTCTCATCCGTTCCCTCGAAAATCTGATCGGAGAGTCTCCTCTCCCCGAATAATAAAACCCGAACCCCGATTTTCACAGCGTGTATCCACTTCTTCATTTTCTCGTCCAGCAATTTCCACTCGATTTTCTGAACCTCCTCAATGCTCAGCTTCTCAACTCCGAGAATCACCAGACACTCATCCAAAGCGTCTCGCCGGACACTACTGTACACCTGAACACACTCCTTCTCATAGCCGGAGCGAATCATACGGTAAGCGATCTCCTTCAATTCGACGACGGCATCCGGATGTATCAAATCAACGCACACGTCATCGCCTAAGCTGCCGCCACGCTCGTGGAACCTGCCGGCGTCGCGGTCCACCTCGCCGAAGCTCTCGAACTCCTCGGCGAAATCACCGTCGTGCGACGCGAACGACAGCGAGACCCGCCGGATCGAGCCGTAGAGGCGCTCGGAGTCGAGCGGGACGGTGTTCCGGATCAGAATGTGGCGGAACTCGTCCTCCAGCCTCGACATCGCGATTTGGATCGCGTTCTCGGCCCGGTCCGAAATCTCATGATCCGACCCGACCGACAACCCCTCCATGAGGCCGAGGATCTCGTCCACGGCCAACAAATACTCCGCCGACTCGTTCGGCGACTCCTCCCAAGGCACGGCGCTCCTCATCGCGTCGTGATTCGCCTCCCACCGGAAAATCACCTTCTCCGCGGCGTCGAATCGGTCGTCGTCCGCCTTCGATTCGTCGCTGATCATACTCGTCAAATTCGAGAGCCGGTTATCAAAGCTGGAGAAGATCAACAGCATATCCTCCCTCACCTCCTTCGGAGTGTTCCCCAGGCTCTTCACGATATGCTGCGCCGCCGCCAGCACCCGATCCTCGCCTCCACCACCGCCCGCGGCGGCCGGTATGCTCGTCGTCGTCGTCGTCATGAAAGGGCTCCTCCTAGGGTTTGGGAGGCAGGGAAAATAGAGATCAGAGAAGTAGAGAAAACAGAGTAGAATCAGGATTTGGAAGAAGCGGAATTGAGAGTTGCAGAGGCCATTAGGGCTTTTGCTCTTCTCCTTCTCTCTCTATCAGAGTCTGAGGGAACTGAAATGGAAGGAAGGGGAAATGACCGAAATGACCAAAAAAAACAGTCTGTTTGCTTTGGCCGGCAGCTTGGGGTTGGAGTTGGACAAGAAGGAAAGAAAGAATGATAGAGTGAGTTACGGGAACCCGAACTCCTTATCGTGCTTTTGAACTTAGAAGTCTGCGGGTGTGATCTGGTGCGGAGCTGTGCACTGATGTCACGTCCTTGACTGGTTTTGATTGCGTCCGATTGAATTTTTGAAATGACGTGGCGTGAATTTTGGTATTTTTATTGCGTTCACATTTTGACAGTGAATGTTTCTGTTGTTGGCTTGGATTGGACCAAAAGGAGAAGGGAAGATTTTTGCTATAAAAGAATAACTTTTGTTTTCTGTTTTTTCTCATTTATACATGTTTTCTCATTTTATATATGTCACCGCCACTATGAGGAAAAAGGTATAGATAGGGTCTTTTCTTTAGTCATGGGAAATAAGTAATGGAGTTAATTTAGTTGTCACGCGTTTTATGTACCCGGTCACACTTGTATATGACTTTAAGTTTGTAACAAAAGAAACTTAACAATATTACTTATGTGAGAATAAATTCTTAAAATAATATAGACTAACTTACTTATAATGGAGAAATTTATGAATCGAAGATGATTCTAGAGGGATTGATTCATAAACCCAACTAACCCTTTGGGTTCTAAACTCCGGATTGTTAAGAAACAAGTTTCTTTCGTGAAGCTAACAGTGTTGCAAATAGACTTGCACACCTAACTAGGTCATCCGCTTTGGATGTGTTATGGGTTGATGAAGCTCCTAATATTATTTAGGATGTTCTTTTAGAGGATAGGGCTGGCATTTTCAGCAGAGACAAACCAACCAACCAAGTCCGAGCCCAACCGGAAAAGTTGGTAGCCGACTATATCAGTAACCGAACTTTTGGTACGGTAGTACCAAACCGAGAGAGAGATATTGGTATGGTATTGGTATTGATTTTTAGATTTATACAGTATACAGTACTGAAGCATATATTGTATATATTATTTATTTATTTAAATATATTTTATATCTATCGATTTGAACCATTGATTATTAATAGTTTTATTTCATATTAAATTATAACCGTTTGATTTTAAACTTTCCAAACCCTAAAGGGGGTAGAATTCACAATTCAGATCGAGCCCTCTCTCTCATAATCAAACCCTATCCGCCTCTCGACCTCTCCTTCAGTCCTTTGAAGTTCCAAGTTCGAAATATCCAAGAATCGAACCTAGAGATTTCATATCAATTCATTCGATTCATGTCTTAGTGTCCTACGGCCAGTGAGTTTTCCCTTTGGTTAATTTTTGTTTCAATTTTAGCTAGAAGCGCGTGGATTCATTCGATTCATGTTCTAAATTGAGTAATCTCTAAGACTCTAATGCTTTTGCTGTTTTGCATTTTGCTACCGTTAATCTCAAGTGGAATCAGTCTCTGTTTCCGTTAATATCAAGTGGTATCTGTGAGTTCTGAACTTGTGATTTGTTGCTCTTTCTTTACAATATGTTCTGGGTTTTCATGGTTTCCATTATGTGCTTGGAGGAACAGGAGGACTGAGGACTAAGTTTGAGTGTTTGACTGTTTGAGACTTTGAGGGAGATGAAGGCAAAGTGACTGCACAATTGAAGGTATAATTCGTATTATGCATAATTGATAATTCTCTGTAGATTTGATTTGCAGCAATTGTGGTAGGTTTGATTTATGAGTAATAGACTAATAGATACATCTCATCTTGAGAATAAAGATAAATTTGAAACTGCTTCATTGACTGAATTTGCACAACTGCTAGCATTTTAAATCTTTTTACTGCAGAACTGCCAATATTTTTATTCCTTTCAAATAAACTGAATTTGCAAAAAGTTAGAAATTGTGAGTCTTTGAGGGAGGACAGCAAGCAAATTGAAAGTGAACGTGAGCTCTCTTATTCATTGACTGTTATATACAGAAACTGCCTAAAATGCTTCATTGACTGAATTTGCACAACTGCCAACATTTTTATTCTTTTCAGTTTTCATTGAATTACTGCCAACATATTTATTCTTTTCAACTAAAATGAATTTGCAGAAAGTTATAAACTGTGAGTCTTTGAGGGAGGACAACAAGCAAATATGAAAGTGAAGATGAGATGAACTTTGAGTCCTTCAACAGTTTGTTTTCAACTATTGTCCACTTAGTTATTGTAACATTTGTGTGAAGTGTGAACTATGAGTTATTGAATTAGAATTTGTATGAACTATGAAGTGATGATGAGATGAAACTGAAGTTGATGTATTGCTTTATTTGCTTATGGTTGAACTGAAGTGATGATGAGATGAAGTGTTGAACTTTTCTTATTTTTCATTTGCAGATTTGCTTATGGTTGGGCCTTTAAATTCATATGGTTATTGCAGTTTTTCATTTGCTGGACAGGTTTAGCCGTTTGGGCTTTTAAAATTTTAGTTGAGCCAGAGCTGAAATCTGGCCCAATCTTAAACTCGGTTGGAGGCCCAACCAACCGGCTATCTCAGTATACCGACTTTTTTAGCCAGTAATGGTAGCCCATTTTGTGTACCAACAATGTCTAGTACGGTAGATGGTATTGGGCTTGAAGGTTCGGTATCGAACTGAACCCAACCCTACTAGAGGATGGATGTAATTTCTCACGAGATTTAGGCTCTATGTCCCCCTCGTTGTACTATCTTACTACAAATAATAATAATATAGATGGGAGATACACTACTTCAACCTAATGGGTGACCTGACCCTGTCTTAAAAAAAAAAAAATTCTTATTTGTCTGACAACAAAAAAATTCTGATTTTAAAGTAGTACAGGCTCTTATTCTAATTTCTTTTTGTGTTAGTAAACGCATGGAAAAACATGTTTTGAAATTGATATCATTATTCTAATATTTTAAATAATTAAACGTGTCATATAGCTTACCAAAAAATCAAACTTTTGAAGAAATTCGTATTGGTACTTGTGAAACTATATTTCAAAACGTTAAAATTACCGTAAAAGTGACGAATGAGAAGGGTTTTCTTCTTCTGCAGAGCTTGAAAACCGTTCACGACATAGAATTCCATGCTTTTGTTGTTGAATCTTGAATCTTGAATGAGTCGGAAGGTTATACATTGGACTATCAGATAATACCACAGAATATGACTTCTGTGATTGTCAACTTCAACTCCTTTAGTTGACCCAATGGAAAATAAAAATACACAACCTTGTGTAGGGCATGGTTTGGAGCTATCTGCCGCACCTAACACGTTAAGTTACAAATTCTTAAATCCAGAATCCAAATCCAAATCCAAATCCCAATCCAAATCCAAATCCAAATCCATGGTGAAGTCTTTCGGAGTCATTCAAGTTGTTAGAGAAGGTTCAGTTAGGTGTGATTGGTTTAGCACATGCATAGAACACAGGGACATGAATTAGATTATGAACCATGTGTATTAGTCCTAATTTCAAATTCGATTTGCGCATCACGTTAGTTATAATCAAAGAAAAAGAATTAACCAATGAACTACCCCAAAAGATCTAAAGAAATCAGCACCTACAAGCTTGAGGTAGGACTTTCTAGCTTAATTGTCTCGATCCATCCATTAATTATGAGATAATATTATTAGTATTGTCATACCAATAAATTGGTCTCCATCTATCATAATTTTATAGTTTTAAGGACTCAGGTTCAATTGGTGCAGCCATGATTCCAGTTTCACACGGAACAGTGAGAGTGAAATTTGGAAAACAGAAGCATGAAGTCAAGGCTAAAAGTTTACACTATCAACTCTTCTAGAAGTGACAATTTGCTAAACTTTAGGCTAATATGAAAGCGAATAAAATGAAAAGAAAAATTAACAGAACTGCAGCAGCCACAACGCCTAGTGCAGATTGTGATCGAAGAATCAAAGAAAACGATGGCCAACATCCCAAAATGAATAAATTAAAACCTACTCATGGAAACTGAAGTTTAAGTCAAAGCGAAAGAGATGCATATGCTCACCAATAAGAACAAAAATTTAACAATGATTCTCTAGTTTCATATAAAAGAGAAAGGTCTCCTATCTGGGTAAGGTCACCTTAGAGTTAAGCTCCACCAAAAGGGAATTGCATCCGACAAAGCCTAACAAAAAATTTGCTCACCCGAATGGCATGGCATTCGAAAGTTCAATCAAACTAGTCAATTTTGACAACCTTTTAGATGACAGAGATTCCAATACATCAAACTTTAGCCAACCGCAAGAATTGATTCCGGGACCAACTCTCTCTCTCTCTCTCTGTTAACTGTAAGTTGCAACAACACATGGATATATTAACAATATTTGTGTCGAAAAGTGATGAATCATATAAGCACTGAAGATATCATTTAGTACAACCGGACCAATTACTGCTACTGCATCAATTTTTCTTCATGGAAGGCATCTTCAGCCCTTCAATCAGAAATATTCCATGCAAGCTGGGACACGCAACAAATTTGCCACTTACTGCTGCCGCATCAATTTTTCTTCATGAAAGGAGCCATAGAGGTCAGTCTGCATCACATAATCCAGAGTTACAAGCTGTTATAAGAATACACAAAGAAAAACACCACTTAGTCTAAGGTGGTGCTTCCCTAAAAGCTTTATCCAGTACTGTTTTTCAAGATAACAAATATGGCAGCAATGACTGCATGATATTAACAGCTAGAAGGAAACCTAATGAGCCTAATCTGACATGCATTTGTGGTTCACTACAGTGTTCCGTGTTCTGTTATATGCTTTCACAGAATCCTTCCACAAGGTGTAAAGTTAAAAAGTCTACAAACTTCAAATTAAAGCATCTTATTAATGGTTTGAGGAAGAAAAAACAAGTGGCGAAAACTCCCTTTCTTCTCACTTCATTTAGTGACCTCTCATCTTGCCAACACTATTTCCACAACCATGATAACTTTTTTCAATTGCTTTACGCTTTTCACCACTGCCTCAAAGCACCATATGGTGCCTAAACCCACTTATTTCTGTCCTACTTCCCCAATTTTATTTTGATACTGTAGCTCTATAAAGTTAGTTCTGGCACATATATGATTGAGGCATTTCCAGATCAGAACAATAAACAAATCAGGCGTTTTCTGAAACTGAATGTAAATAAATTTATCCTTTTTTGTGTTTACAGCACTCTGAGATTTGCTATCGCAGTCAACATGGTCTTAACCAACAAAAACAAAAACCAGATGAAGGAACTTCTCTCCTTGTGCACTCAGGAGATTGCTACATCTTTAACTTTTAGAAGTAAAAACCACATGCCGGTCTTGCTTCATTTTGGAGAGGAACTCTTAAATTTTTTAATGTTTTAAAATCCATGATCCCTCTCTGAAGTTTGGGGTAAGTAAAAGCATCCAAGGTCAGGACAATAAATTGGACTCGAAATATACTACACAAAGAGACAAATTCATACTTAATCTGGCCAGAGTCATCAAAAATGTATACACGAGAAATATTTGGACCAAGCCATACCATTCTATCCGCTGCTCATGGGTTATCTACAATGCATTAGCATCTTGAGATAAATGATCATTTGATGCTTCACCCTGAGAAGGAAACAAAATCCAGACTCATATTACCTAAAAGCAAAGGAAACTTGATTGCATCTTGTACCACATAAGATGAAATGGAAAGGGAAACTGAAAAAATAAGGTTTTACCACGTTAGAAAACTGATCTCTAATGCAGTACATGGAATTCAGCATGGTTTCTAGAGTATCATTAGCCAATTCAAACTTCACTTCTGTTTCTTTAACATGAGACTGAGAATCATTTAGGAGCTGCACAAAGAGAAAGTACAATTACTAGCCAAATAAACTTGACACCTCCACCACTTTGAGAATCCTATGCACTACACATTTCCACATATTACAAACCATATCAGTACCTTCAAGTTGATAACAGCAACAGGCTCAGCAAACTCTGCCTCCTGATTCGCCATGTCCCATGTCATCGTCTTCAACCGCGGCAAAGCACCCTACTTTTTTTTTTTTATCAACATTTCCAAACAAAAATATTACAGTCTAGACACTCCAACACATTAAATCACTTAGCTTAGATACACAAATGTAGGGCAACCAAAATGTGTATTACCTGGTCCTTGAGTGCATCTTCCCGCCATTCTCTTTGAAACTTCTGCAGCAAAAGCGTCAACAGCCTCTGTAATTCCGGCAACACCTCATCGGGAAACAGCTTCTGAATCTCATCCCTCGTCACATTTTCGTACACGCATCTCCGAATCAAAATCCGAAGACACACCAAAAGCTGGAACAAGTAAGAACCCAAAATTCAGCAGCATATTCCCAAATTTCAAACACCGTTAAATTCACAAAAGATTCAAACTTTTGAACACAGTGAGAGTCGGATGAGAGAAGCTGTACCGGGTCGAGGTCCGATTCGTTTTGAAGCTGGAGCATATCTTGGATTATGTCCCGATCGGCCCGGTCCAGACCGGTCTTTCGGGTCCTCCAAAGGGTTTGAAGAATGTACTCCACCGAGTCCTTGGAATTTGACCGGACCAGTAGCGGTAAATGACCCCATAAAGTCTGTTCCATGCTCCAAAACCCCACCGCCTCTTTGGCGGGTGACTGATTTAGGGGTTTAGGGATTTGCCTCCCATTTGAAACTACGTTGAATCAAGTCGTTTCAATTGAATCAAATTGCAATTTGGCCCCTGTAAGCTTCCTAAGTAACGGACTAACCGCTAACGGTTGAAATTAGGCACCATAACCCAATGTTAATCTCCAATGAAGTAAATAAATAAATAATAATAATAATAACCAGTTGAAATACTCTACAGTTTCACTTGAAAACCCTTGTGTTGATCATTATGGCTGGAAGATTCAAAGGCAAAGGGATTTCTGATCACTAGAAAATTAATACGATCACTGAGCTTAAATTGCTTCACATGTTTATTACTAGCTTAAGGAAACTAAGGCTTTCATAATTTTCATCAAGCATAGTGGATTTTGCTTCAATTAATTGTGTTGATCATGAACTATTCGAATTTATTGTAGCTTTCAAATAGTACTCAATACTATATTCAGGGTATCATGATGAAGTGGACATCGGGTTTTTGGGAAGCTCTATACTTTACAGACTAATATTTGCATAAGAGGAAATGCATGGCTATGAAAAAATTATTGGAAGAGAGATGAAGTTTCCTTTGTGGTTTGATCCCACCCAAGATTTTCATCACTATGCTACATTATGGAGTCCTAAGGAAATTATGTAAGTTTATTTATGTATTTAGGGAAAAAAAAATACAAACAGTACTTCAATTATGGCCCATTCTAAATTTGCATACCCAACTTTCCGAAACTATCACAATGGTACCCAAAATAGCTAGCCCGACCCAATATACGTACCCGCTGTCGATGACGGGGTTAACCCGTATGCCACGTGGCATATTTGATGGGTATTTGTGTCATTTACTTACCCAGCCCCATTCTTTAGTCCATTTTCTTTCTCCCTCTCTCTCTTTGCCTCTTTCGTCTCTCTCTCTCTCTCTCTCTCTCTCTCTCGTCCCCATTCAAATCCAGCAACCCAGAAACAATCAACAATGGTGGAGCAAACATGCCATCAACAATGGTGGAGTCCACCCATTAACGATGGTGAAATAGTGAATTAATAGCAAAAATCATTTTCTGACACCCAAGAGAAGTAGCAATCAGCAATGGTGGAGTCTAGGCTCCAACGAAGCCGATTGACAGACCTCGACAACCTCTTTTCTGTTTTCCTCTATTTTTCTCACAATCACTTTCTTCACACTTAATCAGATTTTGTGTTCTGCTCCTGTTTTCGCCGTTGCGTGTAAAAGAAGGAATTGCAAGAAGAAATATGGGGAAGGTAGTGTTTATTAGCTCTGAGATTGTTTGAATTGGGGCTGATCGTTTTTGGGTCGGTTGATTTTAGGGGAGAAATGAAGTGGGTTGTGGGAAATTTTGGGTTTTGATTAGCTTAAAAGGTGGAAGCTTGGGTGGTGCCGATTTTGGCCTCAATTGCGAACACCAGAAGATCCTGAAGCTATAGATTCAAGTGAGAAAAACCATTAAAGATGAGAAGATTGCTTCGATGCTCAAGGCACAAGACCAGAAGAAGACTGAAGACGCAATCGAGTAGGTTATCCAATGGCTAAACGACGCTGCTCCTGACATGGGTATGGCCGTATGTGTGGTGGCATGGAGGAAGGTGTTCCTCCAACTGATGGCAGTGGTGCTCAAGGTTTGAGAGCTGAGCATAGGGACCCAAAAGAGAGAGGATAGGTCTGGTGAAATCACCAGAAGAAGAAAAATTGAGAGAGGAAAGAAAAAAATATTAAAAAAAGTCTAAGTGAATGAAGTGACCAAAATATCCCTTAAGAAATGCCACCTGGCATGCCGCTTAACGCCATCATGGACGGCAGGTACGAATATTGGGCCGGGTTGGGAATTCCAGGTACCATTGTCATAGTTTCGAAAAGTTGGGTATGAAAATTTAGAATGGGCCATAATTGGAGTACTGTTTGTATTTTTTTCCCATGTATTTATTTATTTTGTGATCATAGTTTAAGCTTTATTTGTTAATTTCAGAAGACCAAAATGATCGGTCTATCAAGGACATAACACATTTTGTCTAGTGCCCTGCAAATCATGAAGTTCCCTTTTCCCTGCTTAAAAGTGTTTATCTCCTCTAGCAAGAGTCATCGATGATAATAACTTAGCTGGTAATCATAGACTTTGCGTTTCGATCATTTTCAGAAGCTTTTCATCTTTTCAATCCTTAGATAGCTCTCATGCATCCTTTTTTTCCTTATTGATGATTCTTCAATATATGGGGAGTAAAAACATAATGGGAATCACACATAGTCATCAATTCAGTATTTCACCATTCTTTCTCTCTTCTTTTAGGCTGGGAATCACCAACCTAGTTGTCATTGTTATGACTTATAAGTTTATGAACAAGTTGTACTTTTGTCGTAGACACCTTTTTATCTTTTTGCTTTCATGAAAATATGACTATGGAGCATGGTGAATTTCACTTATCATAGAAATATGGATTAATTTCAGTTTACTGTGGTTTGGGGGTAACATCATGTCAGTCCCTGCTCTTTCAATTTGATCAGCAACACCCCTATGCTTTCAATTTCAATCAGCCGTGTCCAAATTTTATTGTTCCGTCCAAATTTTACTTTGTCAATCCAGTCAAAGTTAACGTTCAAATTAGACGGAACAGTAAAATTTGGGCACGGCTGATTGAAATTGAAAGCACAGAGATGTTGCTGATCAAATTGAAAGAGCAGAGACTAACATGATGTTACCCCCAACCACAGGGTACTAAACTGAAATTAATCCATATTGATAATTGATAGGGCATGATGAATCTCACTTAACGTAAAAATAATTTAGCTGAATGCTATATCAAACCCTCAAATTGATAATTGATAGGGTACGTGAAAAAGCTTACATCCCGAAAATCCTTTCAGTTGTATGATTCAAACTTGTTTTCTGCACCTTTGCTCTTTTTAGATTTAACATTCGCACCAAATTTTCAAATGTCCTTTATGTTCTATCATTAATGAAAATTTTGGTGGTGTTATGAGATTTTACTAAATTTTTACTGAATTTGTTGTTTCTTAGATGACATGTGGAGCCAAAATATTGTTCTCTTACTTGACTTATATGGTATGGAACAAGATCTGTTATGCAGAAAGTATTAGAGGGAGCTCAAATGGAATTGACGCTTCTAAAGTTTCGTCGGAGCTAAAATCAAATGAACAAGTTGTGGATGAAAGTCTGCTGAAAGATAGCAAGATGAATGTGACTGAGGTATAGATAGATGGTTCAATGCAGAAGTCAGGAATGGAATCGGAGGTGTCTGTACTAAAGTTAGCTTCAGATGTCATTATGATTTTAAATCTAATAAAGAGATCTCAGCTCAGGATAACAATAAGTTTTTTTTTTTTAATCAAATAGGGGATCATGCGATATTAGCTCCTCAAAAGCAGACGATGTAAGGAGCAAGTCCCACCCTTAATCCTGAAGGAGAAGGGTCTGCCACACTCTAGGAACCCACCACCGTCCCCTATTCTTACTTGATTAATAAAAAAGAAAAAATACAAAGAGGGGGGGGGGGGGGGACATAAACCTTATCCCGGAATACAAGGGAAACAAATAAAGCATATATAACTCCAATCAATCATTACGCTGATAATGAAAGTTCATATCATCCCTAAGCAAGAAAGCAGATAGAGTAGATGGTGCGGTTACTTGCCAAACTAATGCAGTGGATGCCAAACCCATGTTTGTTAACCTATCAGCAACAATATTCCCTTCGCGGGTAAGTTAAACTAGAGTTTATTAGTTATTGTAACCAAGATCCTTATGCTTATTTTTAACTTCAATTTGTTTCCTTTTTCTTGAACTTCTTTGAATCTCATTGTGGTTACTTAATGCAAAACCTCATTGTGAAGGAACACAAGATCTGGTAGTTGTCAAAGGTTCTGATCGTATTATTGCTGTTCAATCTACGTTTCCACAAGAAGTAAACAAACTCCCAAGTGTTGTGAAACCAGTTAAGCCTATTTCATTGATTCTAAGTTCAACTCCTATTAAGAGCTGAGGCACTGTAATAGAGCCTTAAGAAGCTCATAAGGCTAAGGCATTGGTGCTTACAATAGAAGATTTGATTTTGAATTAGGTTCCAGCACGAAAGAAGATTATGATGAGGATGAGAGATCTGAAGATCAGTCAGTAGATGACGCTTCATCTGAGCTTCAGGATAACTTGAATGACATCAGGAAGCAAATGAGGAGGAAGACTATTGCCCCTTGAGAATGAGACATTGTTTTGTGTCTATGTAGCATGCCTAGAATTGACATTTTGAAATTTGTCAATAGGCACGTCCGGTTAGAACACCAACTTTTGTAATATGTATAAACTTCATAACATCTTTAGTTGACGTTTTAATATGCATGATTGTTACTATATTACGTATAAATTTAGGTAAATTAGTGGATCTAATACCTAGTTTTACTAAACAAGAAGATTCAACAACAACAATATAAATGTCAGAAAGTCAGCTTGCGACGAAGATTTTCATTCGACCAAGATAACACCACACCGTTTATTGAACTGAAAATTTGAAAGTGAGCTTGCTTGATTTTCATTTCATGATCGATCGCTTGGATGATGGATGATTTTGAAAAGGGGGGTCTTGATTTGCAAATCAAATGCTGACACAAATCACTCGAAACTATTATGAGAATGGTAACAATCTTGTAGAGGAAATATTTAACTTAAAAAATGTTTACGGAAACTTGGAGTGTAATTCGACATTTTTAATTTTAAAATTGTTTTTCTTCATATGACTGCCATTTTTTAATTAATTTTTATTGAAATTGGTTAAAATCTCATCCTATATCATTAGTCCGACTTAAACCCAATCTCAACTGAGGGGTGAAGCCAAAAGAGGAAACTAGGGAGAAATATGTAATTTCCTTGCTTCACACACCTCTCAATGCAAAATTGCCTTCCCTTGTATTAAAAAATAAAAAATTGCCTTCTCTTATTACTCTACATCTTTTCTGTTCTTCTCCCCAATTCGTTCATTCATTTTCAATACTAGCGTGAATGGGTTCATTTTCTCATTTATCAATGGGTTTCCATAAAACCACCAGATACACAATCATCCAATCCCAGGATGGGGTTTAGTAAGCCCTTTAAGAGCTTTGTTATCCAAACGTGCCCAAATTAAAAACTGCAGTTCCTTTAAAACCATTCACCAAAATCAAATCGAAGTTGCCCGAACCGGACCTCTCTCTCCCTCACTCCTCTTCCCAATCGTCTCGTACATTTTTGGTTTGGGTCGTCGCTTTTAGAGAAGCAATGGAGGACAATGCAAATGAAATGAAGGTATATAATCTTAACGCCATTTCTATGTGGATTGGATTGTTGATTTAGGGGTTTAGGGTTCAGGAGTTTTCAATTTACAGTATTCAATTTTCAAGATTTATTGGCAGATCTTGTCGCTGGAGGGATAGACGCTGTCTTGAATTTTCCTCCATTCCAGCAACAATTGGGGTATCTATTACTTTTTTTTTCCTTACATTTTTTTATATTTTGATTCTGCGTAAAGTTGCTGTAGTGTATGATTGTGTTCTATACAGATCTTTCCAAACTTCTAAGACTGTTGTAGACATTCCACCTCCGGCCATAATAGCAGTTCTCTTTTCGGACAAGTCCACTCCTATTTCCATACTAGATCAGTTCCCGGATCTTGTGGATTTCCAGGGAAGTACGATGGTGGAACTATGTTTCTTGAAGTGCATTGATGACTTCAAGTATGGCTTGAAAAATCAAACCGCGAAAGCTAAAGAATTGAGCATTAAATGGTTGAAGGATTTGATTAAGAAAACACTGAAGGTATTCTGTTTCTTCTAAAAGATGTGTTAGGTTCTTTAGTATAAGGTCTTTTCCAAAGGTGGTATTTGTAAAATCCCAAACTTTTTCTTCACTTTATGAATTTAGGATGTGATAGTATTACTGTATCCTCTACCGTTTGCTTCACTTTCCGTTCTTTGATATTCATATGGTGTCGCTTCATCTAGGATAGTTTCTGTTCTTTAATTTTATCATTCTTGAATTGAAGTTTTGAAATGGATGTTGCTACTAATAGTTTTGTTGTGTACTTAATGTGTCTTGATTTAAGCATGTGGTGTCTCTTTTTATAAACTGTTGTTTGGTTATCTTTGCAGGGGTTGGTTGAAGACATGCATATTTTTTGTGCTGAGTTTTTCAAGAGTCACTGTCATGTGATGCTTCTTTGCTGCCTTGCGGGTGCAGTTCTAATCCGTTTTTACCGAATGGTGAGTTTGAAAATCCGTTTTTTACCTCATTGAGCCTACATTAAGTTTTTTCTTTCATCACCCTAAAATCACTAACCCTTAATTTTAGTATAGTTACATCCTTACCATTTGTTCTAAAGACTTAGTGAAGCTAATTTTGAGACTTTGCAAAGGCAGAAGGCGTCAAATTGAGAAGAGGTGAAAGCCCAAGTGTGGGGGTAGACTTGTCCATGAAAAATATGTATGTACATGCCGTGAAAAAAAAAAGATTGTTGAAAAAAAAAATGATGTATACGGCTAAAAAGAAAAAGAAAAAATATTTATGTTTATGGATTTTAGTCCCTTATACTTTGTTGATTTGAAATTTGTTTTGAAGTGAAGGTCCATCATTGATGAATTTGATATTTGTCCAATTCACGCTTGTTCAAGAGTAGGTTAGAATAAAGCATGGACCCAACATGATGACATTAGGCCTTTTATGAAGCCTCAATGGATGTAAGATGTCGTTCATCTATTTACATCATCAAGTGCTCTACTCTGTTTTTAGGATACTTTGTTATTTCTTTATCCCTTCGTTTCTTTTAAACCTTAAGCCTTGGTCCCATTACAACCCTTTTATAAGACTTTTCTAATCCTTAAGATTGGATAACCTTTTATCTGTGGAGATGAGTTTATAATTGTTGAACTTATGGCTTGAGTTCATTTGTGCATGTGATTGATATCTTTCATGAGATATTTTGAAAAAAAAAAAAAAATTATATATATATATGTGTGTGTGTGTGCGCTTTTCTTTTCTTATATGTGAGCTTTTTGCTTAATATATATATATATATATATATATATATATATATCATCTCTCACATATACTTGAGTGAATAAGAAATTTTTAAGCACTAGCCTTGAATTATGAGAGAAGAAAGAGTGTATATCCATTTTGAGTTGAATCATTACTTGTATATGCATGCTAAGCTCCAACCACTCACCATTGTTGCTCCCAAGTCGTACATGTTTATATGTTGTATATATCTTTTATTTAACTCTAAAAAAATATGTGACAAAGTCTTAGTGGAGTGCTATTCTTGGTGACATGTAAGACAGTAAATATGAGATTTTTTAGACAATATGTTGAAGGGCATTAGAGTCAAATTGTTGTACATGTTTTTGAGTCTTTATATTTTCGTTGGAGTCTTGTGTTGTGTTTTCGTTTTAGGTTTTCTACACTTAGTTATTTTTGTGTGTTTTGATTTGTTTAGTTAGTTTTTGTTTTCTTTGTTTTGATATTGCTAAGGGTGGGCGAATTTGATGAGAACAATATTTGCTATGTTTTTGATGTTATTCTCTTACATTTTACTTAGCTATTCTTTTAACATTATCATTTCTGACTTAGTTTTTGTTTTTAGGTACTTTTGAGTCTAAAAAGGTAGGCAAGGAGGAAATAGCTCGGAAAAAATGATGAGAAATGGCAAAAATGCAGAGTACTTATTGGACTAGGGGTCCTGGTGATACTAGGATACCTAAGTGGGTTAGGAGAGGATAAAGAATAATCATGAAGCTTCTAGATGATGTCATGGACGACATGTGCAAGACATGTGGCGGCAAAGTAATCAAGATTGGACAAGGAATCCTAATTGGAGGCAAGACACGCATCAAAGTCAAATCCGATTCAAATTAGGAAATTTGTCTGTGCAGGTCAGTCAATTTCGACAGAGTTCTGAGAGCAGCTCAGAACGAATATCAAATGTTTTGAATGTTTGTTCCTAAATCAACTAGGAGAAGACTCTTCCCACCGGAATTAGGTGTGTTCAGTTTTTTAGGAGAAGGAATTTTAGTTAAAACGTCATCGAGTACCGTCGTTTCGTTCAAAACAATTGCATCTAAGCCCCTGAACTTTTCATTATTTGTATTTCCGCCCTCCGCGGCCTCTTTTTGAATCTATTACAACTCAAATCCCAACTGACGACGATCGACACAACAATGGCACCCTCCGATCTCCGCCGTCCGTACAAACGGCCGCAGCTCTCAGACCAGCAGAGGCGGAGAGAGCTTTCGCTGAAGCGCCAAGAGCAGAGCCGCGACGCCGAGCTCCAAGCGCGGCGCTTAGCCTCCACGCTCCTCTCCCTCCCGCCGGAACAACAACCCTCGGATCCCGAACCCGAGCCCAGTTCCTCCACTGACTACGACCTCCGCGACGCGTCGAAGCTGAAAGGCCCGGCGGCGCGGAAGTGGTTCGCGAAGCAGCTCATGCTCCCGGAGTGGATGATCGACGTCCCTCATCGCCTCCCCCATGACTGGTCAGTTTGAATTTTCCTATCTTAAAATTTCGAACTACTTTTTATGAATCGGTTTTGAATTTTCGTCTCTCTGAATTTAGGTATGTGCTTCCGAGGCCAGCAGGGAGGCGATGCTTCGTGGTCTCATCCGACGGAACGACGATCAGTAGGCAACGAAACGGCACCGTTCTGCACCGTTTCCCGTCGGCGCTGCCCCACGGGTCCCGGAACCGAGACGGGTCGGGTCCTCCGTCGTATTCCATACTCGACTGTATATTTCACGAGGTAAAAATTAGCTTTGATCATTGTGCCTGGTTACTACTACTTGTTGCTATTGCTTTGCACACCAAGTGTTTGTTGAAATGTCTAGCTGGTTTGTTGATGAATGCAGATGGACCAGACTTACTACGTGATTGACATGGTGTGCTGGAAGAATTACTCTTATTATAACTGCAGTACTGAATTTAGGTTTACTTGGTTGAAAGAGAAACTGGCTGAGACCAAAGCTTGTGATCCTCCATCGTATTATCATAAGTATAGGTTCAGCCTGGTTCCGTGGTCTCGCTGCGATCTGGCTGGTCTACACAATGCCTATGCCGGAGAGGTGCCTTTCATAAAGGATGGTATACTGTTTTATAACAAGTAAGCTGAAATTGATACTAGCTGAAAGTTTGTGTGTTTCAGATTTTATACTATTGGTGGCTTACATTCTTTGTGTCTAATATGTAAAATTGTTGTTGTCTTTAGGCATGCACATTATCAACCGGGAAATACACCACTGGCGTTGGTGTGGAAGGATGAGCATTGCAGTCAGTATGTTATTGATACAGATAGCAAGGGACAGGTCCCAAGCCATCAGCAGGTAATTGTCAGTGTGTGAATGCGCTAAGAAGACTTGGTTTATATTTGGTCTATTTGTTGGTTGGACACTTGTTTTGCATTGTGGTTGGCTGACTCTATTTCACGCTTGTGTTTCGTATGATTAGGTAGTTTTGGAGCTGCAAGATGATGGGAAAGTGACTACATCGGATGATCCTCCAGTTGTGTTTAGTTGCTTAAATTTGGATTTTATACAACAGGTATTGCTTATTGTTAACAAATTCTGTATATTCTAAGATATCATTCTTTTCCAATACTAAATTTCATGTATTTCTGCACCTAGTAAGTGCTTGTGAGCCAAATCAGCTTACTAGCTTACTTGCTGGCACTACCGAGTGTTCTCAACCCTCTAAAGACTAAAGTGTCAGTTTGGAGCCTGGACATTTTGAAGATTTTCTTTCCTCATTCCTTGTCTTCTCTCTGACCTTTATATTGACTTTTATTTTATTTTCAGTCAGGATTGCAGAGTGGATGTCTTCTTCGTTTTGCTATTGGTGATGGAGGATTGACCATTGTGGATGGGAAGCTTGAGAGGGCTGATTTACACTACGTTGGCACGTCCAACCGAGCACGCGCATTTGCAGATACTTACTCCAAGGTTTGTAGATATGTACACACTTCACAATTGTTGGTGCAATTCATTCTTTCTTAATCTTAAATGTTACTCTTTTTGATACTGACAATCTCTTTGGACTATAACCATGCAGATTATGTTTCAGAGTATGGCTCGAGGATCTCCCCTGAGAATTGATGATCTTGTTGCATCAATTAGCTCATCAGATGATGAAGCAGATACACTTGACGTTGAGATGGCTGTTTGATAATCAGTTGGGCAGACATATTACTGTCTGCTGGCATCACACCTTGTTGTTAAATGCTCGTGAAGCCCTCTAGAACTGGCATACATACAAAGTCTGAGAGTTGTGGTTTGATACAGGGACAAGTCGTCTGGTGCAAGCTCAATCTATGGAATCCGATGCTTAATTTATGTATACTCGGACAATTTAACAAATTATTGTAACGTTTGCCTCTACTTCTATATATTTATGTTACTTCTATGAAGATTTCAACCTTTTATCTCATCATCCCCATCACCTTGTTAAGCAAGACACATTAGTCTGGTTGTTTGGGTGGTTATCCTGGACAGCATGTATGAAGTTCAATTTTCAACAGAAGGGAAATGACCACTGTAAAGTAAGCAATAATATATCCCAATTAGAATGAAGCATGATCCATATCTTATTCTGAACCGATGGATAAATAATACCCCAATTGGTAATTACATCTCGTCAATAGTGAGCATGGAGTAGACAAATATGCATGATATATCCTGTTGAAATTTATATATGCAGCTGCCTTCTACAAACAGAAAGAATCTGAATATAGGGTAGGGTACTAATTCTAAAATGCTGCTGTCGTTGGTTCGCAACTGTCGTGAACACAAGCCAATACATCTGTGTAGTCCCTTGATATGGTGAAGGAATCGTAAACCTTCCCGTCGCTGCTTTTCTTGTACTCAAAGAGGAGGGATGTGTGATTGAATGCAGTCAATTTTACAAATCCCCAGTCATGATCTCTGTAGAGACTCCAACCTGGTTGTTGTTGGCTGAAGTCAGATAAGTGGCTTCCGGCTCCTCCAACAACAACATGGATTGTTCCATTAAATTTCCCAGAGTAGTGAGATCTTTCTGAAGATACGCATTGGTTCTACAACACCACAACACAGTGGGAAAAAGAAAATCACTCCATTAGACATGAAATTCACCTCTGAATCATAGTCTAGGAATTGAAAGTTGAAACTGAGATTTTCAAGCTAAAAAATTCGTACCTCATAGATGGGGCATGTCCTTTCATAGTTATGGACATGGCCATAAAATGCGATGTCTACCTTGTACTTCTGCCAAAGTTTCTGCAAGCTTTCCCTTCCCATAGGCTCTTCAAATGCGCCCCCTTGACTATACCATTTGTCAGATGTATAACCAAGGACACGATGACCTGCAAAGATCAACCAAGGTTGCTTTTGTCTATCCACGGATGCAAGGCAATTCTCAATGAACTTGTACTGCTCTGTTCCCTCCCTCCAGTCATGTTCTGTGTCAGCTATACAGAAGTGAAACAATCCATAATCTGTAGAGTACCTGTACGTGTATCAAAAAAGCTTACAAAAATCCCGCGGAACACAATCTTAACAACAGAAGACATTATCTACAGAAAACAGCAGAGAAAACAGAGATCCAAGTAATTTGTTTGATCAGGTTATTATCCTATATCCAACAAAAATAATGAAACCCAAATCAGCAGACAAATACTAAAATGCGCTTGTGAAAATTACCAATATTTAGCTCGGTTGTGAGCTGGAACGTAAAACATGGTCTCACCAAGCACACCACATTCTCCACCTGAATCCATTCCGTTGTAATAGGACCCCGAATCAGGCCAATCACGTTCATGATTACCACTGAAGCCACAAAGTAAATATTTTACCAACTGAGATTATAAAGCAGTACTTCATATGTAATTTGCAACTCGAAAGAAACATGTAATGGACATTTACACAAACCTGCCAACCATATATGGAACAGTTGATGCAATGGGCTCCACCTGTGCTGTGAATTGGTCCCATTGTGAAATATAGCCATTTGCATATGATAGATCTCCTATATGAAAAACTATGTCAATGTTGTTCAAGTCACTGATGACTTGATCTGTAGTGTTCAGAGCACCAGGTTGATAATCACTGTACTCATTTGAACCATCACGCTCTGCCTGAAAGATATGAGGAGAAACATGAATATCACACACAAAACTCAACGTACTCGAATATTGTTGCAGTGAAAGGATAGAAAGCCTAAAACCCCTAACAAGTGATTGTAAAACAACCTCACAGAAAGGAGATATATGAAACTAGTAAAGGACAAGGTTCAAAATCTTTTTCTCCTCCGTAGAACCAATATATACAGTACGTGTTCCTATGCTTTGTTGGGTGTCATCTATTTACCTTTCCCATGTCACCAAATATTACAACGCGCTGCAAGGAATCTTGTCCAGGATATGGAGATGATTTGAATGAGTAGACCTTGCTCCAAATATACTGACCATCCAAGTAACGATGACCCATCCTATAGGTGTACCTGAAAATCCACCATATTAACAGTAAGGACAGATAATTAATACTTTAACTACACTTTTAAAGAAGATACCAGATACCAAAAAAGAGAAAAGTTCTTCTCTACATACAATGTGTTTGGCCACAAGTTGTTCAGGAAACTTGTGTGTATGAAACCTGGATCGCGCCACCCAACTGTCCTTGCAGGTGAACCTAAAGGTGAGAAGATAAAAACCTCAGCATGCAACATGGCTTAGCTACCCATCAATGTGCCATCACATTGTTATCATTTCAACATCAAAATAGGAAGTCACAGTTAATGCAATGTGATGAGATCCTAAATATATAAAATGAATCATACCACACAAGCTGTTCTGATCAAATGTCAATGTTGCAGCTGCAGATCGCTTTCGAATATCTCCCTTCATACCCCACTCAACAAATGGAACAGCTTCGCCTACGCCGTAGCCACTAGTCCAAGTTACTGTCATCTACGAAAATATCAAAATATTTAGTGAAAGCAAAATGATGTCCTTAGATGATATGCAACATGAACAAGAGGAAACAAAAAGATATGAAGTCTCAAGGCTCATGAAAACTGACTATCACAGAAACTAGTAAGAAACATGAATAATCACATCAATTGTAATGCAAGGATGCTTATCAATAAAATAACAGTAAACAAGCTAATATCTAGAGTTTAAAAGAAGATCCATGCCCAGTAATCAAATGACCATAAGATGAAACAGAGGGAACGATCAATTCAAGATAAAACTCACTTCATTCCAAGACTTCCCTTGAGCCAGACGTGGATAAACAGGCGCTTTAGGATTGGCAAATGTCAAGAAATTTGAAATTGCCACCAATTTTGGCTGCCATGTTCAAGTATTGAGTGAGTAAATATAACATTAATCTTAAAAGTCAACTAACTGAAAATATAACCAGAGGTGGTATGCTTTAACTATGAGATAGAAGTGATAAGCACCAAGCAGAAGAAAGAATCTCGTACATTTGACAATCCGCCTGAAAATAATGCAAAAGAGAAATCTGCTCGCTGATTTATAAGCTGAAACTTCAAAGTTGCATTGCCGGTCTTTGTATAACCTGGATTGTCTTGTTTTGCATATTTGTACTGAAATACAGGTGATGCAAAACAAAGGTTAGACAAGTTCCAATCAATTCTTTTAATCTGTTAATTTAATCTCATCAGTCCAAACTACAACTACACACCTTTATAGGAGCAGTGCATATATATGGAGTTTGTTCTCTTTGACCATCTACTGGTGGGCACTGTGATGCACTGTTATATTAAACATGATTACCTCACTTTTCAGTAAACAAACCAATATTTTCCTACACTAAATTTATCAGTAATCAAAGTTCTTGGTCCTCAACTATTATTGAATATAATATTTCTAAAAGCATGAACTTTACTTGAGTCTTCCAGGAGAAAAAACTCCAACCCAGTCATTATCAGAAGCATCAGGGTACTTGAGATCCACAGTCACCCAATCTGTATCCTCACCCTGTGGGATCGTATCAATCAGAACACAAATCATCAAACTCTTTAACAATATGATTAATGCACACAAGCGAAATGAATTCAAACTGCAAAAAAATCATGCATTTTAAATAGTCAGACCCACTCAACCACACCATTCAAAGATTAAAGAGTGATCACCTGTAAAAAAGAGTTGACTATCAGTGTACATACAATAGTCAAATACATGCAAGATTAGATAAGTAATATCAACATACCCACATTTACCATTTACATTCACTTCCATTGTTTTAGTCACATGATGAATTCCAATCACACACAGAAACCCAATTCACTATTTCATAAAATAGACTGTAAACTTATGAAAGCAAATGATAGCAAAATTGTTTTACCTGTATGCCAAGAACAGAAGGGTAGGCTCTAATGGAGGCCGACTCATGAATGGCGAGAGTGGTTTTCCGAATGTTAATCTTGGCGAGTGGCTGGTCTCCATAGATTTGAGCACAATCTGAGCCCAAATGGGTGGAGCCCAAAATCACCAGAATTGTGAAAAGTCGAAATATTTGCTCCATAGGTGTCTTGAACACAATGAATGGAGTTAACCAGAACTCCTGGGTATTAGTATCATTCAATGAGGAACTGATCCCAAAATTGATGTCAGTTATATTCAGAGAATATATATATATATATGAAGCTTTGATGTTTGGCACACCACGATAAACTTGAATCTGGAATTTCAATGCGTGCTAAAGATTAGTTAGATGAGAATCAGGGAGAGAAACCAGCATGAATTTGAAGACCCTCTCCCTGATTTTCAAGAGAAAGTTTGAAGGGAAGGGATCGAGAACTTGTGTCTGTATGTGCATGTGTTCTTGCTACGTTTATGATTTCTTTTTCCACGTGGGCATATATTGTAGCCATGTTTTTGAAAACGAGTAAAATATGGTTTTTGTTGTAGTATATCTGATTCACATGTATAAACATGAGTCATAGTATAAATGTCTATATCATGTATACAAATAGGTACTTGAGTGTATAATATAGGTATTGTGACTTGTGTGACAAGCTTTATGCCAAAGGGCAACAAGCATGGCAATTTATCATCATCACAGCCACCATGTGGAGCTGCAGCTGTAAATGTAGAGGTTATCAAGTTGAGTTACTCTTTGAGCATTCACACTTGTAAAATACTCCTATAAATACCTCTTTGTGTGAGATGAATAAACACACTTGAATCTCTATTCTCACAGAAACATTACTCTCTCTCTCTGTTTATCATTTCATACTTGTCCTCAAACACGTTATCAGCACGAAATTGCTCTAGAATTAGAATCGAAATTGAAAAGAGGAGAGGTAGTTCATAATCCGATCGAAGTCATTTTTTCAAACTTGCAAAAAACCTCCAAACCCTAGCTCATATCAAAGCCCTTGATTCAAGAAGCTCAGAACCGGTTTCAGAACCCCCAGAACCGGCCGGAAACAGCCTGAACCGGCCACCGGAAAAATCGAACCGCTGCTGAACCGCTGTCGAAGTGCTGCCGAGACCTGCCGAAAGCCCCTGCCGAAGCCCTGCGCAGCAGCTGCCGAGCACCTGCCGAAGCCCTGCGCAGCAGCTGCCGAGCACCTGCCGAAGCCCTGCGCAGCAGCTGCCGAGCACCTGCCGAAGCCCTGCGCAGCAGCTGCCGAGCACCTGCCGAAGCCCTGCGCAGCAGCTGCCGAGCCACCTGCCGAGCACCTGCCTAGGCCCTGCGCAGCAGCTGCCGAGCCACCTGCAGGCCATCTGTCGAGCAGCTGCGCAGCAGCTGCCGAGCTCCTGCCGAGCAGCTGTCGACACATCTGTCGACAACTTTTCCGGCAACTTTCCGACGACTTTTCCGGCAACTTTTCCGGCGACTTTCGGACAACTTTTCCGACAACTTTTCGGACAACTTTCCGGCGACTTTTCCGGCAACTTTCCGACAACTTTTCCGGCAACTTTTGGACAACTTCCGGCAATATTATTCCAAGGTATTATTTACTAAAAGTTCCCGCTTTTGAGTTTTTACTCTATTCTTCTTCTCTTTATTTTTCTCGGGAACTTACAATCAAAAGCGGAATTCGAAGAAATTCACGCTAAACGAACTAAGAGCGTTCGTAATTATGAACTAAGAGTGTTCATAATATTTGGACTAAGAGTGTCCACAAAACATCATTGTTTTGATCTAAAGATTATTGATTTTAGATTTCGTGGAAGTTTTGAACTCCAAAACTAATATATCTTCTCTTATCTTCAGGATGTCGAATGAACCTAGACTCGACTTTCAAATGCTTGACTCAACGGGTTCGGAATACTATAGTTGGGTAACCGACGTTGAGAACCACCTCACTTCAAAGGGGATATTGCCCATAATTCAAGCTCCTGATCCAGGCCTTGTGTTCCAAAGAACACCTACAAAGCATGCACAAGCTATTATCTTGATGCGGCGCCATATGGATAAAGCTCTCAGACTAGAGTATATGTCAATGAAAGATGCTCGAGAGTTATGGGTAGCGCTAGAAGAGCGTTTTGGTAATATCCAAGATACCCTCCTCCCTGACTTGAAGGTTCAGTGGAATAATATACGCTTCTCCGACTTTAAGTCTGTTGCAGAATATAATTCGGAAGCTCTTCGACTCAAAGCCATGTTGAAGTTCTGTGGAAAGCCTCTCACAGAAGATGAGCTACTTGAGAAGACTCTATCCACCATTCCCGTCTCAGCAATTGTTATATCAAAGCAATTTCGCACAGAAGTCAATGCTGGACGAATTACAAGGTTTAATGAGCTTATTAATATTTTGTCGGTATCTGAAAAGCACGACAACATCCTTGTAAAGAATTATAATTCTAGGCCCATTGGAACCAAGAGCGTCCGTGAGGAAAATTATAATGCACCCAAAAAGGGGCACAAGCAACAATACCCTAAAAATAGGGGACAAGAAAGGCGTACGGGCCCATATAACCACCCCAATAAAGAGAGAAACCGCAACTTTAAAGCGGATACTCGTGGTGGCAACTTCACACGTGGTGGTAACTCCACACGTGGCAACTTCACATGTGGTGGTAACTCCACACGTGGGAGAGGTGAATATAATAACAATATGGGCCGTGGAGGTCGCATCATAAGACATGGTAGTAGCAGTAACCCTCCTAGGGAATATCCACAACATGGACAAACTGCACCTCCAATGAAAGGAGGCAACCATAATGACGTGTGTCATAGATGCGGATCAATCGAGCATTGGTTCAAACAATGCCATGCAAGTACTAAACTAGCTGCAAGCTACAAAGAGTATAGGCAAAACAGGGAGCAAGAATCCAACCTTGCCGAAAATGAAGATAGTGAAGATGTCAATCTCACAATAGAGGACTTCAAAGCTGAACAAATGCACGAGGATGCAGCAGACTTTGATTAGAATAGTCCTTTTCTATTTTCCAAGGGCAAATGTGCCTTAATCAATAACAATTGTATTGACTTTTTCTCATGTGGCGTACCCAATGAAATATGATGTCTAGGAAAGTAATTGAGATCATGGTATTTAAGCGAGCCTCGCTCCACCAACATCTCTCTACTTCCCTGGTCATATTTCAATGGAATTACCAAACGGAATGAGCAATTACAATTTGTATAAAGTTTGATTGTATTTTGGAATAGACTTTGGAAACCTTGATGTAATCATTGGTTATTTTCCTTATCAATAAAGTATCGCATTCAATGTCATGGACATGTGTTAATATTCCGAACTTTATTCTTTTCAGTATGTTTTCCGGAGAAATGGAATGCCTTCTTGATAGTGGCACCACACATACTATATTACGACACAGGCAATTATTTTTATGGATGAAGCCTAGTCGATCTTCAATAACTACGATGGCAGGATCATCACAATTGATTCATGGTCGAGGACCAGCTCAGTTTTTGTTGCCAAATGGCACGAATATTAATATCATCGAAGCTCTATATGCTCCTAGGGCTGGAAGAACCCTATTGAGTTTTAAAGATATAAGAGCCAATGATCTTCATGTGGAAACACATTGTGAGAATGGACAAGAGTTCCTTTGCATTACCTCTAATAACTACGGAAATACACGAGTATTAGAGAGACTTATGTGTCGCTCTAGTGGATTATATGCAACCACTATCAGAGTAATTGAATCCAACCATGTCATGAATGAAAATTTATGGGATTCCGACACATATAGACTATGGCACGACCGCTTAGGTCACCCAGGTCGTGATATGATGCTCCGTATATTAAAAACTTCACACGGACATCCATTCTTCAAAACGAAAAGAAGTACGAACCAAAGATTGGTCGAAAGAACTACTTCATATCTTTCGTTTTGCAAGGCTTGCTCTTTAGCAAAGGTAGGATCAAGACCATCCTATGCAAAGGACTCTAAAGAAAATATACCATTCTTGCAAAGAATACAAGGTGATATTTGTGGACCTATTCAACCAACTTGCGGACCATTTAGATATTTTATGGTGTTGGTTGATGCATCGACACGCTGGTCACATGTCATGCTATTATCCACGAGAAATGCTGCATTTGCTAAACTCCTAGCACAGATCATTAAATTAAGGGCTCACCACCCTGATCATCCTATTAAGTCAATTCGTCTTGACAATGATGGAGAGTTTACATCAAAAACTTTTGATGATTATTGCATGTCCATTGGGATCGAGGTTGAACACCCTGTACCTCATGTACACACCCAAAATGGTCTCGCAGAAGCTGCCATTAAAAGACTTCAAATGGTTGCTCGAGCATTGGTTATGCGCACCAATCTCCCTATTTCTGCTTGGGGATATGCAATATTGCACGCAGCTGTGCTTATTCGTCTGAGGCCCACTGCCACCCAACCATTTTCTGCTTCCCAGATGGTCACTGGGTATGAGCCCGATGTCTCACACTTACGAATATTCGGGTGTGCAGTCTATGTGCCAATTGCGCCGCCACAGCGCACCAAAATGGGTCCTCAAAGACGATTAGGTCTTTATACTGGATATGACTCTCCCACCATTATCCGCTATATAGAACCCTTGACAGGCGATCTATTTACCGCTAGATTTGCGGATTGTCACTTTGATGAGACAGTCTTCCCATCATTAGGGGAGACATGAACAGTAATGTTCAACAGAAAAGACAGGAATTGTCGTGGTTTGTCCCCACTCTGTCTCATCTTGATCCTCGAACAGCACAATCTGAAATAGAAGTGCGGAGGATTCTCGATCTTCAGAACGTAGCAGAATCAATGCCTGATGCGTTTTCTGATATCGCTAAAGTGACAAGATCACATATACCTGCTGCAAATGTGCCTGCAAGGATTGATGTCCCTAACACTAGAGGACATGATGCCATCTCAAGAGTACATAAGAATGGCGCCAACGTCCCCTATATGGGTGACGTAGTGGCTAGACCCATGGCTCCAGCCAGGAAGCGCGGGAGGCCCATTGGTTCGATGGATTCTCGCCCAAGAAAGAAAGCGAGTTTGGCACAAAATAATCCATTAATCATCGATACAATTAATCCATCTCATGAAAATATTCCGGATTATGGTTATGTCAAAGAGACTGATAGGAGCATTTTAATGTGGTATTTTAATAGTTAATTCCTCACATTTTGCTTAGTTAATTCCTTAACGAATCGATTTTTAACTGAATTTCTATTTTCTTAGGTACATTGGAGTAAATGATGGTGAAATGAGCATTATGTCCACACTTACCTACAAATGGTGGAGATAAAATTGAAGTAAATGAGTAGGAAATCCATCATCATCATCACCCAAAAATATTCCATCTTTTAGGGTGTAATCATCATGTTTTCTCCATCATTTCTCACACTAATCCACCATCATCATCACCCAAAAACATTCCATGTTTTAGGGTGTAATCATCATGTTTTCTCCATCATTTCTCACACTAATCCACCATCATCATCACCCAAAAACATTCCATGTTTTAGGGTGTAATCATCATGTTTTCTCCATCATTACTCACACTAACATACTCCACTTTCATTATTTTTCTTCCACTCATCATTTCACTCTTCTTTTTCTTCCCTATATAAACACCTTCTCCTCTCATTCCAAAACACATTCCTTCATCCATTTCATCTCCTTGTCTCACCATTTCCTTTCCATTTTCCCAAACATTCCTTCATCCATTCCATCTTCTTGTCTCACCATTTCCTTTCCATTTTCATTTTCCATTCTCTAGTTTTAAGTTTCTGCATTTTTAAGCAAAGAGAAGAAGAGAAGAAGAAGCCATAAAGCCTCCTAGCCGTCATCATCCACCTTGTGCCGTGATAGTGAAGTCTTGCTTTAAAGATTCAAGATCAATGTCTCAAGCTCTTCATCATCCACTCCCTTCATGGTGTAATTCTATCTTTTTCCTTGTAATTTCTTTTGGTTTTCTTTGTTTAGATTTGTAGAACTATGAATTCTAGTTAACAAATAATGTTAAGGGCAAAGTTTAAAGCCCGTTTATATGTTTTGAGATAAAGTTGTGATTTCTATATGTCGATTTTTATGTTGCTTATGTGGGTTTGTTTAATTAAATTTGCATGATAGAAAACTTTTGTATTTTAATCTTATGTGGTTGCAAACACTTAGGGTTTTGATATGAATGGTGCTAGGTTTAAGAACATGAAATCGACTTTTCGTTTTGTGTAAACTTGAATCAAAGTAGTAAAGGTTTTGTGCAAAGACCGAATTTAATTAAAGAGAATTGCAATTAGGTGGACTTTTCCATACTAAGTTGTACACTTGAGTTGATAGCCTTTCACTATGTGTAATGCGTTGAACATGTCATGATTGACTAGCTTTCTAGGGCTTGATTGCATGTTTGATAGGATTAATCTAGGTGCTTTCGCTTAGGTTAATTAGCATTGAAAAGTAAAATATGAGAATTCATTTGCTTTCGAATGTTTCACATGATCAACTCCTCTCTCATGACATTTAAAATCAACTATATGAATTGTAATTGGATTTCTTGCATATGGATGTGGTTTTGATCCACCCTTGTATATATGTTTTTACATTTTCTTTATTTTATTTATCTTAATTTTCAATTCTATAAATCTTAAACCCCCCTTTATTTGTGTTTACTTGTATATATTTATTCTTTATTTTATTTTTGTAAATAATACTTTATTATTTTAATTCTTTATTTGTTTATACAATTGTATATATTTATATTCTTTATTTTATTTTTGTAAATAATACTTTATTATTTTAATTCTTTATTTGTTTATACAATTGTATATATTTATATTCTTTATTTTATTTTTGTAAATAATACTTTTCTTTATTTGTTTCACAATTACAAGTGTACCCTCAATCCCCGGAATAGAACGATCCCTACTTACTTATATTACTAACGACATTTCAGGGTTAAATTGCGCGCTTGCTTTGAGCGCATCAATTTTTGGCGCCGTTGCCGGGGATTGAAAAATCACTTGTTAAATTGTGTCATTTATTGTATATATTTGTTGTATATAAATTGTTTAAAACTTAGTTTAAATATTATTTATATTATTGAACACGAATTTTAATTGTAGGTTGTAAATTGAGAGGAATAGGTGAAGTCTCTTTTGTTAATATTGGCCTAAACCCCTTATTGGTACCTAGCTCAGGTCCCTTAAGGTTGAGGGCGGCCTTTATTAACACTTGTTGAACTGTCTTCACACTTATGAACTTTTTCATCTTAGTAAGTATAGCCTATGTGGAATGGTGTCTAGGAAGGGGACAACGTTCATGACGGGTTTTTGAATCCAGAAGTGCTTACAAATGGGCCTAAACCACTATGTGGGAGTAGCTCATGCCAAAATGGATTTTTCCTCTCGTGTTCGTCCTCCCCCACCTGGCCATTTCAGTAAGGTTGCCCAAACGATTTGAAAGGGAGTTTGTGTCTAGGCGACTATACTTGGGCCGCACGTCCACTTGATTTACCGCTTGGAATTTGATTCGATATCAATAATGTTTATAATAAAAGAAATACTTGTGAATACTCTATACGTGTAAATTATTTTGTTGTTTCATACTTTAAACTTGTAAAAATACTTTTCACGTTTTATACTCACTTGAGTACTTAACTTGTGTCTTATATACAATATACTTGTTAATTATACTTGTAGTTTGTAATTAATATTTATACTTGTTTTTATTTTGTATTTCTTTGTTAATTATAGTTACTAACTTTATTTAATGTAGGTACCGTCTGGCTGCAAGACGTAAAATACAAGCGCTACTTGGGAGGCAACCCAATTCAGAATATAATCAGATTTGCTTTCTCTTTCCCTATTTCTTTTTATTTTTCATTTTTCTCTATTGTTTTTATTTTAGGATTTGTTTTCGTAAATGTCTTCTATCTATGCTTACTTATTTCATTGCACGCTTTTAATTGATTACATTGAAGATAATGCAATATTTAAGTGTGGGGGAAGAGATTTATATTTTTGTCTTTCATTTTGAGTCCAATATATATTTATATTTGTCTTTTATTTTTGAGTCCTTTATATAAAAAATAAATAAATAAATAAATTAAAAAAAAAAAATTGCATTCATTCTGTCTTATTAAATTCAGCTATTTAAAAAAAAAAAAAAAAAAAAAAAAAAACTTTATACACTATACTAAGCTATGTCTGCATTTCCGTAGGAGTTGAGGCTGAGCTCAAGGGAAATGCGAGAGTCACCGCCATAGCCGCTACCTCCCTCGGAAGTAGTCTTCATGTTGCCAAAGATGTCCTCACCATGCATGGGGAATAGTGGAAGGGTTTCAATCTCCTGGTGATCTCCTCCTCGTTGTTCCATGAAAGATTGTCCTCCTGTTGTGCCAAAGGAGGCAGTACTGGTATTAGTGTTGAAGGGTGAGGAGGAATATGGGTCAACACCATAGCCGACACGTGACCCAAAGTTTAGATCAATGGATCTACCATCATCAGTAGAACTAGTGGATCCAAAATTGAGATCGAGAGATCCACCAACCGGAACGTTCCGAAATTCCTTCAACTTCTGCCTCTCACGAGCCTTGAGGTTCTGGAACCAAAAGAAGACGTTCTTGTCCTCGATCTGCCCATACTGTTTCAGATGAAGGCAGATCTCTTGAATCTGCTCTGGAGTTGGGTACTTAAAACCCTTATCATAGTAAAGGCCCTTGAGGATTCTTAGTTGAGGCGGTGTGGGAGCCCACCGGTTACTACTCCCGGCTGCTTGGATGCTTCCTCCCTCCTCGGTTGGTTGCTGGGCTTGTAATTCCATTTGTTGCTGGGTTTGTAACTCCATTAGTTGCAGAGTTCGTGGTTCCATGTTGATGAAGAAATGATTTGGGTTTTGAAAGAAAGGCTGAAGGGTTGAGAGAGAAAGGCTGGAACTCGGAAGAATTTTCTTTTGGAGTGAACAGTCGCTCAGAATGCACCTATTTATAGAACGAGTGAGCAGATCTCCACCGTTGGATCGACGATCTCTGAGATTAAATCTACGCGTTGGATTAAAGTCACCCGAAAACACGGAAAAGCTGTTGACGCGTGGAGGACACGAGGAGCTGTGACAGACAAGCTATAGCCGAAAACATGCCATAAATCCAGGAAAAGAAAGGACACGTGGGGGAACCAAACAAATCTCGAGGAGCTGTGACAGACAAGCTACAGCCGAAAGCAGGTCTAATTGCCATTAATCCAGGAAAAGAAAGGAATATTTACGCGTGGGGGAGTTTTTCATGTGCATACGTGTTTCTTGGGCCGTGAACTGTCATAACTCTTCTCCTTCCCGGAGAAGCTTTGTTAAAACCGTGTGTCTGTTGAGATTTCTACCCTATTTTGTGCTTTACATATACATCCTTTTTTGTCTCCTCCAGATTTTACTAAGGTTTGTCTAAGCGTGCAGTTTCAAATTCCTTCTACTTCCTCATGGCTCGAACCAAGGTTACTCCTCGCAGGGGCGTCAATCAACGTCGTATTCTCTCTTTGGAGGAAGAAGGTCGTCAAGCGGCCACTAGAGCTGGGCTTACTCGTCCATGGGACCATCGTCCTATCCGTGAGCGTACCCGCAGTCCCCCTCCTCTACCTCGTCGCTCTCCCAGACTGCATCCCGGAGAGTCTTCTTCCTCACCAGCTGCTCGTGCTCCTCGGCCTATGGCCACCCTGGAAAGCTTGTCGGATTTGATTGATGATTTGCGTTCCTCTCTCCGCGATGGTATTATGGTGACAGATTGGAGAGTCAATTGCATGATCGATTACATCTCTGAGATGAACTGCTCTTTGATCCGCTGTCACACTGCAATAAACAAGCTTGCTCAGGAAGTCAATAACTTACAGAGTTATCCTCCTGGGTTTCCTCGCAAGGACACTACTGCATCACACCATGAGAACCCTACTCAGGAAGCTGAAACCAGCAAGAGGGCTGCCACTCGCCCGCATACCGCTCCTCCAAAGGAGTAAATGGAGGTACAAGTCTAGGCTGAAAGACTTTAAACATTAAGCGCTGCATGGGAGGCAACCCATTTCAACTGTAGCTGTGGAGGAGCCATCAAACGCAGATTTGCTTTCTTGAACTCTTCCTTCTATTTTATTTTCATGAATTTTAGCTTGTTTTAGGTTTCGTTGTGTTAACTTTCTCTTCTATGCTTGATTTATGCTTTGCATGATTTATATTTGTTTATACATTGAGGACAATGCATGAATTAAGTATGGGGGAAGGATTATTGCTTTATTGTGTTTTTAGTAGTTAGTATATAAAAAAAAAAAAAAAAATAGTTGATGTTGGATTGTGTTTTTATTGTGTTTTTAATTGATGTTGTGATACACTAAGGTATATTGGATTAAACATAGTCTTGAAAAAGGGTAGCTGTTTCAGTCCCATTGCACATCGAGACTCCCTGTTCCTGTACCTAAGTGTTGAAATTAAATTAAATTGTAAAAAAAAAAAAAAAAATTGTTGGTTTTAGAGTGTTTTTGTGTGTTTGAGTCTTAGGATGCTCCTAACGTCTAGGATGAACATGTCTCCGAATTCATGGCTGAAGGTTTTCACAATCAAAATAGAACTTAATTGAATTATGTGGTTAATCAACATTGTGATGCTTGTATGAAGATTTGAGATAGGATTGTAACTTGGTTCATTAAGCATGCTAGGATTAAGTCTGATTCATTTGACCCTAAGTGAGCTGTTGAGCTAAAATACTTTCTTTTCGAGTGCTTACTGATAAATTCAGAATTTCATGGCTATATTTGCAAAACCTCATCATTCTTTTGAAAATCCAATGATCATGTGCCATAGATTTTAATGGACTAGAGAGTACTAGAACTCGGCTGTTGTGACTGTCAAAACTTGTATGCCATAATATGCACTGATCCTGGATAGGATAGAAGGCATTAGGGTAACCACCATAGCCAAACAAGCATGTGTCCCCAATTGTGCCCGTCGTGGGACTCCTTAGAATGAACCCCTTTGAGCCTACTTTGAAAACCTTTGTTTCATCACCCTCACTACCCTACCATGAGCTTAGTACATGATATCTCTACCCTTGTCTTAAGGACTTAGTAGAGCATGACATAGTATGTAGGGGTGACGATGAAAGACAAGTGTGGGGTGGGGAAAATCCAAGAAGAAAAAAAAAAGAAAAAAAAAATTTTGCCTTGAAAAAGAAAAAAAGAAAGAAAGAAAGAAAGAAAAGCGACAAAAGAGAAGAAAAAATTGAAAAGAAAACTCTTGGGAAATTATTGAAGTGTGGTTTTGGACTTTCAAATTTGTAGAAGGCTCAAAATTGAAAATTATGCCTTTGTCCATTCCCATGTTGGTTAGAGTGAAGGTTTGGCCCAAAACAATGATATTTGGTCTACAAAAATGATGACATAAGGTGATCCTTATATGCTCTGCTAGGTCCTTAGGATTTTTTTTGTATCCTTAATCTTCATTTCGAAAACCCTAGCTTAGCCCCATTACAACCTGTTTTAAGTGCTAACTTGATCCTTGAGATGGGCAGTCTTTGGTTAGTGGAGTCAGTCACGCAGTCGAGCTTATGGTTTAGGTCCATTTGTGCACTTAGTCATTTCATGAGGTCTTTAAAAATTCTTCACAAAATGCTTTTATTGATGAAATATGCAAGCTGTTTGTTGCCTTACAATTTGTTCTCTTGCATATACTTGAGTGTGAAGCTTTTAAGCATAGCCATTTCTGAGAGAAAAATCGAGAGTATGCCCTGTGAGTTTGGATTGGACTTGTTCGAAACATGCTATCATTCACTGTATAACTTAAGTTCTCCATATCTTACTTAGTCATATGAGTGTCACACGTTTAATAACTTTGGAATTATCTATGTGATTTTGATTAAGTGTTTAACGTGAAAGCCATGAGTTTAGAGTCTCTGAGACAACAGTTAGGGGCAGTAGAGTCATTTACTTACTTTTTGTTGAGTCTTTATTGTGTTTTGTGTTTTGATTTTGCTAAGGGACTAGCAAAAGCTAAGTGTGGGGGAATTTGATAGGAGCATTTTAATGTGGTATTTTAATAGTTAATTCCTCACATTTTGCTTAGTTAATTCCTTAACGAATCGATTTTTAACTGAATTTCTATTTTCTTAGGTACATTGGAGTAAATGATGGTGAAATGAGCATTATGTCCACACTTACCTACAAATGGTGGAGATAAAATTGAAGTAAATGAGTAGGAAATCCATCATCATCATCACCCAAAAATATTCCATCTTTTAGGGTGTAATCATCATGTTTTCTCCATCATTTCTCACACTAATCCACCATCATCATCACCCAAAAACATTCCATGTTTTAGGGTGTAATCATCATGTTTTCTCCATCATTTCTCACACTAATCCACCATCATCATCACCCAAAAACATTCCATGTTTTAGGGTGTAATCATCATGTTTTCTCCATCATTACTCACACTAACATACTCCACTTTCATTATTTTTCTTCCACTCATCATTTCACTCTTCTTTTTCTTCCCTATATAAACACCTTCTCCTCTCATTCCAAAACACATTCCTTCATCCATTTCATCTCCTTGTCTCACCATTTCCTTTCCATTTTCCCAAACATTCCTTCATCCATTCCATCTTCTTGTCTCACCATTTCCTTTCCATTTTCATTTTCCATTCTCTAGTTTTAAGTTTCTGCATTTTTAAGCAAAGAGAAGAAGAGAAGAAGAAGCCATAAAGCCTCCTAGCCGTCATCATCCACCTTGTGCCGTGATAGTGAAGTCTTGCTTTAAAGATTCAAGATCAATGTCTCAAGCTCTTCATCATCCACTCCCTTCATGGTGTAATTCTATCTTTTTCCTTGTAATTTCTTTTGGTTTTCTTTGTTTAGATTTGTAGAACTATGAATTCTAGTTAACAAATAATGTTAAGGGCAAAGTTTAAAGCCCGTTTATATGTTTTGAGATAAAGTTGTGATTTCTATATGTCGATTTTTATGTTGCTTATGTGGGTTTGTTTAATTAAATTTGCATGATAGAAAACTTTTGTATTTTAATCTTATGTGGTTGCAAACACTTAGGGTTTTGATATGAATGGTGCTAGGTTTAAGAACATGAAATCGACTTTTCGTTTTGTGTAAACTTGAATCAAAGTAGTAAAGGTTTTGTGCAAAGACCGAATTTAATTAAAGAGAATTGCAATTAGGTGGACTTTTCCATACTAAGTTGTACACTTGAGTTGATAGCCTTTCACTATGTGTAATGCGTTGAACATGTCATGATTGACTAGCTTTCTAGGGCTTGATTGCATGTTTGATAGGATTAATCTAGGTGCTTTCGCTTAGGTTAATTAGCATTGAAAAGTAAAATATGGGAATTCATTTGCTTTCGAATGTTTCACATGATCAACTCCTCTCTCATGACATTTAAAATCAACTATATGAATTGTAATTGGATTTCTTGCATATGGATGTGGTTTTGATCCACCCTTGTATATATGTTTTTACATTTTCTTTATTTTATTTATCTTAATTTTCAATTCTATAAATCTTAAACCCCCCCTTTATTTGTGTTTACTTGTATATATTTATTCTTTATTTTATTTTTGTAAATAATACTTTATTATTTTAATTCTTTATTTGTTTATACAATTGTATATATTTATATTCTTTATTTTATTTTTGTAAATAATACTTTATTATTTTAATTCTTTATTTGTTTATACAATTGTATATATTTATATTCTTTATTTTATTTTTGTAAATAATACTTTTCTTTATTTGTTTCACAATTACAAGTGTACCCTCAATCCCCGGAATAGAACGATCCCTACTTACTTATATTACTAACGACATTTCAGAGTTAAATTGCGCGCTTGCTTTGAGCGCATCAGAGACATCATTGGAGGACGCTCCAATAACAGAACCAATTCCAGAGAATAGAGAGATCTCCATGAATTACACTAGTATACATGGGGTGATGGATAGAAATTCTATGACTATTGATGATGCTTTTGCATATCATATTGCAAAAGGGATTATAGAATACGATGATATCGAACCTCGCTCCGTTGAAGAATGTCAACGAAGAGCAGATTGGTCTAAATGGAAAGATGCGATCCAGACTGAATTGGATTCACTAACAAAGAGACAGGTATTTGGGTCTATAACGCTGACACCACCAAATATAAAACCTGTTGGCCATAAATGGGTCTTTGTTAGAAAGCGTAATGAGAAAAATGAGGTTGTTAGATACAAAGCCCGCCTTGTGGCACAAGGTTTCTCACAACGCCCTGGAATCGACTACGAGGAGACATATTCTCCCGTAATGGACGTTATAACGTTCCGCTACCTTGTCAGTTTGGTAGTTTCCGAAAAACTTGACATGCAGCTTATGGATGTGGTTACAGCATATCTCTATGGGGATCTAGATTCAGAGATATATATGAAGGTTCCAGATGGACTTCAATTACCCAAATCAAATGGCTCTAAACCACGGAGCGCGTTTTCAATAAGATTGAGACGCTCACTATATGGATTGAAACAATCCGGACGGATGTGGTATAACCGTCTAAGTGACTACTTGATTAGGAAGGGATATATTAACAATGAAATATGCCCATGCGTGTTCATTAAAAGAACAAGTTCCGGATTTGCAATTATAGCAGTATATGTCGATGACATGAATCTAATTGGAACTCTAAATGAGTTAAAAGAAACTGCTAAATATTTGAAATCCGAGTTTGAGATGAAAGATCTTGGGAAAACACGGTTTTGTCTCGGAATAGAACTCGAGCACCGTAGTGATGGGATTATGATCCATCAGTCAGCATATACTCAAAAATTACTAAGGCGCTTTAATGAAGATAAAGCAAAGCCTGTGAGTACTCCCATGATCAGCCGTAGTCTTGAGCCCAGAAAAGATCCATTTCGTCCAAAGGATGAGGACGAAGGCTTATTAGAGGCTGAAGTGCCATATCTAAGTGCAATAGGTGCATTATTGTACTTAGCTCAATGCACAAGACCGGATATCTCATTCGCAGTGAACTTGTTGGCTCGACATAGTTCCTCGCCAACACGCCGCCATTGGATTGGTATAAAGACAATCTTTCGATACTTAAAAGGTACGATTGATATGGGCTTGTTTTATCCCTACAGGGAGAAAAGAAAGGACGGAAGTATGGGATTAGATCCCACATGGCAAAAAGCCACCTTCCGCAATATGAACGCCGGCGACACCTTCCATGGTGGCCGACGTTCTCCTACTCCCCTCCATCAAAATGATAAAGATGTTTTGATGGGTTTTGCTGATGCAGGGTATCTCTCTGACCCTCACAAAGGTCGCTCCCAAACAGGTTATGTCTTTACCATGGGAAGCACCGCGATATCTTGGAGATCCACAAAACAGACCCTTGTTGCTACTTCCTCGAATCATGCAGAGATTATTGCTCTACATGAAGCTGTGCGTGAATGCATATGGCTAAGGTCTGTAAATAGACACATTCGAGGAACCTGTGGTTTGAAGTCTACCACAGAAGAACCTACATGCATTTACGAAGATAATGCAGCTTGTATTGAGCAAATGAAATTAGGTTTCATCAAGGGGGACAATACCAAGCATATATCGCCAAAATTCTTCTACAATCAACAACAACAAACACTTCTAAAAATTGAAGTAAATCAAATCCGATCAGAGGAAAATGTAGCGGACTTATTTACTAAGTCGTTACCAAAATCCCCTTTCGAGAAACATGTGAAGAGTATCGGATTGAGAAGGTTATCCGAACTCCCACGATCTCCAGGGGGAGTCTAAATCAGGGGGAGTATCCAGATACATACTCCACACTCAACGCGCATTGTGCTCTTTTTCTCCTTCGACCAAGGTTGTTTTTTCCCACAGGGTTTTATTACTTGGCAAGGTTTTTAACGAGGCAATTTCGAAGCGCACGACCTAGACAATACTATTTGACATGAAATATCCAAGGGGGAGTGTTGTAGTATATATGATTCACATGTATAAACATGAGTCATAGTATAAATGTCTATATCATGTATACAAATAGGTACTTGAGTGTATAATATAGGTATTGTGACTTGTGTGACAAGCTTTATGCCAAAGGGCAACAAGCATGGCAATTTATCATCATCACAGCCACCATGTGGAGCTGCAGCTGTAAATGTAGAGGTTATCAAGTTGAGTTACTCTTTGAGCATTCACACTTGTAAAATACTCCTATAAATACCTCTTTGTGTGAGATGAATAAACACACTTGAATCTCTATTCTCACAGAAACATTACTCTCTCTCTCTGTTTATCATTTCATACTTGTCCTCAAACAGTTTTAACATAGGTGTTAATCATAAATCCAAATAACATGGCTGTTTTTGTACAAATTAAGACGAGCACAGCAAAGAAATATTATTCTTTTCTTCTTGTGTTTCTGGTCTGACAGCAAAGAAATATAAAGAAAATAGAATAGTTTACTTGCGTGGCAATCAGATTTCCATAAAGCACATCTCTCATTGTCGTAAATCTACTGTCTACAACTTGGTTGCTTCAATAAATAATCGCCAATTTATTCTCTAGAACACATACAATGTTCAATAAATCATGTAGCTAAGGTGGTTGGTTCACAACCATCATGAACACAGGCCAAGACATCCTTGTAGTCCCTTGAGATGGTGAATGAATCATAGACCTTTCCATCGCTGCTCTTCAAGTACTCAAATAGGAGCGATGAGTGGTTATATGCTGTGAGTTTCGTATAACCATAATCTCGATCTCGGTAAATGCTCCAAACTGTGTGCAGCGAGCTAAAATCTGATAAGTGGCTGCCTCCTCCACCAACAACAACATGGATTGTTCCGTTGACAGTTCCTGAATAGTTAGATATTTCCGAAGTTACACACTGGTTCTGATAGATGGGGCATATTCTTTCGTAGTTATGGACATGGCCGTAAAATGCAATGTCCACCTTGTATCTTTGCCAAAGCTTTTGCATGTCATCCCTTCCCGTCGGCTCGTCAAATGAACCCTCTTGTCCATACCAAGAATTAGAGGAATAACCGAGAACACGATGAGCAGCGAATATCAGCCAAGGCTGCTTGTGCCTGTTGGCAGATGCAAGGCATTTCTCAATAAATTTGTACTGCTCAGAACCTTCTCTCCAGTCATGCTCGGTGTCAGCTATACAGAAGTGAAACATACCATAATCTGTTGCATACCTGAACAGAAATTACAGGATTAAAACATTATGCCAAACTAACCAAAAATGTGATTATATAGTATATACTTATACATAACAGCATCTGTACTTCTCTAAGATTAAGATCTGTCTTCTTAACCAGTCACTATAAGTGTAATATAAAAGTATTGTTGGTATTACCAGAATTTAGCTCTGTTCTCAGCAGGAACATAATACATGGTCTCAGCTGGCACACCACATTCACCACCTGCATCGTTAGTGTCGTAGAAGGATCCGGTCCCTGTTGTATCTCGTTCATGGTTGCCACTGTCGTAAACTTGATGTAAGTTTCAGAGAATTTGTGTACTTATAAAGTAAACGTACAGTAGTAAGTGTGCCCACAGTCGGCAGTAACTAGGATCAAAGTAACAAGAACACACACCTGGCAACCATATATGGTACAACTGATGAAATCGGCTCCACCTGTGATGTGAACTGATCCCACTGTGAGATGTATCCATTGGCATAAGGCATATCTCCTATATGAAAAACTATGTCAATGTTGTCCAAATCCTTGATTAGCTGATCTGTGGTATTGAGTGAGCCGGGCTGATAATCAGCATATTCATTTGAACCATCACGCTCAGCCTGAAATTTGTGGGAGGAAAAGTAAAGGATAAACATCTAGGCAGCTAAGTTCGCAGAAATTCAAGGTAAAATAATGCTGTCTGACAAGCTAGCGTTCGTGGCATAATCAAGTAGTTTTCATTTTCTTGATCTTACTTTTCCCATGTCACCAAATATAATAACACGCTGCAATGACTCCTGCCCAGGATATGGTGATGACTTGAAAGAGTAAGCCTTGCTCCAGATATAGGAACCATTAGATAACCTATGACCAAGCTTGTAAGAGTACCTGCATAGAAAACCAGCACAACAGTCTTAATAACAGAACAGCTATGGATGTTATAGATGAATCTAATATTCTAGATGCATACACTGAATTTGGCCACAAATCTTTTAGAAAACTTGTATGGATGAAACCAGGATCACGCCAACCAACTGTTCGTGCAGGTGCAGCTGGAAAAAATTACAAGAACTCGTTACTATAAGTTTTCTCATTCGATCATTTATGTAGGTGAACTAGATTGATCATATGATTCATACCACACATGTCCCGTCTACTGAAAGTCAATGTTCCTGCTGGAGATCGAGTTTGAGGTTCTCCCTTTAAACCCCACTCAACTACAGGTACAGCTTCATCGATGTTATATCCACTTGTCCAAGTCACTGTCATCTGCATAACAAAATATCATACATAACATGAGTATGAGAAGATTGTACAAATAGGAGTCTACATTCTGATTGCCTGAATGAAAATAAAAGTACTGAATCCTAATAACATAAACTTACTTCATCCCAGAGCTTCCCTAGAGCAAGACGAGGGTAAAGGGGAGCCTTCAGATACGCAAAGGTTACATTATTAGAAACTGCCACCAATTTCGGCTGCATTACAACGAATACACACTTTAGCCAACAATTGAAATGCCATCGGGTTAGAGGCATTAATATCAAGTTATCAACAAATGAAACTTTGGAACAATGATACAAAATGTGTGTGCAGCAACCAATTAGCTGAAAGAGGAGAGAGAGAGAGAGAGGAGACATGAACACACGTTTGACAACCCGCCCGAGAACAATGCAAACGAAAAATCTGCCCGTTGATTGATCAATCGGAACTTCAAAGTTGTATTGCCTGTGTTTGCATAATCAGCCCTGGAATAATTGGCAAACTTGTACTGAAATCAAAACAACAAGAGTTCAGTGGGACATTACGTGGATCACATAGAGTGGAATAAACTCCAACAAGCAAATAACAAATACCTTTATAGGAGATGTGCATATATAAGGCTCATAGTAGTCTTCATTGTATGGACAGGTCGATGCACTGCTATAATAGATTGAAAATGTTAGTGTACAAGCTCAAAAATACATAGCAGCTAAAACCAGGAATATGCAAGGTTCACATTACTTGAAATCTGCTGGAGAAAAAACTGCCAGCTGTTTAAGTATAATGTATTTGAGAGAGATTGATGAGAGAGATGTATATTTATTATTGAGAATAGGAGCCCTATATATAGGGATTACAAAGTGCTAGTTCTAATGTTACAAGGAATACCAATCCGTGTAGGATTGGGAAATCTAGAATCTTCTCTCCTATTCCTATTCCTAGTTTGATAAGGCACACTAAACTTGATTTTCCTTCAACACTCCCCCTTGTGCCGCTCAAACTTGGTGGTAACGCTTCATCCGTTGCCTCGTTAAAAACCTTGCCAGGTAACAAAAACCCTGTGGGACAAAAATAATCCTGGTCGAAGGACAAAAAGAGCACAACACGTCCTTCACTCTTCGAGATCGAACATGTAGACATCATAACTTCCCCTGATGTCGATATCTCCCCCTGATTGCTACAATCGTGGGAGTTCGGATAACTTTCTCAATCCGATGCTCTTCACATGTTTCTCGAAGGTGGATTTAGGTAACGACTTAGTGAATAAGTCCGCTACATTATCCTCTGATCGGATTTGGTTCACTTCAATCTTTAGAAGTGATTGTTGTTGCTGATTATAAAAGAACTTGGGCGATATATGCTTGGTGTTGTCGCCCTTGATGAAACCTAACTTCATTTGTTCAATACAAGCTGCATTATCCTCATAAATGCATGTAGGTTCATCTGTGGTAGACTTCAAACCACAACTTCCTTGAATGTGTCGAATTACAGACCTTAGCCATATGCATTCACGCACGGCTTCATGTAGAGCAATAATCTCTGCATGATTTGAGGAAGTAGCAACAAGGGTCTGTTTCGTAGACCTCCAAGATATCGCAGTGCTTCCCATGGTAAAGACATAACCCGTTTGGGAGCGACCTTTGTGAGGGTCAGAGAGGTACCCTGCATCAGCAAAACCCATCAAGACATCATTGTCGTTTTGATGAAGGGGGATAGGGTGAGGCCGGCCACCCCTTGTGGTGGACGGTGGCTCCATGCCTAATGGGGTCCGATCCCATTCTTCCGTCATTCCTTTTCTCTCTGTAGGGATAAAATAGGCCCACATCAATCGTACCTCTTAGGTATCGAAAGATTGTCTTTACACCAATCCAATGGCGACGTGTAGGCGCAGAGCTATGTCTAGCTAACAAGTTCACTGCGAATGAGATGTCTGGTCTTGTGCATTGAGCTAAGTACAATAATGCGCCTATTGCACTTAAATAGGGCACTTCGGCCTCTAGGTGTTCTTCGTCCTCATCCCTTGGACGAAACGGATCTTTTCCGGGCTCAAGACTACGGCCGATCATGGGAGTACTCGCAGGCTTTGCTTTATCTTCATTAAAGCGCCTTAAGATTTTCTGAGTATATGCAGACTGATGGATCAAAATGCCATCACTACGGTGCTCGAGTTCTAAACCGAGACAAAACCGTGTCTTCCCAAAATCTTTCATCTCAAATTCGGATTTCAAGTATTTAGCAGTTTCCTTCAACTCATCTAGAGTTCCAATTAGGTTCATGTCATCGACATAAACTGCTACGATTGCAAATCCGGAACTTGTTCTTTTAATGAACACGCATGGGCATATTTCGTTGTTAATATATCCCTTCCCAATCAAGTAGTCACTTAGACGGTTATACCACATCCGTCCGGATTGTTTTAATCCATATAGTGAGCGTTTTAATCTTATTGAAAACGCGCTCCGTGGTTTAGAGCCACTTGATTTGGGTAATTGAAGTCCATCTGGAACCTTCATATATATCTCTGAATCTAGATCCCCATAGAGATATGCTGTAACCACATCCATAAGCTGCATGTCAAGTTTTTCGGAAACTACCAAATTGACAAGGTAGCGGAACGTTATAACGTCCATTACGGGAGAATATGTCTCCTCGTAGTCGATTCCAGGGCGTTGTGAGAAACCTTGCGCCACAAGGCGAGCTTTATATCTTACCACCTCATTTTTCTCATTACGCTTTCTAACAAAGACCCATTTATGGCCAACAGGCTTTACACTTGGGGGTGTCTGCGTTACAGGCCCAAATACCTGTCTCTTTGTTAGTGAATCCAATTCAACCTGGATCGCATCTTTCCATTTAGGCCAATCTGCTCTTCGTTGACATTCTTCAACAGAGCGAGGTTCGATATCATCATATTCTATAATCCCTTTCGCAATATGATATGCAAATGCATCATCAATCGCCATAGAATTTCTATCCATCATCTCATGTACACTAGTGTAATTCATGGAGATCTCTCTATTCTCTGGAGTTGGTTCTGACATTGGAGCGTCCCCCAATGATGTCTCTTGGACATAACCATAATCCGGAATATTCTCATGAGATGGATTATTTATATCGATGATTAATGGATTATTCTGTGCCAAACTCGCTTTCTTTCTTGGGCGAGAATCCATCGAACCTATCGGCCTCCCGCGCTTCCTGGCAGGAGCCGTGGGCCTAGCCATAACGTCACCATCATTGAGAGATGGGACGTTGGCGCCATGCTCATGCACTCTTGAGTTGGCGTCATGTCCTCTACTTTTAGGGACATCAATCCTTGCAGGCGCATTTGCAGCAGGTATGTGTGATCTCGTCACTTTAGCGATATCAGAAAACGCATCAGGCATCGATTCTGCTACGTTCTGAAGATCGAGAATTCTCCGCACTTCAATTTCGGACTGTGCGGTTCGGGGATCAAAATGAGACAGAGTGGGGACAGACCACGACAATTCCTGTCGTTCCTGTTGAACATTTATGTTCTTATCTCCCCCTAACGACGGGAAGACTGTCTCATCGAAGTGACAATCCGCAAATCTTGCGGTAAAGAGATCGCCTGTCAAGGGTTCTAAATAGCGGACAATGGTTGGAGAATCATATCCAACATAAATGCCTAATCGTCGTTGAGGACCCATTTTGGTGCGCTGTGGCGGCGCAATAGGCACATATATTGCACACCCAAATATGCGTAAGTGTGAGACATTGGGCTCATATCCAGTCACCATCTGGGACGCAGAAAAGGGTTGAGTGGCAGTGGGCCTCAGACGAATAAGCACAGCTGCATGCAAAATTGCATAGCCCCAAGCAGAAATAGGGAGATTGGTGCGCATTACCAATGCCCTAGCGACCATTTGTAGTCGTTTAATGGCGGCTTCTGTGAGACCATTTTGGGTGTGAACATGAGGAACTGGATGTTCAACCTCAATCCCAATGGACATGCAATAATCATCAAAAGTTTTTGATGTAAACTCTCCAGCATTGTCTAATCTTATAGACTTAATAGGATGATCAGGGTGGTGAGCCCTCAACTTAATAATCTGTGCTAGGAGTTTAGCAAATGCAGCGTTCCTAGTGGACAATAGCATGACATGTGACCAGCGTGTCGATGCATCAACCAACACCATAAAATATCTAAATGGTCCGCATGGTGGTTGAATAGGTCCACAAATATCACCTTGTATTCTTTGCAAGAATGGTATATTTTCTTTAGTGTCCTTTGCATAGGATGGTCTCTATCCTAATTTTGCTAAAGAGCAGGCTTTGCAGAACGAATAATGGGCTTTAGAAACAACCATTGAGGATTTTGGTTGAGCCACGAAGTCACAATGGACTTGAGAAGTAGAAATTGGATTCAGGGGAGCAGAGGTGGCGTCAAAGCCACCCTTGGGCCGCAGGGGGATGGCGGCGTCGGCTTGTGATGGCCGAACTTGAAAGGGAAAGGCACCGTGAGACGCAGGTGCTCCTCCTTGATCCAAATTTCGAATTTCACTTCTTTTCGTTCTAAAAAAATGGATGTCCGTGTGAAGTCTTTAATATACGGATCATCATATCACGACCTGGATGTCCCAAACGGTCGTGCCAAAGCCTATATGTGTCAGAATCCCATAAATCATCTCTCATAACATGATTGGATTCAATTATGCGTATAGTGGTTGCATACAACCCACTAGATCGACACATAAGTTTCTCTAAGACTCTTTTATTTCCGTAGTCATTAGAGGTGATGCAAAGGAACTCATGTCCATTCTCACAATGCGTTTCCGCATGAAAACCATTGGCTCTTGTATCTTTTAAGTAATCGATACTTTATTAATAATAGCCAATGATTACATCAAAGTTTCGTGATCATAATCTAATCCAAAGTAAAATCAAACATTAGACAAATTGTAGTCACTCAATTCGTTCGGTAATTCCAATTAAATATGACCAGGGAAGTAGAGAGAGATGTCGGTGGAGCGAAGCTCTCTTAAGTACCACTAATCTCAATTACTTTCCTAGACATCATACTTAATTGAGTACGCCTAGAGGAAAAGAGATAATCCAATAAGTCATTTTATTGATTAAGGCATAATTGCCATTACATAATTCTTGGAAATTAAAAGACTATTCTAAATAAAAATCTGCGGCATTCTATTTTCATCGCCAGATTGAAAGTCTTTTATAGCTCGATATCTTGATTACCATTGATCAGGTACTCCATAAAATACCATGAAGAGGATGCTCTCTTGATTGAGATGTATTGACACAATACATATGGTCCCTAGGACCAATGGTGTTGGAATAGTGCAACCATGGCCAAAAGTGGCGCTATGGTGTCCAACCCTATACCCTCAACGTCATGACTCCTATGGTCACGTTAGGGTCTTCTCAATCAATTTGTTCTTTTGTGTTTTTCACAATCATGCATCAATAATATGATGTAGAGAGCCTCCGAACAATATTTCATAACTCTTTCAAAGTTTAGAGAAGCGGATATTATTCCATTATGCTTCTAAGTCCGGAAAATTGTGAATGTTACTAAAACGTTCACGAGGCGCAACCCAAAGATTGTTAGTGTTATCCTCATTCATGTACTCAAACTGGAGGGCCATCTTCATGTGGCGCTTCATCAGGGTAAATGCCCTGGAATTATCTATCTCAGTTTGAGGGCCTTGAGTGGTTCTTTTAGAACAAGACTCCTGGATTGTAGGCAATAAATCAAGGGCAATTAGGTGAAGCTCAACATTTTGAGTCCACATGAAAATTCCGTGCCCGTAGAATCCAATGGGGTAAAATCGAGCTCGTTCAAGTCTTACATCCTAAAAAGGAAAGCAAGAACGTATTAGTTTCGGAGTCAATGCTTCCACGAAAACTAATAAGAGATTTCTGAGCAGTAATGCTACCAAGAAATCGATTTCCAAGAAATTTGGATTAGACCGAAACAATGATGTTTGTATGGTCAAAATAGATGCTCACGAACGCTCTTAGTCCGTAGCATACGAACGCTCTTAGTTCGTTAAATCGATGCTTACGGACGCTCTTAGTCCGAAGTCTTACGAACGCTCTTAGTCCGTTAATTGCGTGAATCCCCACGATTCCGCTTTTCAAGATCGAACCCACGTTATCAGAAAGGTGGGATGTAGAAGAAGGGAGGTTTTCAAGTCCCCGAGAAAAGAAGAAGAAATATAAATTCTGAATTTATAGGAACTTCAAAACTTACTCTTTTGAATACTTACTTGGTGAAAATTCGGAGCAGATTCTGTTCTGAACAGCTTGTACCTCGATTGGTGTACAGATCTCAATATGACTCCGATAAGGCTGAAATTTGGAGGTTAGATGGAAGAGACAGAGACGAACAACTTTGATGAAGAAAGTTTTTCGATCTGAGCTTCCGAACTAGACGTTTCGAGGCTTGCAAGAAGACGGATGTGCACAGGAACGGGAAAAAGATGCAGTGGGTGTGCGTTGGCTTGTTTGCGCAGCAGGGATGCTTCGGTGGCAGCAGGGTGGAACGCAGGGCTGCAGGAAGGGGGCAGCAGGGGCTGCTGTGCAAGGTTGCAAACACACGGGCGCTCGGGCTGCAGCGAAGGCTCGGCTAGCTCGGGCTAGGGGCTGCTTTGTGAATGAGTTTTGGTTTTCTGTTTTGTGGTTAGAGTCGTGCTGATAACGTGTTTAAGTATAATGTATTTGAGAGAGATTGATGAGAGAGATGTATATTTATTATTGAGAATAGGAGCCCTATATATAGGGATTACAAAGTGCTAGTTCTAATGTTACAAGGAATACCAATCCGTGTAGGATTGGGAAATCTAGAATCTTCTCTCCTATTCCTATTCCTAGTTTGATAAGGCACACTAAACTTGATTTTCCTTCAACACCAGCCAATCATCTTGTGCAGGACTAGGACTAGAAACTGTCACAGTTACCCACCCAAAATCTTCCCCCTGCACATAAAATAAAAACAGATGTTAGTAAATGAGGCCGCCACATTATTTGGTACAAAAACAAATTCTGTGAGTTTAGCAGTTTTGTTTAGGCACTAGCCCGATTCTTCACTTTAGAGTCGACTAAAAAAATGCCCAAAACTCTCGTGTCTTTCTTGATTAAACCAACCCAACATGTAAATTTCCGACTTAGTCTTTTCAAATAAAGTCGCCAGTCGCCACACATATATTATTCAAAAATTGCAAAAAATAGATACTCCCAAACTAAAATCTAGTTGAACGAACTATCTACGTACTTTTGTGCCAAGAAGGACAGGGTACGCAGAGACGGAAGCATTTTCGTGAAGCTGAGAAACAGCTTTGAGGATTTGAATCTTCGACAGTGGCTGTACACCATCACCAGCTGCAGCATCATCTCCATGCTTATTTTTGTGTCCATGACTATGATCTAGTGTAAAATGCACCAACAAAACCACTATCATCAAAGCACTTTTCTGGGATAAGAAGCTGAAGAGGCCCATAGTGTCCAAATGCTTAAACATATGACGACCAGCTTTGATGTCTCCGCAAGATGTATAGCAGACAACCAAGTATCTCTCTGCTTTTGCAGCTTTTATTTTACACCTGTGTTGAGTGTATTCTTCAGTTGGAAGTATTAAAGATGCTTTTATAGAAGTTGTATTGTGAGATAAGAAAAGAAGAAAGTAGCCCTAAAAGACATCCAAATGATTCCATTTTTAGTCTTTGCCCTTTCTTTTTAAACTGGCAAAAATGGCATTTCTTAATGATATTTTAATACTTTGTAAGGTTTTTGTTATAAAAGTGCCACTTGTTATAATTAAAAATGAAAAGGATTTGTGTGTTATTTTCAAGAAAGTCAGTCATCATGATAATTATGTGCTTCACTTACCCAGAGGATGTGGAAAGTGTAAGACATAGTTCACCATGGTGATAATGTGTTTCACTTACCATCCCCAAAAGGACTACTCTAACTTTGGTCTGAAAAACGTGGTCGGGGCCTAGATTTTTCTGATTCTTCATCATAAATCCGAATAACCTGCCTAAGTTTGTGTACAAATTAAGACGAGCGCAAAAAAATATTCTTTTCTTCTTGTTTTTCTGGTCTGAAAAGCAAAGAAAAATAAAGAACATAGAATAGTTTACTTGCGTGGCAGTCATAAAGCACATCTCCCATTGTCGTAAATCTACTGTCTACAACCTAGTTGCTTCAATAAATAATCGCCAATTTATTCACTAGAACACATACAATGTTCAATAAATCATGTAGCTAAGGTGGTTGGTTCACAACCATCATGAACACAGGCCAAGACATCCCTGTAGTCCCTTGAGATGGTGAATGAATCATAGACCTTTCCATCGCTGCTCTTCATGTACTCCAAGAGAAGCGATGAGTGGTTATATGCTGTGAGTTTCGTATAACCATAATCTCGATCTTGGTAAATGCTCCAAACTGTGTGCAGCGAACTAAAATCTGATAAGTGGCTGCCTCCTCCACCAACAACAACATGGATTGTTCCGTTGACAGTTCCGGAATAGTTAGAGATTTCCGCAGTTACACACTGGTTCTGATAGATGGGGCATATTCTTTCGTAGTTATGGACATGGCCGTAAAATGCAATGTCCACCTTGTATCTTTGCCAAAGCTTTTGCATGTCATCCCTTCCCATGGGCTCATCAAATGAACCCTCTTGTCCATACCAAGAGTTAGAGGAATAACCGAGAACACGATGAGCAGCGAATATCAGCCAAGGCTGCTTGTGCCTGTTGGCAGATGCAAGGCATTTCTCAATAAATTTATACTGCTCAGAACCTTCTCTCCAGTCATGCTCAGTGTCAGCTATACAGAAGTGGAACATGCCATAATCTGTTGCATACCTGTAAACAGAAATTACAGGATTAAAACATCATGCCAAACTAACCAAAAACGAGATTATATACTCATAAAAGTTTGACTAGACATAAATGTGTATATAAGATCATAACAGCATCTGTACTGCTCTAAGATCGAGATCTGTCTTCTCAACCAGTCACTATAAGCGTAATATAAAAGTATTGTTGTTATTACCAGAATTTAGCTCTGTTCTCAGCAGGAACATAATACATGGTCTCAGCTGGCACACCACATTCGCCACCTGCATCATTAGTGTTGTAGAAGGATCCGGTCCCTGTTGTATCTCGTTCATGGTTGCCACTGTCGTAAAAAAACTTGATGTAAGTTTCAGAGGACATGTGTACCTATACAATAAACAGTAGTACATGTGCCCACAGTCGGCAGTAATTAGGATCAAAGTAGCAAGATTACAAACCTCGCAATCATATATGGTACAACTGATGAAATCGGCTCCACCTGTGATGTGAACTGATCCCACTGTGAGATGTATCCATTGGCATAAGCCATATCTCCTATGTGAAAAACTATGTCAATGTTGTCCAAGTCCTTGATTAGCTGATCTGTGGTGTTGAGTGAGCCGGGCTGATAATCAGCATATTCATTTGAACCATCACGCTCAGCCTGAAATTTGCAGGAGGAAAAGTAAAGGATAAACATCTAGGCAGCTATGTTTGCAGAAATTCACGGTAACATAATGCTGTGTGACGTGTTTAGTGGCATAACCAAGTAGTTTCCAATTTCCTGATATTACCTTTCCCATGTCACCAAATATAATAACACGCTGCAATGACTCCTGCCCAGGATATGGTGATGACTTGAAAGAGTAAGCCTTGCTCCAGATATAGGAACCATTAGATAACCTATGGCCAAGCTTGTAAGAGTACCTGCATAGAAAACCAGCACAACAGTCTTAATAACAGGATGTTATAGCCAAGATGGATCTAATATTCTAGATGCATACACTGAATTTGGCCACAAATCTTTTAGAAAACTTGTATGGATGAAACCAGGATCACGCCAACCAACTGTTCGTGCGGGTGCGGCTGGATAAAAATGACAAGAAATGCATTACTCTAAGTTTTCTCATTCGATCATTAATGTAGGTGAACTAGATTGATCATGTGATTCATACCACACATGTCCCGTCGACTGAAAGTCAATGTTCCTGCTGGAGATCGAGTTTGAGGCTCTCCCTCTAAACCCCACTCAACTAAAGGTACAGCTTCATCGATGTTATAGCCACTTGTCCAAGTCACTGTCATCTGCATAACAAAAATATCATACATAACATGAGTACGAGAAGATCATACAACTAGTAGTCCACATTCTGATTGACTGGCTGAAAATAAAAGTAATGAATCATAATAACATAAACCTACTTCATCCCAGAGCTTCCCTAGAGCAAGGCGAGGATAAAGGGGAGCCTTCGGATACGCAAAGGTTACATTGTTAGAAACTGCCACCAATTTCGGCTGCATTACAACAAATACACACTTTAGCCAAGAATTGAAGTGCCATCGGGTTAGAGGCATTAATATCAAGTTATCAACACATGAAACTTCAGAACAATGATACAAAATGTGTGTGCGGGCGTGCAGCAACCAATTAGCTGAAAGGAGAGAGAGAGAGAGAGAGAGAGAGAGAGAGAGAGTGTGTGCGGGCGTGCAGCAACCAATTAGCTGAAAGGAGAGAGAGAGAGAGAGAGAGAGAGAGAGAGAGAGAGAGAGTCATGAACACACGTTTGACAGCCCGCCGGAGAACAATGCAAACGAAAAATCTGCCCGTTGATTGATCAACTGGAACTTCAAAGTTGAATTGCCAGTGGCTGCGTAATCAGCACTGGAATAATTGGCAAACTTGTACTGAAATCAAAACAACAAGTTTTCAGTGGGACATTACGTCGAACACATGGAGTGCAATAAATTCGAACAAGCACATACCTTTATAGGAGATGTGCATATGTACGGCTCATAGTAATCTTCATTGTATGGACAGGTCGATGCACTGCCATAACAGATTGAAAATTTTAGTCTACAAGCTTAAAAATACACAGCAGCTAAAACCAGGAATGTGCAAGGTTGACATTACTTGAAAACTGCAGGAGAAAAAACTGCCACCCAATCATCTGGTGCAGGAGTAGGACTAGAAATTGTTACAGTTACCCACCCAAGATCTTCCCCCTGCACATAAAGTAAAAACAAATGTCAGTAAATGAGGCCGCCACATAAATGGGTATCGGTGAATTGTTTAGGCAATAGCCCGTGTCTTTAACTTTACTCAAGAAATGCCCAAAAGCGTCGTGTCGTATCTTTCTTGATTGGAATTACCCATCATGTAAATTTCCGACTAGTCTTTTCGAATAAAGTAACTTCCAGTTTTGACGCGAGACAAATAAATACTCTCCCAATTACTAATAGCTAGTTTAACGAAGTATATATCGGCGTACTTTTGTGCCAAGAAGGACAGGGTACGCAGAGACGGAGGCATTTTCGTGAAGCTGAGAAACAGCTCTGAGGATTTGAATCTTGGACAGCGGCTGCACTCCATCACCAGCATCTGCATACAGCTTCGGCTTGATATTATGAGCTACTGTGAACTGATCTAAGAAAACCAGTAGCACTGCAACTTTGAGGAGGAAGAAGAAGGCCATGGTAGGTTTACCAATTATTAAAACTCAGATGTGTTTATCAGCACTGAAGTCTCAGCCGCCTTTATAGTAGGCCTCGCCCATTAAATTTGTCCCTATCACTCCTTTTGAAGCTTTTGGCTAGAATTGGATATTTTTTTTCTTAATGATGTGACATGCATGCATGCATGCATCTCTCGATTTTGTTTACTTCTGGAAACCACCAGTTTTTACTTTTTAATTCTGAATTATTGATGCCTCGCTAAACCTTTTAGGATTAAAAACCTTGGTTTGTTCAAGTAAATGTAGAATATGTGTCTGGCTCAAATTCTAGGTTGCTTGATCTAGTTGTAATAGAGTTTTAATTAGAGATAATCTCCGAGAATTTTAGAGATACCCCTATTATCAATGAAAGTACACAACAATCAGCACGAAGCACTAACCATGAAACCCTAAATTCAAAACCTTCAAACCCTAGCAACCACCGCCGCATATATTGAAGCCTAGAACCGCCGGCGGCGTCACCGAAACCAGTAAGAAGGAAAGAGAGAGACAGGCCCAGAAAGATGAAAAAAGAAAGAAAAATAAAGAAAGGAAGAAGGCGGCCTGGAAGAAGAGAAAGAAAAAGAAAAAGAAAAAAGCTTGTGTCCCACTGCCGGAGAAGACGAAAAGAGAGAAAAAAAAAAGGGAGGCCCACATTCAGTCAAAGTCAAAGAAAAAAAAAGGTATTTTTCTTTAGGGCCGTGATCACTTACCTAATTTTAGCCTAAAAATTGTCCACTTACTCCACTAAGAGGTTTTTTTAACTCCATTTACCCAATCTAACAGTGTTTGACAGTATTGCCCACATTTTAATTTAAATATTACACTCATATATATATATATATATATATATATATATATCTCTCTCTCTCTCTCTCTCTCTCTCTCTCTCTCTCTCATCCCTCCGATCTGCACGGCCCCCTCTCTCTCTCTGCCATGGCAGGTCTGACGCCCCACCACAGGCTTCAGGCCAACACATCCATCAAGTCTCCACCGGCATCAGAGACGATCTCAACCGTCATGGTTCCCACCCCAAGCCAGCCCCAAGATCAGAGCACTGCATCAGGATCAGAATTGAACCTCCGAGCGCCGCCGTCATCCAAACCACTTATCCAACACCCATTGCCACAACTCAGCCCAACGGGGATCCGATTCTGATCCCAGCCCGATTCTACTCCGCTCCCATTACACAACCACGCCCCGACCACTCCTTCCAACCGAGAAAGACGAACACGACCCGACTCCAGTCTCCCGGCCTGAGATAAGCCAATCACCGGCTAGTTCTCCAACCCAACCCGGTCGCATCTTCCGCCTCCCAATCCAGTCACGACCTCCAAACAACTACCGGGGAAGCACCTGCAAAAAAACTAGCTGGCCTCACACTCCGATGGGTGCCCAGAGCACTTTTTTTTTTTTTTGGGACCAACACATCCATCAAGTCTCCGATAGGGCAATACTGTAGTGTATTCAGTTTGGTTTTGGGAGTTTATGCAATTCACTTTAGGGCATTAATATGATTATTAGAGGGCAATAATAAGATTACTGAGGGGCAATAATAAGATTATTTATTTAGATAAACCTCCGAAAGCTTTCAAAATTCAAAACATATTCATTTTTCACTAATTATTGATCCCCAATAACAAGTTTACTGGGGAGCAATAATATGTTTATTGGGGGGCAATAATATGATTACTGGGTATTATTGGGGGATAATAAAATCAGACGCCAGAATCCGGTCACCGGTCACCGATCTCGTAGCCGGATTCTGGATTCCGGTGACCGATCGCCGGAGTCCGCGGCAGGCCACTGGTCACTGGAGTCCGGCAAGGTCTCCGATCCTTCTCTCTCTAAGTGACAAAGAAGGAGAGGGAAAAATTCTCTCAAAAATAAATATAAAAAAAATATAAAAAAAATACTTAATTGGGTATTAGGGAAATAATCTCTTAGAGTGTTTAGGTAAGTGGGCAATCTCTTACAGTGTTTGGGTAAGTGGGCAATTTTTAAGCTAAAATTGGGTAAATAATCATTTCCAATTCCTTTTGTTTTTGTAATTTCAATTTCTTTTCTTTTTCTTCGGGGATTTGCAAACTCCCTTCTTCTACCCCCCTTTCTTCATCATAGAGGAGACCTAATTAAGCAGAATTGTGGGGGTTCATCCTCACTCCAAGCTTGCAGCTTGTAGAGTTCTCCAAACTTAGAGTTTGTTGAGAAGAAACGATTGACCACAAATATCATTGTTTCGATCTAATCCAACCCCTCTTGGAATAGAATTTCTTGGAAGCGACTATGCTCGGAAATTCCTAATTTCTTATAAGCGACTACGCTCAGAAATTTTTATTATTTTCGTGGTAGCCTTTTCGCTCCGAAACTAACCCTAATCTTTTGTTGTTTTTAAGGATGAGTAACCTGAACAAGTTGAGCTTCGCTCCACTAGAGACAATAGTCGCAGGATACCACAAGTGGGTTCGTGGTGTACGCCAGCATCTTAAGGCTGATGAGATCCTAGATACGATCCAAGAGCCAAGTCAGAACGTGCTTACTCCTCAACAAGCTGCCGCTTTTGAAGCCAATAGAGCTACGAGATAGGCCAATGAAGCTAAAGCTATAATTCTTATGACAAGGCACATGAATGACGTGCTCCAGAATGATTACCTCAATGAGGAAGACCCAAGAAAACTATAGGTAGAACTCGAGCAGCGTTTTGGCAACATTCGTGACTCCCTGCTTCCTGATTTAGAAGTGAGATGGCATAGCCTCCGCTTCTGTGATTTCAAGTCTGTACTTGACTACAATTTGGTAGCACTTCGTATAAAGTCTTTGATGAAATTATGTGGACAGAAAATCACTGATACTATGTTGATCGAGAAGGCTCTCTCTCTACATTCCCCTTCTCTGCATTGATGATAGTCAAGAATTATCAGATTGATGTCAATGCCGGACGCATCACAAGATTTCATGAGCTTATTGGAGCCATGAACGTAGCTGAAAAGCATGACAACATACTTGTGAAGAACTATAACTCTAGATCCGTGTGAGCAAAGCCAATTCCGGAGTCTAATTATAGTCGCGCCCCTAAGGGAGGGTGCCAAGAGCGAAACCCTAAGGAAAGGGATAATTCTAGACGTTCTGGTCCATATTCTCGCCCCAAAAATGAAGGAAACCACCAAGATAGGCGTGCACAGAACCGTAGAGGTCAACGTGTGAAGAGAGAGAGGTAGAGCCTTCGGCTATGGTGGTGGCGCCATCAAGGATCATAGCCATCCCCAACGCGTTCTAGGTGTACCTCGATCAAGAGAGCCTGATCATGATGATGCTTGTCTTCGGTGTGGAGCGTCCAAACATTGGGCCAAAGCATGTAATGCACCCCAGAATGTTGTTAACGCGTACAAGACGTAAAGGGAAGCAAATTACATGGAGCAAGAAGATCAAGATGACGATCTCACTCTAAGGGTTGAAAACTTGAAAGGCCAAGATCTAGAGAGTGGCAATTTTGATTAAGTCTTTTTAGTTTCCAAGAGATGTAATAGGCAATTGCCATATATTTTTGTAATAGATGCCAATGGTTTAGTCTTTCTTCAAAATAGGCTCACCCAAAGTAAGTGTGATGTCTAGGAAGGTTTTGAGATTAGTGGTACTTAAGCGAGCCTTGCTTCACCGACATCTCTCTACTCACCTGGTCATATTTATTTTAGAATTACCGAAAGAAGTTAGACGACTACCATTGTTTTGCATTAGCTAGCATTTTGGATTAGATTTTCTTTGGTCAAAGAGACAATGATGTAACTCAGTTGGTTTATGAATAAAATTTCGAGTTCTTTTCATTATGACTCCATTTTGATTATGAGCATATGACTTTGTGACAACGATGGCCCAGGTATTAATTCAAGGACATGGAATAGCCCAAGTTTCCCTTGCCAAATGGCATCTTGATTACTGTCACAGAAACTCTCTACGCTCTAAGGGCAAATCGCACCTATGAATAGCCAACGAATTCCATGTGAAAACACATGTAGAGAACGAAAATGAGTTCTTTTGCAATACCTCTAACGATTGTGAACAAAGGCGCATCTTAGAGAAATTTATGTGTCTCTCTAGTGGACTCTATGTTACTATTCGAGCTATTAAATCCAATAAAGTTATGAGAAAAGATCTCTTGGATTTAGACACATATTGGCTTTGTCACGACAAGATAGGTCATCCTAGTCATGACATGATGATCCGTCTACTAAAGACTTCACATGGACATCCTTTCTCTCGAGCGAAACGAAGCATGAATCAAAAGTTGACTAAGTGTGACCGTCATCGCTGCCTCCTAAGCCGCCGCCGTCCACCACCAGTCCCTATCCATAACGCCATGGATGGCTTCCATCATGGTGACGCTGCAATCACCAACTTTACTTCAAATAGCGTTTCAGACACTCAGGCCAAACCAAAATCCTCATTGGTTACTTCTAAAGCCTCTCGCTCGTTTTACAAAACTCGTTCCTTAGGGAAATTAGGACTGAGACCGTCCTATGCAAAAGATATGAAAATACTCATTCTGTTCTTACATAGAATCCATGGGGATTCTATGGATTGATTCAACCAACTTGCAGACGCTTAAATATTTCATGATGTTGGTTAACATGCAAAAACAATGGTCACGTGTTGTGCCATTGTCCACCTGTAAACACTGCTTATACTACACTCCTAGCAAATATCATATGACAACAGGCTCACTCTACGGATCATCATATTCAGTCAATTGGATTTGACATTGCTAGAGAGTATACATCGAAGACTTTCAATGGTTATTGCATATCACTAGGACTAATGTTTTATATCATATTCACATGAACACACCCAAATAGTCTTGCGGAAACGACTACGATGGTAGCCTGAAATTTGGTAATGCGCTCCAATATCCTTATATCCGCTTGGGGTGATGCAATATCGCATGTAGCTATTCTAATTTGTCTACAACCCACCGCTACTCAATCTACCTATGCGTTACAGCTAGTGACTGGGTACAAGTATCGTACTTACACATCTTTGAGTGTGTCATTTATGTGCCAATTATGCCGCCACATCGTATTATGATGGGTCTTTACAGACGAATGGGCAACTACGTTGGATTTGAGATTCCAACAATCGTCCGCCATTCAATGCCTTTGCTAGGTGATCTCTTTATAGCATGTCTTGCGGATTGTCACTTTGATGAGACAGTCTTCCTGTCATTACAAGAATGTTCAGCAGGAACGACAGGAATTGTCTTGGCCTGTCCTTACTATGTCTCATCTCGATCCCCACTAAAGTGACGAGATCACACATATTTGCTGCAAATATGCCTGCAAGGAAGGACGTCCCTACGAAAGGACGTAGCGCCACCCTACACGAAGGTAGGCATGGCGCCAACGTCATCGATAGTGGCACTCTAGTGTTACAGGCCATGGCCCCAGCTAGGATGCATGAGAGGCTCGTGGGTTGGAAGGATACTTTGGCACAACCAATCCTTTGATCATCGACACTCAAAATCCGTCTCATGATAATCTTCTGGATTAAGGTTATCGTTGGGGGACGCCTCAACGTCGGAAACCTATTTATGAGAATATAGAGCTCTATGAAAATTACACTACATGAGACGTGGGATAGAAACTCCATCATAATTGATGATGTAATCGCGTATTTCATTGCGCATGAGTTTGTTGAGTCTGATGATATCGAACCACGCTCCGTTGATGAATGAATGCCAACGTAGAGAAATTTGGCCTAAATGGAAATATGTTATCCAGGTTATGTTGAATTCTCTAACGAAGAGGAAGGTTTTCGAGCCAATGATGCCAACACCTCCTAACATAAAACCTATTGACTAATGGTTCTTCGTTAGAAAGTGTGGTGAGAAAAAGAGAAGGTAATCTCGCCTTATGGCTCAAGGCATCTCACAAAACGCCCTGGAATCGACTACGATGAGTGACTTGATACACATTTATGCAAGTGTACGTATCATTGTCAAGATAGGAAAATATTATGCCCAAAGTTATTGTACCACTGAGATTAGTGGCAAACCCACAATCCTTGGGTAGTCGGAATTAGAGTCATTAAGCAAATAAAAGAAAAAGAAAAGAAAAATAAATAAAAATGCTACTCTAAGGCACCAAGCCTTAGCAATGCTCGGCTTTGGTTCTCACCAAGGCCTAATCAAAGCTACGAGCTTAGTGATGGCTATTTACAATGAAGTAGAAATTATCATTCGAAATTGTAATTGTAATTTTCTAATAATTAAATTGCAAGAATTTAAATGAAAGCTTTAGCTAACAACTAAAATAAATAAAGAAAAGAAAAGTAAGAAATGAAAATTAGGTCACTAGGGTATCGGGTATCCTTCTAGCCAAATTCAATGCACAAATATATTCCGACAATGGACATTCAATTCATGATAGCATCAAGAAGAACCGTACCCAAGACTTTTCAAGGCTCATGAGTCAATAGATTCCTTAAAAGGTATTCCTACTCCGGATCAAGGGTCGTAGAAACTAAATTGAGACAATCTAGAGCCTTGTTAGGGACTCTAGTTGCACCAAAAGGTGAAGAGTCCTAAAATCAAGGTTCTCAAGCTAGCCAATATGGCAATCGAAATTGGTATTGTAACTAACCATGTTCTAGACAAGTGTCCTACCCATAAACTAGAGAAGTGATTAGGTCTTCTAATTTGTTCTAGACATGCTCATCTACACATTCAAGAGTTAATCAAGCTCCTAAGCATGCATCTAAGCCAAATATCATAGAATAAAACATATGCCAAACACGAAATTGAAAACTATGAAGTCAAAACATATTTATTACATTAAATCCATGCTAGGGTTCAATTATCCCTAGTTTCCCAAAGAAACTATTCACTACCCATATACTTCAATTATCCCTAGTTTCCCAAAGAAACTATTATCCCTAGTTCAATTTTTTAATCAAGATGGTCCATGTACTTCCAATTTCCATCAACCTAGTCCAAAATTTGACTTTGACTCTAATTGTGATGTCATACGCTGAGTTGGCACCAACAAGCATGACCCACGGTTCAGTTTTTAACTCTCAATTTGGACGAAATGTCCCAACTACCCCTTAATACTCTTTTCCTCATCTCTCTTCCTGAAACTCGATAGCTCCTCTCTCTCTTTCCTTTCTCTCTCTCCCTTTCCCTCCCTCCTCCACCATGTCTCAACCCATGTCCTCTTCAGCCTCAGATCACGACACAATAACTCCAACCCACCTCTATAACCCGTAGCAGGATCTCCAAGATATATCTAATTCGAAAACTTTACCAGCTTCCCACCTCGCCAGAATTCCTCTTTATCGAGGAGGCTCGCTCAGTACACAGTCCCAATGGCCACTCTAGTATCTCAACCACCCCACCTCCACCTTCCGCAGTCCAAGACCCGAACTCTCACAATAAGCCCAGTAAGAGCGACTCAGCGGCTTTCAAGGAGAAGAAGCACATCTCCGTCGACTACAATAGTGGCACTCACTACCTCTCCACTCATATCGGCGACTTCAGGAAACGAGACATCCCCAAACACCACCGCTTATGAGTAGAAACGAAGCGTTTCCAGAAAGACTAGGCCATCTCCAACATCGTCAATCGGATCTATCAGCTCCGTCGCGGTGACGACATTGACGGCGTGCTCAATCGATGGGTCGAACGCTTCGCCAGGAAGAACTTCCCCATCCTAATTAGAGTAAGCTTCATTCTTGATGAGAATTGTTAGTATGTGTTTGCGATTGGGTTTGTGAAATAGGAAATTGTTTTGGCTTCAAATTTGCAGGAAATGACGGCGAGAGGGTTGGTGTAGCACTGTATGCAAGTGTTCCGGTGATCCCACAAAGCCAGAGCTCAGTCGCTCTCCTCTACTGCTGATCTAATCTTCAAGTTCCGCAACCTCCGCCTCTTCGAGACCCACACTGGTGGTTGATCGCGCGATCACTTGACGACATTGTTTTGCATGTCGGGTTTGAGGTCAACGATAAGACCATAAGCGTGCTGGAGTCGTGGGAGGGCTTCCGGGCTTGGGTGATGCCCGAGAGGCAGCGAATCGAGTTTTGGGTCTGGTTATGATGGGTTTGCCGCTTGCTGATTGAATTTGTGTGAAGGGGTTTCAAATTTTTCCATGGATTGATTCAGTGAAGGCGAGAGTGAGATGGAAAAGAGAGATTTGATCCTCGTCCATCCAATCGAGGCCAAAACTAGATTGTGGAGATGACTATTTGACATTGCACTTCTTCAATTTCGTTTGGCTCGTCTTCTAACTCTTGTTGTGGTTATGATGGATTTGCTTCTTGCTCCGTCAAAGAAGTTGAATTTGGTGGAGGAAGAAAGGGAAGAAGACGAAAGGGAATAGAATCGGGGAGAGGAAGAAAGAAAAAGAAAAAGAAACTGAAGAAGTAGGGTAGTTTGGACATTTCGTTCAAACTGAGAGTCAAAAACTGAACCGTGGGCCATGCTTGTCGGTGCCAACTCAGCATATAACGTCACAATTAGACTCGAAGTCAAATTTTGGACTAGGTTGATGGAAATTGGAAGTGCAGGAACCATCTTGATTATAAAAAAAAGTCAGGGACCAAAGTGATTTTAGGCCTAAAGTTCGAGGGACTAAATTGAATTTAGTCCTATAGAAAAATATGAAAGACATAATACGGAAGAGAGGAGAGAGTTGACTTGGTCACTCCTAGCTATATGCTAGTATGAATCAAGCAATTTCTTCACTCAATTACCCAAAATGGAGATGTGATGCTCTTGATGATGTCTCCTTGAAGCTTGAGTGAGTCCTTCTTTAAATTCATAAAATAAAACTAAAGAAAATGTAGAAAATAGAGAGGAGGAAATGGGATGAGAGCAGCCCAAAAGCTGCCCTCCTTTGGTGTGCTGCGCTGTTAATTGAGAGAGGCAGGAAAAGGAATATATATATATATATATATATATATATATAGCCTAGGGCGGCTGTTAGTGTGAGAGGAGGAAAAAGATTAGACTGACACGTGGCAGCATTTAAATCGCTGAAGCAATTAAGTTTAATTGCTGCACACGCACGTGAAGGAAGGGTGATGGGCTGATTGGATTGGTCAATTAAGCATTGCATAATTTCTGCCACATGTCAAGAGGATAATTAAGCAAGGGGTGATTAGCCCATCTTTCCTTGCATGTTGCATGTGCTACTACAGCTTAATTAACGAATTAAGCTTAATTGCATATGTAATCAATTAAACTTAATTGCTAAATTAAAATTTCTGTAATTTCGTTATTTTGATAAAAATTTCAAATTGCTCTATTTTCGCGTCATTTTTCTTTGATTTATGCAATTCCACTTATTTCCTACACAATAAATAAAATTGGATTAATTACATTATATTTGGCTCAAGTATTAGCTTATTTCTAGTGTTTTAGATACAATTACATACATATAAATGCATGTAATCAATGAGATATATTCTCTCGTAATAGATGTCATTGCACTCCACTACCCTGTCAGTTTGGTAGTTTCCGAATAACTGAACATGCAGCTTACAAATGTGGTCACTACGTATCTATATGGGATCTAGATATGGAATATACATGAAGGTTCATGGTGAACTTCATTTACCCAAGTCAAGTGGCTCTAGACCACTAAGCGCGTTTACAATAAAGTTGAAACGCTCACTAAAGTGACTACTTGATTGGGAACGGATATGCCCGCGTGTTTCCATAACAAGTTTTGGATTCTATCGCGGTTCAGTTGGACATGATCTTCATTGGAAGTCCTTAAAGAGTTAAGGAAAACCGCTGAACACTTGAAATCCGAGTTTGAGATGAGGGGTTTTGGGAGAACACGATTATGTCTCAATTTGGAACTTGAGCATCATGTTGATAGATGCTTAGGCATTTTGACAATGTCAAGCCTTCAAGCACTCCCATGATCGTCTGTAGTCTTGATCCTAAAAATGATCATCTTCGTCCAAAGGATGATGACGAAGATGTGCTAGAGGCAGAAGTGTCTTACTTAAGTACAATAGGCGCATTATTGTACTCAGCTCAATGCACAAGACCGGAAATCTCATTTGTAGTGAACTTGTTAGCTATATACAGCTTTGCGCCAACGCGATGTCATTAGATTGGTGTAAAAGATATCTTTCGGTACTTGATATGTACGATTGATATGGGTTTGTTCTATTCCTACAGAGAGACGATGGATACGGACCCATCACACATCAAGAACGCCGCCAACACTGTCCTGCATCCTCAATCCCCGTCCCAAAACAACATGTGTTTTGGAAGGTTTTGCTGATGTTTGGTATCTCTCTAATCCGCACAAAAGTCTTCCCAAACTGGTTAAGTGTTCACCATGGGTAAAGATTGCGATATCATGGAGGTATACAGAACAGACCCTAGTCGCTATATCTTCAGACAATGCAGAGATTATTGCTCTTCACAAAGTGGTTCGTGAATGTATATGGATTGGATCCATAATTACGCATGTTCGAACAATTGTGGTTTGAAGTCTACCACAGATGAGCCTAGATAATGCTACTTGTGTTGAACAAATGAAGAAATGCTACATCAAAAGCGACAACACCAAGCATAATCAGCAAGAACAAACTCTCCTAAAGATCAAAGTGAACTAGATTTAATCTGAGGACAGTGTGGTAGAGTTGCACACTAAGTCATTGCCTAAATTTCACTTTCAAGAAACGTGTTGGTAGCATCATTTACAGAAATTATCTGAACTCCCATGACTGTAGTCATCAGGGGGAGATGCAGACATTAGGGGGACATGTCTATACGTATGGTCTCGAAACATGAAATGTGTGTTGTGCTCTTTTTCCCCTTCGACCGAGGTTATTTTTGTCCCACTGGGTTTTTGTTACTCGGCAAAGTTTTTAATGAGGTAACGAGAGGAGCACCACATTCGGAAGACACAAGGGGGAGTGTTCAAGTAAATCCAAAATATGTGTCTGGCCCAAACTCTAGGTTACTTGACCTAGTGGTAATAGGATTTTAATTAGAGATAATCTCCGAGAATCTTAGAGATATCCATTCAATGTATGATTACCTTTCCTTGTACAATTCAGATTTTATGCATTGTAATCCTCTATATAAAAAGGCCCCTATTATCAATGAAAGTACACAACAATTCTCTCCCAATTTCGTTTTCTTTAAACATGGTTTTATTTATTAAAAAAAGAAGAAGAAGTGGTTTTACTATGGTAATTAAGATGCAATATCTTTTCTCTTTGTAAAATTGGAAATTCTTTAATCTTTATACGTTTACCGACAACAATGGTTACTTCTAAGGCTCTAACTAAATATAGGTGTTATTGTTACGTTTACTTCGAGTTGGTTTATTTATGGTTTTGGGGAAGTTTCATTATAAGAAATTTAGAATCATTAATTTTCTATATCAAAGTTCAAAATCACTTGAGCAAGGTCTGCACTGTGTTAGAGTCATTTCTTATGTTATTTCCTTTGTTTGGAGAATTTTGTTAGTAGCTTTATTTATTTTCAATAATTCTCTATGTTGTAGCCTTTTAGGGAGCTCTGCACATTTTATGTGCTTTTAGCGAATCTTCTGGAGTACTACCGAATGAAAATATCAGCTTTTCGATGTATTTGATGTCTAATGAGTGGATATAGTTCTATGTACCGCTATGGGTACTAACACAACCTTTTGTCTGTCTATAGATGACAGCAGAAGGGTATGTAATGACAGTTCTGACTTGAGATAAATGATGTTGTCGCCCTTTTGGGTTAGGTTTGATTCAAAAAAATAAAAAAATTACTTATGATATACATTAATTTAATTAACGATCTTTTTGTATTTGATAAATAAACGGTTAAACATGACGATATTATTTGTTAGTAAAACTTTTTTTTTCTCAAGATCACACGGTTTCTCAAAGGCTTCCTAAACCTAGAGATTAATCCATACTAGAGCATCATGTCAGAACACTTCCTCCCCCTTGGCCACCAAGAATAGATTGGGATTTAACTTCAATCAACGTCGTTGGGATTTGAACCCGAGTATGGGGGTTCCACATCTGAAGGCTCTTACCAACTCAACCACTTGTGGCGGTTAGCTGTCTGTTATTTGATATAGTTGAATGACGAATTTTTATTTATTATTTTTTAATTAATTATCTTAGAATATTTAAAAAATATATATGCAATTTCAATTTTAAAAGTATGAAATGAACACTTGTTAATCACACCTGAAATTATCAATGAAAATCACCTTAAATGAATCTAAAATAGGGGAGCTGCTCTCAAATTAATGGTTGGATAAGTGGTCTCAATTTTATGGGTAAAAGTTATAAATAGTCATTGTGGTTTAAAGTGATGCTCAAATTTAACCTTGTGGATTAAAAATATTTAATTTTACACATGTGGTTTGCGAAACTAATTAATATTGGTCCGAATGCTATTTTTGACAAAAATCCCTCATGTACAAAGATAAATTAGTCATTTCAATTTAAAATAGTAAAAGAAATTAAATTAAATAGCATTTGAAAAATGAAACTAAAAAAATAGGAGGTTGTGAAGTTCTGATTTTTATTTATTTTTAATTTCATTTCCTATACAATTTTTAATTTATTTTGTTTTTCATTTTATTTATTTATTGAGATGACAAACTTATCCTTACACATGACTTGCACATGGGAAAGTTTTTGTCAAAATTAGCTTTTGGACTAACTTTGATCAATTTCGTAAGTCATAAGGGTAAAATTAAACATTTTGAAACCACAAGGTTAATATTGAGTATCACCTCAAATCACAAGAACTATTTCTAACTTTTACCCTTAAAATATTAATTCTACAACACATATGTCATCAAACCGTTAATTTTAAAGTCATCATTAGAGACTCACTCTCTAAAATAATTCACCCTATAAGGCTATAACCATGACCCACATGAGAATCGAGGCCGAATTTTGCCATGATATTATACCAATATTTGTTATCTTCTAAAATTGCATATCCTGAATTTCTTAGCCAAAATCTAGCCGAAAGGACATCATATTTGCCTGCATGTTGAAACGGTACTCATTAAATTATATAAAAGTCCACTTTTCAGAAAAAACGCGGTAGATTTTCTGTTTTTGTTCTTTTTTTTTTTTTGGTCAAATGTTTTTGTTCTTCATTACCTACTAATCTATTAGCATTATGTGTTTATTTGATAAAATAAAACAAAAACAGAAAATCTTATTTGATAAAATATTAATTAGCATTATGTGTTTATTTGATATCTTCAATGATCTGGCACATTAGCTAATTGAATGGTCTACGTCTAATTTGATAAAATAAGCTAATTTAATATTTTTTTTGAAGAGATAAGCTAATTTAATATGATTAATTACAATTATATAGGGTATGGCCTCTGAAAAGACATATAATTTAAGCACATTGTTGGATCCAAGCATATTCTGCACGATATGTTGTTACCTGAAGAAAATGGAGCGAGGGAATTAAGCAATAATAGAGTCAAGAAGATAAAATTAAAGATAGGATAAGCAAGAACTTTATAACCATGTCAATTATTAATATAGCAGCAAAGACACTTCAAGGAAGTACTTCCATTCCGATATTTGATGATATGAGAACAAATATCCTCTCCATATTTATGATTGAAAAGGAGAAGATGAGAAATCAAACACTTGAGTGGTGATGATGGTGTTAAGTGATGCCGTAACCCGGTAAATGGAAGAGACAAAACATACCTACCAAAATGTATAATTAAGCAATGATTTCAAACTCCAAGGTAGAGTAAACTACCGAACAAGGTGACTCGGTTTTTTCAGATTTTTGGGTGATGCAAAGAAGTTAACCAACAAATAAGGAGCTTCAGTCACCAAAATTTTTATAGTGTTTTAGAGTAATGAAGTACTCAAAAGAATGAAGTCGTTAGATTAGTCATTATTTACTGTATAGGTGTTCCACACAATGAACTCTATCAATAATTTCCACCTCCATAATTTCAAAATATTAGAGCGCTATTAAAGATCTCGCCTAGTTACCGCCTAGTTACTATCATATTAAACAATGACAACAAACAATTTTATTAGATAAGAAAAAAGAAAGTTGAGGTTACTAAAGATTAAAAATTAATTATTATGGTACACGTATTATTGGTCTTCTTGGGATTGAAAGTGGGAGAGTAAAAGATTCATAACCGATTGCAATCCTGCTTGGCCAAATTCTTGTTTGATCAGAAAAGAGTGTAAGATCGATGGTAGATACTTGATCATGTAGCTAGAGTAGTTGGTTCACAACCATCATGTACACAAGCCAAGACATCACTGATCCCTGTAGTCCCTTGAGATAGTGAAGGAATCATAGACCTTCCCGTCACTGCTTTTCTTGTACTCCAAGAGAAGCGATGAGTGGTTAAATCACTTAAATGCAGTGAGCTTCGTGAAGCCGAAATCGGAATCTTTGAAAAGGCTCCGAGTGGTCTGCATGTTAGAATCAACATGGACTTATTACACATTAACATATAGTAAATTGATAATTAGCTTAATGTCAAAACTAGTTCAACATGGACACAAACTGTAAATCAATACTATTAACTTAATGAAGCAGTGTATCAATTCATTAAGGATAGTAATCCATTGCTTAGTCTACAAGAAAGGCTACAAGATTGTGATACATTAAGAATCTAACTAGGAAACCTCATCCGATAAGGAATGCTTTAATGGGAAGCTTCTTGAGGGTTAAGTCACCTATATAAATAGGGTTTTTGTCCATTTACCCCATTTCTAGGGATTTTTTTCCCACTAACCCCATTGAGTTTTTTTAATTCCCTCTTACCCAATACACTCTAAGGGAGTCTTCCCTAATACCCCATTAAGATTTTTTTTTTGTTTTTAATTTTTTTTTAATACCATTTTACCCCTCACCCCTTCTTTACTTAGAGAGAGAGAGAGAAAATAGAAGAGAGAGAAACCATAGGAGACTTTGCCGGAGCCCGTCACCGGTCTCCGGAATCCGGTCACCGGTCGCCGGATTCCGGTCACCGGCCGCCGGATTCCGGCCAACTTTCGCCGGATTCCGGTCACCGGAATTTGTTGAAAATCTCACCGGAAAGGTTTTTTGGCCCCCAATAGACATCTATTACCCCCCAATAGACCTCTATTGCCTCCTATTGCCCCCCAATAGACGTCTATTGCCCCGATAGTCTATTGCCCCTAATAGACGTCTATTGCCCCCCAATAGACGACTATCAGCCATGTATTGCCCCCCAATAGACGTCTATTGCCCTCCAATAGAACTTTCGGTAGCCGAAATAGGAACTAATCTTCCTAAAATTTGACAGATAAAACTTTGATTAAAGAAAAAAACGAAGAAATTATATCAATTTTAAAACGTCTATTGCCTCCCAATAGACGTCTATTGCCCCCCAATAGACGTTTCGATTACCGAAATGAGAACTAATTTTTCTAAAATTACACAAATATAACTTTAATTAAAGAAAAAAAGAGGAGATTACATTAATTTAAAATATCTATTGCCCTGCAATAGACGTCTATTGCCCCCCAATAGACGTCTATTGTCCCTCAATAAAACTTGTTTTTTCCTTTTTTTTTTTCTTTCCTTTTCGACCTTCTGCCCCCTATTTTACCAAAAAAGTAAAAAAATAAAAAAAGCAAGAGGGTTGCAGCTCAATCATAAAAAAACAAGTCAAGGTATGGACTATATGCAGGATGAGTAGGCTCCAATCTTCAAAGATTCTCTAATACTAGTTGTTGCAAGTCCATACAATAGATAATTAAGGAAAAATAAAAAGAAAAGGAGAAAAAAAAGATGGCTGCTCAGAAATCAAAAGATTCAAAACACCTACTATTCCCCTCATCTCATCTACCTGCCTTTCTCAGCCCCTCACTCTCTCCACTCCTTATCTTCCTCCGTCGCTCCTCTTCTTCTCCTCCGTTGAGTACATCCAGTGCGACGTTTCCAACGCCGAGGACTCCAAGGCCAAGCTCTCGTCGTTGACCGACGTCACTCACTCACTCACCTCTTCTACGTCACCTGGACCAGCCGATCCACCGAGGTCAGTCACCGCTTTGGAGTGGGATGAGATCGAGTTTCCGGATGCTACTGGTGGACCTGTAGCTCGAGGTGTTCGACGAATCGCCACGGCAGAGGAGGACTTGGGAGTGGAACCGCCGTCGTCGTCGACGGAGAAATTGTCGACTTTGAATTCGGCGTTGTGGTCGTTACTATGATCGACGATGAAGTGGTGCTGGACTAGGACCAGCCAGTCGTCGAGGTCGACTCCAATCTGGACAGAGTCGTCGAGGTCGATTCCTCCGGTGACGAAGCCGTGGTGGGCGGCCCGAGTCTGGAGGAAAGGGAGACGGCCTGGGTCCAGTGCCGGAGGGGAGAGAGAGCCTGGGTCGTGCGCCGGAGCCGGAGGTCAGTAGGGAGAGAGGGAGGGGCATAGAGAGAGGAGAGAGAGATCGGGATGTGTGAGAGATTGGTGTTGAGTGGCAATGGTTGTAATTGTTTAATTGGGCTGAGGGCAAAATGGTCATTTTCTATTAAATTGTGTATGTGGGAATAAAAATCTGTTGCTGGGGTAAGTGGGATAACTTTGGCTCATTTTGGGGCTTTTGGTCAAGATCCCATATAAATAAGATGAATTGGTCCCTAATTACTACCACGTTTTTTGCATATTGTTCTGTCCATTGAGAAGCAAGTTGGTAAATAACAGAAGACCATATTCAGTGATCGTGTTTGCAGCTGCAGAGATGGAATCCATGCCTATGATTGCTGAAGGTAAGCCTTGATCCTTTTATGATTATTGTCGAGTTGATGTGCATATGTTGTGAGCATGTATATGGTTTTTACAATTGGTATCAGAGCATAGGCTCACAAATATCAAAATCGTTTTAGGGTTTTGCAAAACAAACACAAAAAAAAAGGAGGGTTTTTGCTTTACGGGTCAAGTAACTGATCAGGTAACTGACCAGACCAAGTAACTGTACCTGGTCAAGTAACTGGCCACATAACTGGTCAAGTAACTGAACCTCAAAATCTTCCAGTGGCTCAGCCTAGAAGATCACAGAGAGCAAGAAAACCAACTTATGGGGGGGAAGAGAGTGACTACATTGTTTATCTGCAAGAAGCAGAAATTGAAATGGACTGTGCAGAGGACAATGATCTAACTACATTTAATCAGGCCATTGAAAGTACTGAATCACATCAGTGGCAGCTAGCAATGGAAGTAGAAATTGATTCCATGAGCCAAAATGCAGTTTGGGAATTAGTTGAACCTGACCCCAACCAGAAGCCTATAGGTTGTAAATGGGTTTTCAAAACCAAAAGATATGCAAATGGCAATGTAGAGAGACATAAAGCAAGATTAGTTGCCAAGGGTTTTACACAAAAGGAGGGCATTGACTTTACTGAGACTTTTTCTCCAGTTTCTACAAAAGACTCGTTTAGGATAATCATGGCTTTAGTGGCTCATTTTGATATGGAGCTACACCAGATGGATGTTAAAACAGCTTTTTTGAATGGTGAACTAGATGAAGTGATTTATATGAGGCAACCAGAAGGTTTTGTGCAAGCTGGAAGTGAAAACTTAGTATGCGAGTTAAGAAAATCAATTTATGGCCTAAAACAAGCTTCTAGACAATGGTACAAGAAATTTGATTTTGTGATTTCTACTTTTGGATTTACAGAAAACCTTGTTGATGAGTGCGTTTATTTGAAGACAGTTGGGAACAATTTTATTTTCCTAGTCCTCTATGTGGATGATATACTCTTGGTTAGCAGTAATATAAAACTGCTCAAAGATACCAAGAGCTTTCTGTCAAAGAATTTTGACATGAAAGACTTAGGAGAAGCATCCTATGTACTAGGCATTGAGATTAAAAGAGATAGGGACAGAGACTACTTGGTTTGTCTCAACAGAATTATGTTACCAAAATTTAAAAGAGATTTGGTATGGAGAAGTGTGCAGATGGAGAAGTTCCCATGTCCAAAGGTGATAAGTTAACCAAGAAGCAAAGTCTCAATAGTGATGTTGAAAAGGAGAATATGGAGTCAAAGCCCTATGCTAGACTCGTAGGAAGTCTCATGTATGCCCAAGTCTGCACTAGGCCAGACTTGTCTTTTGCAGTAGGGATTTTATCAAGGTTTCAATCCAATCCAGGCCATGAGCATTGGGTAGCTGGGAAGAAAGTGTTGAGATACCTGCAGAGAACTAAAAGCCACATGCTAGTTTATAGGCAAGTGGAGGATCTGAAACTCATTGGATTCTCAGACTCGGATTTTGCAGGGAATTATCCAGACTCCAAGAAGTCGACTTGTGGATATGTGTTCATGCTTACAGGAGGTGCCATTGCTTGGAAAACCATGAAACAAACACTTGTTTCAACTTCTACTATGCAAGCTGAATTTATTGCAGTATATGAAACTGTGTGTGAAGGACTTTGGATTAGGAATTTTCTCATGCAGACCAAAGTCTTGAGTCACATTGTGGCAGACACACTTGTGATTTATTGTGACAATGAGGCTGCAGTTTTCTTTAACAAGAACAGTAAAAGGTCAAATAATTCCAAGCATATTGATCTAAAGTATTACAGTGTTAGAGAAAGAGTAAAGCATGGTGAAATAGTTGTTTTGAGTATTGACACAAATTCATAGCTAGCAGATCCTTTCACCAAGGCCTTGTCAGTAGCAGCATTCCAGAAGCATACAACAAGCATTGGAGTTTTAGCTAATCTAGACGCTTAGGTTCAGTAGAGAGTTAGTCCAGTTGGAGCAATTTAAAATTTTAAGGTTCCTGAGTTCTTGTATTTTCGGTTGTGATATTTTTTACTTTTGTTTATCACAACTTATTTGTAATGGCAGTTTATTATTATCAATAAAATTTCGAAGTGCAGCTTTATTGTTTTATTTTGGAAATTATCATCTTGTTTTGAATGTCATACTTGCTATCAGATGGCTTAAATCATGTATAGTATGATGTTAAGGTTCAAGCAATAATTTTAAGCCATCAGTGTTTAGTAAATTTGCTTGAGTTTCTGGTTTTAGAAACATAAAGTAGGACCTAATATATGTTTACTTGTTGATACACATTAACATATATTGTATCACTTCTGGTTTGACATATGTGGATTGCAGGAGCTTGTGTTTGTGGTTTTGAAACTCTGCATTTTTGTTAAAATGTATACTGTTTCTTGCTTTGCATAAGTAACTGTGATCTGACCATGTTGGAATGGATTTTCGATTTGAGTTTGTTGTCTGGCGCGAACTACAGTAAGTTGAGTAGTATCTAACATTTTCTGGTGCAAATTATCAAGCTTAATATGTGTCAGTCCAAGGGGGAGATTGTTAGAATCAACATGGACTTGTCACACATTAACATATAGTAAATTGATAATTAGCTTAGTGTCAAAACTAGTTCAATATGGACACAAACTGTAAATCAATACTAGTAACTTAATGAAGCAGTGTATCAATTCATTAAGGATAGTAATCCATTTCTTAGTCTACAAGAAAGGCTACAAGATTGTGATACATTAAGAATCTAACTAGGAAACCTAATCCGATAAGGAATGCTTTAATGGGAAACTTCTTGAGGGTTAAGTCACCTATATAAATAAGATGAATTGGTCCCTGATTACTACCACGTTTTTTGCAAATTGTTCTGTCCATTGAGAAGCAAGTTGGTAAGTAACAGAAGACCATATTCAGTGATAGTGTTTGCAGCTGCAGAGATGGAATCCATGCCTATGATTGCTAAAGGTAAGCCTTGATCCTTTTATGATTATTGTCGAGTTGATGTGCATATGTTGTGAGCATGTATATGGTTTTTACACTGCACTGGTCCGAAACCTGATAAGTGGCTCCCTAGCTCCTCCACCAACAACTGCATGGATTGTTCCATTCACAGTTCCGGAATAATGAGATGTTTCCGAGTTCACACACTGGTTCTGATAAATTGGGCATGTTCTTTCATAGTTGTGGATATGGCCGAAAAATGCAATGTCCACCTTGCACTTCTGCCAAAGCTTTTGTAAGTTTTCCCTTGCCATTGGTTCTCCAAAAGAACCATCATTCCAATAAGCCGAGGAATAACCAAGAACGCGATGAGCAGCGAAAATCAGCCAAGGCTGTTTCTGCCTGTCAGCCGATGCAAGGCATTTCTCAATGAATTTGTACAGCTCTGAACCTTCTCTCCAATCATGCTCACTGTCTGCTATGCAGAAGTGGAACTTTCCATAATCTGTTGAGTACCTGTGTTTAACAATTCCGATATGGTTTTCATTAGGAGCTTCAATATATCAGATCTTGCTTGTCAAACAAGTCTTATATAGGAGAATTTAAGTAGTATACCAGAACTTAGCTCTGTTCTCAGCAGGCACATAGAACATAGTCTCGGCTACCACACCACATTCACCACCCTAATCATTACCGTCGGAGAAGGATCCTGTCCCTGGTACATCTCTTTCATGATTGCCACTGTTGGAACAGTTGCTGTAAGCTACAGAGGAAAATAAATGTAACATACAGTTTTATATCTCAAAATGATGTTTCCAAACCTTGCAACCATATATGGTACAGTTGATGCAATCGGCTTCACCTGCGATGTGAACTGATCCCACTGTGAGATGTATCCATTGGAATAGGCCATATCTCCTATGTGAAAAACTATGTCAACTCCATCCAACTCCTTGACCAGTTGATCCCTGGTAATGAGAGATCCGGGCTGATAATCAGCATATTCGTTAGAGCCGTCACGCTCGGCCTGAAATTTGTGGGAGGAAAGGAAAGCACGCAATTTATTCTCATTTGCATGAACAAAGATAAACATCTAGGCATCTATAGTCCTCCGATATATTTTCTTGAGGTTACCTTTCCCATGTCACCAAACATAACAACATGCTGCAATGAGTCCTGCCCAGGATAAGGTGATGACTTGAAAGAGTAGGACTTGCTCCAGATATAAGAACTATTAGATAAACTATGGCCAAGCTTGTAAGTGTACCTGCAGGCATAGACAATCAGCATATAACATCCTTCAGAACAGAACTGCCATCTCAAATGATATTCTTATAGTTTCATGTAAAAGAAATGAATCTAGTATTCAAGCTGCATACAAAGAATTTGGCCACAAATCTTTCAGAAAACCTGTGTGGATGAAACCAGGATCGCGCCAGCCAACTGTTCGGGCTGGTGGACCTGCAAAATGTGGCATTCAGTTGGTTCTTCTGTTCAAAAACTTCAAATCAAACTGATCATATGATCCATACCGCACATGGTCTCTCGAGTAAAAGTTAATGTTCCTGCTGGAGAGCTAGTTTGAGACTCTCCCTTGATACCCCAATATTCAACAAGAGGTACAGCTTCATCAATATTATAGCCGCTTGTCCAGGTCACTGTCATCTGCATTAAGAGCAAACAAAATTTTCATAACTTGTTGCACATCTATATAACCAAAGAATAAGTACTAAATCCTAATGACATAAACTTACTTCATCCCAGTGCTGCCCTAGAGCAAGACGGGGGTAAAGGGGTGCCTTTGGATTTGCAAAAGTTATAACATTAGAAACAGCTACCAGTTTTGGCTGCATTACAAAATATGAACTTGAGTCAATATATAATATGGACTACTAAAATTTTGATACTGAATCTGTGATGTGAAATATTGTAGGAAGCAAGCGATTAGCTGAAAGAGAGGTAACACAAACGCACATTTGACAGCCCACCGGAGAATAATGCAAATGAAAAATCTTCCCTTTGATTGATCAATTGAAATTTTAAAGATGTTTTTCCTGTCTTTGAATAATCAGAATTGGAATCATTGGCAAACCTGTACTGAAACGAGAACAAGAAGATCTCAGTACTAATAGAACATACAAAGTGCTATAATATCTAACTGATAAAGAAATATGTTGCAACAAGCCAAGAATATGTACCTTTATAGGAGCTGTGCCTATACATGGAGCATATAGGTCATCATTAAGTGTACAAGTCGATGAACTGCCATAATAGACTAACTTCTTTAATCTACAAGCTTTCAATATAAAGGTAGAGGAAACTAAAGGACAGTGCAGAAAACATCATATGAACGATTTATGAGGGCTTGTAGCTCCAGTGGTTTAGAGCATTATATTTTATACGTATATCCAAGAGGTCGAGATCAAATTCCCCCTTCAATACCAGTAGTTATCAAAAAAGGAAAAAGGTTACACTCTCTAGTGTACTATGTTAGACACTCTCTAGTAGCTATTACGGAATAACCAGCGATTCATATCAGACTAAGGTTTTGTTAAGTACAAGTATAATATATATAGAATTTTAGTCATCAGAGGAGTAATTTAGATGGACATACTTGAAATTTGCAGGAGAAAAGACTGCCAACCAATCAACTTCAGAAGGCTTGGGAGTGCCAACTTCCACCGTTACCCATTGAGAATCTTCCCCCTGCAGCACTTGTTCTTCATGACAAAAAGAACGTGGCTAATAGTAAAAATAAGTAGCTAGTTGATATACTACATTACCTTGGTGCCAAGAAGGACTGGGTTTGCCGTGACAGAAGCATTTTCATGAAGCTTATAAACATCTCTCTGGATTTGAATCTTGGACAGTGGCTGTACCCCATCACCTCCATGCTTATTGTGACTATGAACTGCTGTTAAATTCAATAAGAAAACCGATAACAGGGCAAGTTTAAGGGACAAGAAGAAGCTGAAGCTCTCCAGGCCATAATGTGTGTGAGTGATGTGATCCAAAATGATCAAACATTTTATAGAGCAGTCGCCAACCAAATGTGTCTTTAGTCTCTAACACTCATTGTCATCTTTTGAGTGTAGACATGTATGTTATATTAATGCACTTATTTCTTCTTGCCTTTTCTAATTGATAATGTTCGTATTTGACATTTTGACTAGTCATTTTGTTGCTAATTTGTAAAAATACTTTCTTCAACTCAGACAAAAGGAAAAGATGAATAAAGGATGGATTAAGATGCTGGCGTTCTGATGACTGCTTGTTAAGCCTGTATCACGTGAGATTAAATAATATCTCAAATAGTACTCAAAGTTCTCTTTCTGATTATCTTCCAAGAAAAGCCATTCAACTGAAAAATCATATAAATAACTTTTCTGCAGAAAATAGGGTCTTCTTTCTCAGAATTCTTACCTGAGTGATTATAAAATTATATATGGTTAATTAAAAACCCTAATGACCTGACAAATGGTGTTTTTATATATCCAAATCAGTAGCATAAGCAAATTAATGTGAACACATCCCAAATACAGGAGGTCTTTAAGCATAATTTAGCATAGTCCATGCATCAAACACAGGGTCAAGATAGACTGTTATTTGAATATATGCTTAAACCAATCTGTATCAAAAGAGGGGAGGGGAGGGGAGAATGACATATAGGTTGACCAAATAATATTCTGTAAGACTGTAACAAATGAACTGTGGATTTCATTTGATACCAATTCTGATACCCTAAAATCAGTTGTATAAACAACTTATTTTCTCAGTGGTAAGTTTCTTGTCAAGTGTACATCCACAGTTTGATCATCGAAAGTGTAAGATGATCTACTTCATCATTTAGCTAAGGTAGTTGGCTCACAACCGTCATGCACGCATGCCAAGACGTCCCTGTAGTCCCTTGAGATAGTAAAGGAATCATAGACATTACCGTCACTGCTCTTCTTGTACTCCATGAGAAGTGATGAGTGGTTAAATGCTGTGAGTTTTACAAAGCCAAAGTCTTGATCTTTGTGAAGGCTCCAAGTGGTCTGCACTGGGCTAAATTCTGATAAGTGACTGCCTCCTCCTCCAACAACAATGTGGATTGTTCCATTCACAGTCCCAGAATAATGGGATTTTTCTGTGTTTACACATTGATTCTGCAGCACAAAATTTGAATATTCATGCATGAGGCAAATAAAACGTGTGTGGAAAATCCGAAAGTGTTGCAGTTTCACAGTAAATGCCATTGTGTTTTGCATACCTGGTAAATGGGGCATATTCTTTCATAGTTATGGACATGGCCATAGAAAGCAATATCCACCTTGTACTTTTGCCATAGCTTTTGCATGCTTTCCCTACCCATTGGCTCTTCAAATGAACCATCCAACACATAATATAAGTTGGAGGAATAACCAAGAACACGATGAGCAGTGAATATCAGCCAAGGCTGTTTCTGCCTGTCAACTGATGCAAGGCATTTCTCAATAAATTTGTACTGCTCAGTTCCTTCCCTCCAGTCATGTTCAGTGTCAGCTACACAGAAGTGGAACATGCCATAATCTGTTGAGTACCTGTAAACAACAATTACAGTTGATTTCTTTAAGGGGATTAAGATACATAGTTGAAGACTTAGCCTACAAGAACCCACTATGATATATTTTGAAACTAGCCCGCTGAATGACTGGTGGTACAGTTTTTCTGTTTTCCTTAAAAATAACATAAAACATAAACTCATATAAAGTCTCTAATGTAATCAGCCATAGTAAGTAGTACAAGTTATTTACCAGAACTTAGCTCGGTTCTCGGCAGGAACATAAAACATAGTCTCAGCTAGCACACCACATTCACCACCTGCATCATTACCGTTATAGAAGGATCCGGTCCCTGGTGTATCTCGTTCATGATTACCACTGTTGGAGCATTTTATGAAGTTTCAGAGGACAATGTGAACTTATATATATCAAACAGATGTGTTCATTCACAGGAATAAGGATAAAACAAGTTTACATACCTTGCAATCATATATGGTACAGTCGATGCAATAGGCTCAACCTGTGATGTGAACTGGTCCCACTGTGAGATGTATCCATTGGCATAGGAGATGTCTCCTATGTGGAAAACTATGTCAATGTTATCTAAGTCCTTGATCAGTTGATCAGTAGTATTGAGTGAACCCGGCTGATAATTACTGTATTCATTTGAACCATCGCGCTCAGCCTGAAATTCGTGGGAGGAAAGCAAACTCAATCTTGTATGAACATAGGTAACCATGGAGAGAGCTAGTTATAGAAAATAAATGCTACATATGTCTGACAAGTGTTCATGTAGTGGCCAACATTTTCCACCAAGGTTGATACCTTTCCCATGTCTCCAAATATAACTACACGCTGCAATGAGTCCTGACCGGGATATGGTGATGACTTGAAAGAGTAAGACTTGCTCCAAATATAGGAACCATTAGATGACCTATGACCGAGCTTGTAATTGTACCTGCATATACACATAACAGCCTTAGGTACAGAACAGATATCTCTTTACAGTTCATTTTAAGAAATCAAATTAATATTGAAGCTGCATACAATGAATTTGGCCAAAGGTCCTTTAAGAAACTAGTGTGGATGAAACCAGGATCGCGCCAACCAACTGTTCGAGCTGGTGGACCTGCATTACAAGAAGAACTCTTAGATTAAGGTCTATTATGTGGCATTTACGTGGGTAAATTAGATTGATCATATGATCCATACCACACATGCTCTCTCGTGTAAAAGTCAATGTTCCTGCTGGAGATCGGGTTTGAGCCTCTCCCTTTAGACCCCACTCAACAAAAGGTACAGCTTCATCAATGTTATAGCCACTTGTCCAGGTTACTGTCATCTGCATAAGAGAACAAGAACATATTTAGAAACTTGGTTGCATATATATTCTTACCCACTATCATCCATTACATTTTTGCTTACTTGAGTTCTTAGCCTCAACAATAATGGGTTCAATCTGGAGCCAGTGGAGACTCCATGAATTTATGAAAATACTGAGTCATGTATGTATGAACTTACTTCATCCCATTGCTTTCCTTGAGCAAGACGAGGGTAAAGGGGTGCTTTCGGATTCAAGAAACTTATAGCACTAGAAACTGCCACCAATTTTGGCTGCATTTGATGAATATATACTTAGAAAACAAATGCCTTTATTGAAACCACACACACAGGGTTAAACTGTTAAGTAGACATTAGTATTTCAAATAGCAACCACTGAGCTGGAAGAGAGGATAAATAAGCATACGTTTGATAGCCCGCCTGAGAACAATGCAAATGAAAAATCTTCCCTTTGATTGATCAACTGAAGTTTGAAAGTTCCTTTGCCAGTCTTTGTATAATCAGCACTGGAATCATTCGCAAACATGTACTGAAATGAAAGCAACAAAATTCAGTACGACAGTTCTTATAGCATATTAAAAGCCCTATAATTTCCTCAAATTCGAAGATATATAGATGATACAGCAATAACACACACCTTGATCGGAGCTGAGCATATGTATGGAGCCTGTTGTCTGGAGTCGGTAGATGGACAAGTCGATGAGCTGCCATAATATATAGATTCATTTTTATGACACTGAATTGTATTTATCCAAGCAATGCACTTGATAAAAAGGTTAGAACATTACTCGAAATTTGCAGGAGAAAAAACTGCCAACCAATCATCTCCAGAAGGATTAGGACTATCAACTTTCACAGTTACCCACTCAGAATCTTCTCCCTGAACATAAAGTGACCCAAACTCATTTTAAAAAAAAAAAAGATATCTGGCAATTAACAGTGAAAAGATCAAGTAGTTGAAGTGCAACACGTACCTTCATACCAAGAAGTGCAGGGTATGCTTTGAGCGAAGCATTTTCATGAAGCTCATAAACAGCTCTGTGGATTTGAACCTTGGAAAGCGGCTGAACCCCGTCGCCTGCATGCTTATTGTGGCTATGAGCTGCTGTGTAATGCAACAAGAGAACCAGTATCAGAGCAACTTTCAGGGACAAGAAGCTTGAGCCCTCCATTTGTGCTTGGGGAAGGCTAGTTCCCAATGAGTTTGACGAACCTGTCCGAAAAATGAACAAACCCCAATGAAAACTACAGCATTGATGTCTCAGCCAAATTTGTAACAGGCCAACAAATCACTCTCCATTTAAAACATTTGTTTCCATACTTGGGTAAATATAATATCTTTCCTTTTAAAACTAAAGAGGAATATTCCTTCTTTCCATTTGGATGTAGAAGTTTTCGTATTTGCTTCTTCATCTTGATGCTTCTGTTCAAGTTTCTTTCATTAAAAGAGAGAGAGAAAAAATGGATGGCCCTACGATGGTGTCATGTTGACCTTCTTGTTGAGCCTGTTCCAAGTAAGATACTCAAACACACTAGTGCTAATATCCCCAATATTGTAATCTTCCAAGAAGCTGCATCCAACGGTTTTTTCTTCTTCTTTTTTTTTTTTCTTTTTGTTCGATTCAAAGGTTTCTGTAGCCAAAACCCACTATAATTATATAAACAAAAAACATAATTCCACACTCCCACGCCTTTTGTTACGTAATGATTTTTTGGAATTCTCAGTTAGTCTTATTATACAACCTTGCAGTATAAGGTAGCAATGAGCTGCCAAATGGTGTTTTTGTGTAACCAAATTAGTAGGATAAGAGAACTTCATGTGAACACGGTACCAAATTGAGAGAGCCGTCCCTAAGAATACTTGGGGCATTTGCTTTAGTCCAAACATGTGAATCTGAATTCTGAAAATATCTATATTAAATCAATCATACTCTGCATCAAACTTTTAAGGGACCATGTTCTACACAATATAGTCTATGAAATGGGACCAACTCCAGCCCTACCTACTTTGTTTCACGTTCGCATCTGTCGTGGCCCCTCAGGTGTCTCATAGTCAACTAGGAGGGTTAAAATGGCTTCAGAGCCTTCAATCAAAGAAACTATAGACAGAGTTGATCAAGGTCAACAAGAGAATTTAACCCAGCTCGTTCAAAGCTTGCTTTACATATGGAAAAATGTGGTTTTTCTTTCATTAGTTAAAGCCCTTACTAGACTACAGAAAAAAAAAAATTAAAAATTAAATTATTAAAAAAAAAAGTGCAGGGGCAGGGCACAGATGCTAGTCTGGTGCTTCAGAATTCTTTCACTTGTTTCCATCTCCACGCTTTAAGAACGTAGGGGCAAGCAGCTTCTCAAGCTCCACTAAGCTGAAACCACCGAAACAGGGTCAGTAACTGAACAGAAACATAAGGTCTGGTTCATGAAATGAAGCGCACAAAATCTATCGTCCACTTACATCTGAAATTTCTCAAGTGCTTCCTTTCGTTTCATCATAAATAGATCACTATCTTGAGGTACATTGATTAAATTAGTGCCTACAGAAGGTTGAAACAATAAAACTGAGTCAGAAAGACAAGAATAAGTGAGCAAAAAGCAACATGCATGCGGCACAGCATTTGAGTTAGTCCAGAAGCATCTTATAGCGTCTAAATGGAGTTTCCATTGTTGCTTCCAACAGCATTCAATCTTAAGACTTCCTGGACTTTCCATTTGCTGTCTATTTAAGGTCAGGCTCCATTCTTTATAGTGCAGCCAACTAAAGAATGGTGTTGTGCCTTCATCCCACAAAGGAATGAAGCTATTCCATTTGCAGTAGGCATTAAAATATCCCCTAAAATGTGTAGAATAACACTATAAATATAAGCGGTCCTTACAGGCTAGTGGAGCTTCTCTTTTCATCTCCACATCTTTGTGAACCTTCAGAGACGCTGGTGTGTCAGACTGCTGGACACCCTGTTCAACAATAGCAAGAGTAACTTATTATATTGTAGCAATTTCATAAATTCAACATTCAAGTGAAACTTATAATTAGATCATTATCATCTAGTGAATGCATCCGTTAATTTGAAATTTAAAAAAGAAAAAAAGAAAAAAACACTTTTCAAGTTAAACAATGATAATTATTGTTTGAGGCCACAACTACAACCGAAAACTAGCCTCTGAGATTAAAAAATCTTACTGGTAGATGTGAAGCATCTACATCTTCAGAGAGACACTTGAAAAATTCTAGGCTATTGGGCTAACACAAGAAGTATTTGATACCTTCTTCCTTTCCCGCCTCTTCAGAATCTTCATATGGCATTTCTTGATGTAGTGCATCAAATGATACCGAGAATGCCTAGAGCACAAGTACTCTTGGATTTTCGGGTTCGAAGTTAGCCACTCACTTATATCTCTGGATTTCACAACGTCGTCTCTATTCAAAGATTCTAACCAAATATAAACCGGTCTCCACTGATCAGTGCGTTGAAATCGAGCATGTGGAATATCACCTTGATCTTCTTCTTTCTCCTAATTTGTCAATAATATTATAGAAATAACATCAAAACTTATCCATTAGACAACAAAATGCTCACTTAACTCCCATTTCGACGTTTGTAACGGTTTTTCTCCCCATAAATTTACATCATCTTAAATTCTAACCCTATCTAGAACACCACAAACCTCAATTTCCTTGTTAATTTTTGCACTTGGTTCACTTCCCTTACTTCACAGTTCACACTAATAATTCTGAAGTCAAGCCTCCCAAGTCTCAAAGTAACCGATCCCAATTAGCTTAATTACATGAAAATTAAACTGAAACCTAACGATTAGCAAAAATGAAACGCAAATCATAAGAATTAGGACCTGATTGGCGGACCTCATGCAGTTCTGGATAGCGATGAGGCGGTGACAGACGTCAAGGCGAGGCATGGATTTGATGCCTTCAGGTATGAAATCGAAGTTGGAGTCGATCCAGGCCTCGACCTCGTCCATGGACACAGCTTTGGCCTCGGGGAAAGACGAGAGCCAAGCTCGAGCCATGGTCTCCCATTCTTGCGATTGCTCGCTGTTGTCGGTGTCGGAGACCTTCTGCTCTGCTTCTTCTTCTTCTTCTTCTTCAGATGCTGCTGCTGGTTCTGCTAGGGTTTCCTCTGCAGGAGGGCTCGACATTTTTGCGTCCCGCGAAGAAGAAGAAGAAGAATTGTTTTGATTTTCTTTTGGTGCTAAAATTGGGTTTTTAAAGTTGCAAGCTTGAGGATATCAGCAAAACGACGTCGTAGGGGAGTTGTTATTTTCATTTCCTTTTTTGCAAAACAAAATTTTTATTTGCTGAGAAAACCCCTATATGCAGTAAACTCTCTATCAAGTTTTTGAATTAACTAATTTGGTTTGAGGGGCTGGCTATTGATTAGTCCCCTCAAATTCGACTCATAATCAAGACTAGAGAAACGTTTTCAAATGGGAAAGGAAACAAATCCACCAAATATCAAAATTTTAAAGTGGTTATTGATCTAATTATATAGCCGTCACATCTCATATTTTAACAAAATGGTACCGGTAAATAGGCAAAATTTCAAAATTTTAACTATGTAAATGTTGTACTGTGCCTAACCATGTCAGCTATCTAGTCTTGTGGGCTTTGGCTATCTTTTTCTTTCTCTTCTTATCAGCCTTCGGCACTTTAGTTTTCCGAGCTTCCCTCTTCTCTTCTTTCACTTTCTTCTTGTTCTCTTTTCTAGCAGCTTTCTTATCAAGAGGATCCTGTGCCTTGGATTTTGATGGGGAATTCCCTTCTGAGTCACTTGAGCTTTCTTCATCTGTACCAGAGTCAGACTCGGTCTCATGAGCTTCAGGACCACCAACCGGATCGACCAAGGACTCTTCCAGGGCATTACCATCATGTTCCTGATCTTTCTCAGGTGGAGCTGGTTGGCCTTTCGGAAGAGCCTCCTTTAATCCTGTAATAGTTTTATAGTACATGTCTCCAGTGTCCTCACCACTGGTTAATCGTATTACGTCCGCCTCCGCATTCTTCACGTTATCTAGCGTCTTTGGAATGTATGACTGGAAATAAGAGGAAAAGGAAAGAACAAGTGAATATCCTAAACTTTTGGGTACCCACAATTAGACCAAAATGCAATCTTGTTTAAAGATACAAGGAACTGGTTCAATAACGCAGTTGCAGTCTCATCACCTGCACAAATACAGCATCTGCAATTTCCTCCTCTGCTGTCATATCTCCTCTTGCCATGATTTTTTGTTGTACCTGAAGCCAAACACGTATTTATGATATACTAACTAATAGGAGCCCAAGAATTCATAATAGAGAGCAAAAGGAACCGAACCTTCTCCAGATAACTGTCTATATCATCATCAGCAATACATGGATCCACTATAAAGTCAAAGAGCTCTCGAATTGCCATGACAGCTACACCATGTTTTTTGAAGAAATCCTGTGTACCACCAAATGCTTGATAAGCTCATAGATCTGAATACATAATGTGCTACTTCCCAAGACAATGATAAACTACAGCCAGCGAATTTGGTGAGACGAACTTACGGATACATGGACACAATCTTCACGTAGGAAATCAAGAGCATGAGGGTGGTCGAGATCAACTGATTGAGAGACATCGATGATATACAAGTGGCCCTGCGATCAAGGGAAGATATAAATAAAATTTATATATGAGTTTGATCTTTAGGGTGGTTGATTGCAATACTCACCTCAAAATAAAGTATGTTGTATTCACTGAGATCTCCATGCACCAGTTTGCACTTCTGATATAATGTTCGCATAGCAATAACCATCTGGAATATAAAAAAATCACTGACTTTATTCCAGAAACAAGAAGAAATATCAATTGTAAAACCTAATAGAAAAACACATTGTTATCAAAGGTTGCCCAATGATAATGTATAGAGTAGTGGGCCGCAAGTATGAGAGTTTTCAGGGCATGTGTACAAAGATATGAGCACACCTCCATATAACCTTCTCGTAGCTTGTCAAGTGATAATGCAGCATCCTTTAGGCGTGGCGCTGCCCAACCATCCTTACCTGTAATAGAATACAACAGTCAAGAGTACTGTAACCAGAAAATGTTAAAAGTATCGGTTCCGAAGCCTAGACTCAAGATTGACAACCACTTGGACTTGCCAATATACATAAAACGGGTTAACATTCAAAGTAGGCACCACAGAATACCTATGAATTCCATCACCAGAACATGAAGTCTTAGAGGACCTACTTCTGGGCACCTAATTCCTTCAGCCTTTAGCCTGCATTTTAACAAACCATCACAAATCAACTGGCTTGGAAAAACCAGCTTAAAAATAAAATCATAGACTCAGAGGGGCTGGAAGACGAATTTTATAAGTTCAGGCTAAAAGCAATGTGCATATGTTTTAGAGAGAGGTGCAGACTCGTGAATGTTAAATTAGCGATGCCTGTCAGCAAAAGAACTAAATGTACCCATATAAAAGTATTGTTAGTCTAACCTGATCAAATTCCTTTTTTCTTTCTCGGCCCATGTCTTCACCATTTTCCTAGGATTGTGCTTGCAGTATCCATGTCTGAACCTGTAGTCCCCTTGTACATATCTATCCCTATCCCTGAAGTTGTTCAGACAGCAAAACGAGTAAGACAAAGTGAAAGATACTAATAAACACATACAAACAAAACCCAGCACACTAACTGAATCTCAAAAACTGTAAAATCTTATCTTCCCTGTACTATACTCTATGGTTGCTTGGTCAAATTCTCCATCAAACTTACTACCAAAAAGGAATAATTTGAGAAAAGTACACAATGAACCTCAATACAAAAAGTAGATGATGAAACAGTGTTTCACAATTTTTTTCAACAGAAACCTACATGGTGAATGCATCTGGTACATTGCTAAAATTTTGTTTAGTCATTGGAATAAGATAACAGTTTAAGTGAACTTACTTAAAAACAAGAATAGAGGTTTTGAAGACTTTGATTGCCAGTTCCCCGCCATCAGCTTTTGTTGCATGATAAACATTTGCCTGTTCAAGAAGAAAGAATAGTTTGTCAATAAGAACAAATGGAGAAAAACACGAAAATGATGAATCAGAAGTTCCAAGAAAAATTAGTAGTCATCAACCAATCATCACTAAAGAAATATTAACACGGTGTCAACCAATTAGATTCCGGAATAACAAAAATAAGCATACTTCTTTCCCAGTAGAAATGCAGCCATTGATATCCTTAAACACTCCGCGATTCAGCATTTTGAATAACACCATCCGAGTTCTAGGATCAATAGCCTGGTAAAATTATGCCAACCACCAAAACCAATAAACAAAACTGCATTGTTCGAAATTCACAATGATTAAAGAAAAACCAACATGGATAAAATGTGGTGTTCTCATTCACCTGCTCAACAGTGGCACGATCCGCCTTCTCAGTAGTCTTTGTTCTTCCAGTGGCCATGTCCCGAACACTTTCCCTAATCGCAGTCGTCACAGAGTTGGACATCCCAACATGCCTCCCTTCCCACTCCTAAACCCAACCAAATGTAAATTTTGCAACCAAATTACCTCCTAAACTCACCAACTTGGTAATAAAATTAACTTTTACACACACCAATGACGCAATCAATCGACGAATTCTACTTTTCGGTTTTGCAATTTTACCTCTAACGGCGAAGCTCGGATGTGAGTGGAGAACCTCTGGTTGCGATTAGAGAGAGGCTGAAGAGTAGAGGAGTTAGGGCGAGAGTGAAGGCCCCCATGGGCATTTGGGCGCCGCGAATTGATAGTGAAGGCGCCTTCAACTGCGTCGTCGTCCTTGGAATCCAAATAGTCCAATGCATCTCCGATGTCCGAGTCCGATGACCAGTCCTCTTCCTCATCCTCTTCTACTACTACTTCTTCTTCTTCTTCGGCTTCAGGAGCAATCGCTTCAGTCTCTTTCACTGATTTTGTTTCTTCAACGGCAGCCATTTCTGGTTTGTTCTTTCTGATTATTGGGAAAGGGAAAATCAGTGAAGACGAGGCTTTGTGAGGGGAAGGAGACGAGTCGAAATGAGTGGAGCGGCTAGTGTGGGTTTTCAAGTTTGATTCTTTTTTTGAATTAGGGTTTTCGGGGTCGTTTAGTTAGTTTGGCTTCTGAGTTCTGAAGCGGTCCGGGTCGGTTGCAGTTCGCAAAGTACGGTTCGTTGGCGCGCGCCACGTTGGACGAAGCAAATTCATTTTTCCATTTTCTTTTTTTAAAAGGGAGATTTTTTTTTTTTTGGTAAACAAGAAATGTGAGAAATTTAACCCCAAGAAATGACATTTATCTGGGTTGTCTATAGGGTTATAGAATAATGAAATTTCGGAGTCTGAAACTGTTAAATTAGTTCATCAAATGTTTACAATATAGTAATTCCTAGTTCCAGAGTCCCATAAAATTTTCACCTTCTCACGGACATTTTACCATAGTGACACACAGGTCTCCGTTTAGTAAGCGAATGGTCTTGGTGACACATTGAAAGAATTGAACTATAAGTTGAGGGCCGTTAGGCCATTAGCCGTGTGATTACAGTGAACCACACGAGGGGTTAAGAGCAGATAAAAGGAAGTTTAGAACTTTCGACTGCAAGTCTCTTTAAGTTGTATAAATTTGAAAATCACAAATTAGATCCCAGATAATGTAACAGTCAGAAAACAGCCTTTTGGAACTATGGAAATTAGGCATTATCTACCTCATTTGCACCCTCTTCAGGGTGTGACTACAAACAATGAATGCTACAATTCAACTTGTATTGCTAAAGCAATAGGTTACATCAACAAAAATAACATCTATTATGTATTTAAGAATTTAGGGCCTCAAGTTGTTTCCGAAGCTCTTCTAGGTCATCAACAGTAGTATCTGTGGCTTCAGCAGGTGGTTTTTGGAAGTCATCCGCACTGGGAAGCTCCCGAACAAGACCTTCTGGAAGAGTATCTGAAGACAATAGACAAAATTAAAGAAGAAGAGAAGCGAGGCAAACAAACACAACCAGGGGAAGATTTGGCTCCCCAAAGAGCAGATCAAACATAGTTATATACTTTCTTTTCCAAGAAGCATTCACTTTCTGAAGGAAAACTTCCTTCCTAAGCAGTCATGACTCCTACTAATGAATTATTTGCTCCAGGAGAAATATTGAACATTCAGTGAAATCTTTCTGATTGTAAGAAGTTGAAAAGTGAAGGATGAATTACCTGAACGTTTGGCCTCTATCCTATCTGGCTCAGTATCATCAACAACGCTGAAAAAACAACAACAGATGCACTTAGTTCAATTTTAAACTGTTAGTTTATGACACAGCGTGATATCCATGGATTGCTTCCATTTCCATAAAGCTCTTCCTCTAAAATGCATGCAAATCTGTTGTCTTTAGTGTAAGAAAATATCCCCAGCCATCTTTATTTTTAACAAGGCCTAGGCATTAGTGAGTTTGTAATGTGACGAATTCCATTATTAGTCAAAGCACCTTATTTCCCATTCATTATCAAGATGGAGTGGAGCTTCTATTACAGATGATGATGCGTCAGATTCCATCTTTGCTTTACTAGCAGCATCCCTAGCCGGCTTTGCAAGCAAGTATTCTTTCTGCACAGTTAATATTATATCTAGCATCAGTAATGAAATTACATAATGTAACGTCTAATCACCAATTCCACCATTGGGTGCACTAACGCTGGATCTGACTTTCTTACCTGACGTTCCAGACAAGCAAAATTTGAACACTGAGGATTTGGCCTCATTTCCATGGTGGGGAAGAAGTCTTTAAGAGAATTATATCCCTGCATCAAACATGGAAGATGAATCCCAGCTGATGCTGCTTTCCTATTACAGAATAGATATCTCACGCGCACGCGCACGCACAACACACACACACACAGAACTTAACATACGACTTACCAAGTATGGGGAGACATTTCCAAAGTTCAGCAAGTATTTGAGTGTATTCTGAACTAGCAGCCCAGCAACAACTCCCTATAAAATCAAATGAAATCAGTTGCTACAAGAATAACAGCGTAGTATTGCACATCCTGCATCCAACATTGACATATCCCTGAGACCGATTCTAGATTGTCCGAAATGTCTATAAACTAGAGAATAACTAAGCCAGGCTCCATCCTCCGCCAAAATTAAAATCAGTGTCAAGATTTTCATTTTTCCTTTTCATTCATGGGTTTAGCAAGTTCGAATAATAAAAGATCCAAATATAAAGCCACCAAGAGATGGACGAGAAATTTATTTACCATAGTAGTAGGTAAAGATGCAGCACAAACCCCTTCTCGCTTAAGTGTGCGTTCATCTATTCCAGATGCTACAACCTGAGAAAGAGATATATAAGGAACAAATAATAGGCTGATCTTCAATTCTTCATCTTTCTTATTCCTATATTCAGAACCCTCCTACATCATCAAAATTCATATAAACCCACAACAACAAAAAACAAAACAGAACAACATACCAAAGGTGGGGCACATGCAAAACAGGCAGTTTCACCAGGTATAAGCAACTGAATATGACCTGAAACAGCATCCTCAGAAACACCTGCCATTTATGTTCTTCATGTGAATTTTCATTGTAAAGTATAGATAGATCTATAAATGATATGCACCAGGCCATAAATGGAATACAACCAAAATGATTTTCAAAATATAGCCTGTATGACTATAATTAAGAAAAATTATGCAAAATCATGTTTGTATTTCATCATAGGTGAGAGAATGTTAGACCATACATACGTCATATACAAACATAATCATATATGTACGACTAATATGCAGCTCACAGTTCTCACCCACTCCATTTCAGCCATTTATATCTGATCTAAGAGCTGAGAAGTGAATCCGGATCAGGTCCTTTACTCTTTATTAGATCTGACCCACTATGCATCATAATGAATTTGACCTACTATGGGTACTACAATATTACATTCATGGTAATCCAAAATTTCAAATACAGGAACCAGTTTGCTTACCAGACTCCATCCATGTCTGATTCAGTTCATTGCAAGCCTGATTAACAGCCATTCGAGCTTCGTAATTATCAACACAGCTTAACACAAGGTCTACTCCACTGCCTTCCTTATCTGGGCAAAATGATTTATTTTTCAAACTGGACGTAAAGGTTTCAAAACCTTGCACTGTTGTGATGTTCAGTGTATAGCTCTACACACAAAGTGAACTGATAAGCATGGGAAAGAAAATAAAAATTATGGGTAGTATGATTGAAGCATCAAAGATTCAGGGATCCATAACTAGTAGCATCTAAATAAATTACTTATTAATGCCTAGTAGACGGAAAATAGAATGCAATTCCACAGTTGTGAACTTCCGATTAGATAGGAGAAAGATCTTGAGAAATACTAACCTCAAGCACAACATCAGGATTTATGTCTGAAAGGGTCTGTACAGCAGCATCTGTTTTTGTCATACCACTCTGAAAAGGGAAAACATATCTCTATAAAATAAAAATTTACAACCCTGAAATTCTTAGAAAATACAACTATGCTCAGCATACAGAACAAAATTGGCAACACAAAGGCAGCAAGAAGAAAAGGAATTTTTATATAATCTAGACGCAGCAGCACCTAACCTATGAAGCATATAAGATGTTGACTATACGAGTAAAGAGAAAAAATCTGGTTGAGAAGTAAAGAGAAACTTCCAAAAAGAAAGAAAGACAAATGAGCAAATAAGAATGAATACCTGCTCTGGACGAAAGAATAACCTATTCATGTTAGCTAGCTCTACTTTATCATAATCGTACAATAGAAGGCGACCAATACCACATCTTGTTAGCATCTCAGCTGCTACACTTCCTACGCCACCTACTCCCTGCAAAATTTCACGAGGAAGACAGGTCACCAATCAAATAACCAAAGAGTGAGTTAAACATACTAAATTGAGAAATTACATATATTATGTGGTAAAATCAAATATTGTTCTAAATTGACAAAAAGGAACATTGACAGAGATAAATACATACAACTATGGCTACGGAGAACTCCCTTATTCTTTCATAGTTTTTCACAATGCCCATCCTCTGAAGTGCCATAAGCCTACTGTAAGGATTGCTATCTACCACCTCAGCGCTCATATCCTGCCACCATAACATGTAACACATGAATGAAAAACACAAGCATCACATGAATGATATTCGAAGACTACACGAAATAATTACCTGAACTTTGGATCGCCGAACAGGTCCAGTTTTTGCAAGACTGGTAAGGCGTTCAACACGCAGTTGTAGCTACAAATTAAATTTGTCATTGAGAGAAAAAAAAAAAAAATTGTCAGTCCTACAATAGAAACTTTAGTAAACTTATCAGTTTCGAATATTCAGAACTTGTTACTAGTAATTAGCAACCATTTACTTAACTTTATCATAAAGAGAGCATCAGAACAAACACATATTTGATCATCTAGTGCCATTCCCTAAATTTTCACAAGCATCAAACACATGCACAAAAGAACAATCAAATCCTAACAAGTAAACTAAAATCAAGTCTACATTGATAATTTGACAGATTGGGCGAATATTCTCCCCAGCACAATAGAATCTGCAGAATTTTAAAATGCGAATTCATGAACCGAGAAAAGATTACAGATATATTACTGAAACATATGGAATCTATCGATGAGCAATCTGGAAGATGACTAATCAAACAGTCAGATCAAAGCAAACAAAAGGTCCAAAAATAAAGCTCAATTTCGCTATTAGATCCGAATTGATACATACTTTATCGATTGGAGCCCTCTGCGAAGGATCGGTGAGCGATCTCTTCAGCGAATCGAGGTCGTTAAGCATCTCCTTCAATTCCACCTCCATTTCTTCTTCTTCTTCTCTCTGTTTCTCTCCGAAGCTGAAATTGATTTCCGAGTAGAGATTGTGATTTTGACTATGAAATTGTATCGAAAACCGCTCTTAAATTCGTTGCCTTGTTTGGAAGCGTTTACATGCACAAACGCTTTTAGGAAAGCAAAGGAAAAATGCTCACTGTTGCCAGAGCTGAGGGGAGTGACAGAGTAGACCAACCTGAAACCCACTTTCTGGTTTGTTGGGCTGAGTCAGGCTCAACTAGAAATTCTGGTGCTTGTATTTCCTATTGGGCTTCGTTTAATAACAGTAAAGGCCCGATTATTATTGGGTTCGGTGGGTCGGGTTTGTAATTACTGACGGAAAATGGATTCTTCAAATGTCATCCTGAAGTTGTTGACTTGACCAGTGAGTTGAAACTCAAACCAATCAACTCACCCAACGTCCGACCTTACGGTAATCGTTGGATGAAAAGGCGCTAATAAAGCGTGGTTTTCACAATCCAAACATCGTTGTATCGTTTCTTAGTTGATGAGTTTGCGTGTAATTTGATCTGTTCTAATATATAATGAGGACTGTTAAAATGAAAATAAGAGCTCCGTAATATTTTGATTCTCATAATTTTTTTTCTTGTTTTGAATATTTCGGACATATGGAGCTTCAAAAATTCAGTAACTATGATTTTCATCAAAATTTGGTATAGTTTTGTTTCTAAAAATAATTAAGTATGTGTTTGTCAATTGTGGTTTCACTCGATAGTATTCTATTATGTTATAATATGTAATTACAAGCGATGAATGATTAGATTTTTTTTTTTTTTTAAAACAACGACTAGATTGGACTTCTTTCTAGTATTTATTAAAACTAAATAGTTACTTTCAGTGTTTTTTTTATATTTTTCATTTGTTCATTTTCCAACTGAAAAATCAATTAGTAGAAAAACTAGAGTTAGAAGGGTCGATCGATAATCATCGGTCCATATCAATGAGTTGGATACAAAGAAACAACCCTACTCAATCTTATTCCATCGTCTACATCACCATGCCAATGTTTGACAAATGAAACATGATTAATGAAGAAAAGTGGATCTTACTCTTAAAGAAAGAATTGCGACTTCCATGATTGTCGTTAGTGTGTATGTGTATGCATCCCAAACTTTGGTCCCCTGCTAGCGAAATTTCATAGCAGAAAATTGAGAGAGTTTGATACGCCACCCAACAGCCACCTCCCCCATTTTTGTCAACCATGTGTTTTCATGTTGATGGTTCTAATGTCTCGTACACTTTCACACACCTTTCAGTTTTCTCTAATGTTATTTGTTTTCAAGCATAGACGTATGTTACAAGCCGATGATGGACGATGATTCGTCAAATTGTTGAATAGAATATGTGATTAAATTGTCAATTTATATTTAGATCGTAATTATGCACCATGCATACTATAATAAATGATTTTTCTGTAGAATATATAGCAATCAGCGACACGAAAACCACTTAATTAACTGGTAACAGTAGCTTGATTATTTTCTGTGGGCTGAGTCATTTGGCTGTACAAGGAATCAATGCAAGTACGTAGCATATTGCTTTTGGGGCTAGAACTCAATCTGGAAGGAGTTCTCAGAATTTCAATATAGATAGTGCTGTCCCATCATGCATGTTGTACAAAGCACTAGTATAATTTCTATGCATACTCTAGTTAGAATGGACTATCAACCAAATGCGAATAAGAGGAATGTGATTCCAAACCCAAAATAAATTATTGTGAAGTAGCATATATATTATATAATACATGGAGATCAAAATCAAATTTGTGACTTTTTTATGAGGATTTTTGTATTTTTCTCTGGAGTTAATTTAGGCATAATGTATGTCTCCATTTCTGTCTGTTACTAACTATCATGTGTGTGCACGTAATTCTACTCGTGTCCAGCTCCTCTAAAGTTAGGAGCCGTGAAGTTACATGAAGTTAGTAAAATCCAAGCCATTTAAATTTATCTAACGGTTCAAGATAAAACATGTCATGAAGAGTTTTTTTTTTTTTTTTGACACAACCAACAATGCATAACTGATGGTGGCATTTGCCGTTCAATCCTCAAGTTACTTTCTCAACATAGATTCCAGGTCCTATTATTGAATGATTTTCCCATTCGTTTTCCAGAAAGAAGTAAAAGGAAGAGCAGTTCAATCTCCATTAGAATTAAGATACCAAACCTTAACAATTAAAATAAGAAATTAAAAGTTTTGGTAAGTTGGCTTCCTGTGTCATTAAAACAGAATAGCTCGTGAGTAATTTATATATAGTGATTTATCAAAGCTGATGACTCCTTTCCTATTGAATCGATTGATCATATTGAGTTTCTGTGGTTACCATCCAAATCATTCAAATTATAGCTCTCTGTATCTGGTCTTTGTATCCTGATATTCAAATTGACTACGTGAGAATTAAGAAGAGGAAGCAATTCATTTGATAGCAGGAGATATATCCTGACAGAGAATGTTGAACAACGATGAGAGATAGAGGAGATCGATCATGAAACAAGGAGATTGACGGCAATTTTTTTTTTTTTGGAAGGAGGTTTGACGGCAGTTACAAAAATAAAGGTACCTAGGTTAATTTGGCTGACATGGACAATTTCGGTTCATTTGATTAGTTAAATGGCTTAGATTTTACTAACTTCATGTAACTTCACGGCCTCTAAATTTAGAGGAGCCGGATCCATTCTACTCAATTATCACATGGTAATACTTGGGACAATGCATGAGGACTCAAAACTTCAGGTTTTCAAGTTCCCATATATTTCATTATTTAGAAAATATATTTTGTAAATAATTAGAGGCATTGGACATTTGATATAATTATAAAGTGTCATATTTAAGTGCAATAAACGCATTATTGTATTTAGCTCAATGCACAAAATCATACATCTCATTTGCAGTGAACTTGTTAGCTAGACATAACTCTGCGCCAACACGCCACCATTAGAATGGTGTAAAGACAATCTTTCGATACTTAAAATGTACAATTGATATTTGCTTATTTTATCCCTACAAAGAGAAAAAGAATTACAGAAGAATGAGATCGAACCCCATTAGGCATTGCGCCACCGTCAATACCGCCGTGGCCAACAACATTGTCGCCACTAAGGGTGGCTGGCCTCACCCACCTCTCTTACATCAAAACGATGGTGATGTTTTGATGAGTTTTGCTGATGCAAAATATCTCTCTAACTGTCACAAATGTCGCTCCCAAGCAGGTTATGTTTTTACCATGGGAAACACAACGATATCTTGAAGGTCTACAAAACAGACCGTTGTTGTAACTTCCTTGACTTATGCAGAGATTATTGTCCAGTGAACCTAAAAATTATCCAATGATAAATCATGTAACTGAAATATGCATCAAAACATTTGATGGAATGATATATCACATAACTGAAAAGCCTATATGTTAAATGAATTATTGTAATCAATAGATTCATATGATCCGATCAGTACGTTTTTGTCAATGTATTCAATTCATTGTATCACAACTCAGATAATTTCAAAGTCAGAAATAAAAATATATTTTCAACTGTTATGCAACATAGCAAAGTAATCCAATGTAGGCATGATTCTCATTTCCTCACACAAGCCCCACCAAACTTGTAGATTCAATCTCAAATCCATGATGCCTATACATTTTAGGGTTTTCATTGTGTTCCTTTTGGCTTTGACCGAAAAATAGACAGGCAAACCCTTATCACTTCTCAGGTATGCAACCTCTACAGCTGCAATTGACACAGTATAAAGCTCATTATAAACCTGATAGCGTAGCACCCATAAATATTAAAATATGAGACCATTGTACTATTGGTATCTAGTTTGTGAACTTTAGCGTGCAAAAAAAGAAATCTCTTCTTGCCAAATCGGCAAAATCCCAATCGATTCGAGCTACCCATTTCTCTGATGGCCCTAAAAACCCTGGGCAGCACTATAAATCGAATCATCAATAATCAATATTCCCATACACATGAACTTTGTCCGGTTATTTTGTAGCAGCTAGCTAAGCCTTTAGCTCGCATGCCTCAGCTAGTGAAGCAAAGCACACACCATGCAAAGAATCATAATGATGCCAATCAAGTAATGAAAGCCTTAATACCTCTTGCTGGGGGTCTATCATAATATTATACATAATGAGGAAGAGACAAAAAATAATTAAAGAGAGAAACCCTAAAGCAATTAGAGCTGAAGTTCTCAAAATTATAGGTATTGATCGAGAGCCTTGAGATCAATTGTGCAGCTTGTGTCAAGAGAATGACATATCTTAGCTAAATCGTCGACAATGAAATTTGTTTCTCTGAGAATGTAAAAAAAAAAGAAATTAAACCTCTTCAAAATAAAAAGAGAGATATTTGAAATCTTAAAATATCTTCATGATCTTGTAAAGAGTTGAGAATGTTCTATCAAACAATTAATTAGGATTTCAGAATCACATTTCACTGCAAGTTTAATCAACGCATTTTCATGAGCTTCTTCAATGCCTTTATGAGTTTATGTAAATGCTAAACCATTTGTCAAATATATGCATACTATATACTTGTTTAAAATGGGCAATCTTGTTACATAAAAAGAGACCCGAAATGAGTTTCCAAAACAATGCACACATGAACAGACTTCGAATGTGCGATGTACCAAACCCTAAAAGTTGTTTGGACGGATATGGGAATCCTTCAAAAATGAGCATAGTTTTCAAATAATTGGTCTTAAAAAGAAATATCATCACACGGGTCTCTTGTCCCCTTGCTTCTTTTCAAGTTTTCTGATTCAAGCATGCATGTGTGAGCACTTGGGTGCTGTGATTATGCCTCTCAATAAGTCATACGCATATAGTGCAGAGAAGTGATAGATATGCAGAGGCACTCTGTATAGATATATCATCAGTCATTTTCATACTATATATCCCAAGTTTGCTGGGTCAACAAGCGAAAACTAATCTGATTAAGAAAATTAACGGTCATGGGAATATAAAACTAGGGCAAGTAACCGACCCATGCCGGAGCTTAACTAGAAGTTAATCTCTGAAAATAACTATTCGGTGATGTAGCTTTGCTTGTGATTATGGCTTATTAACCTCTCGTAATTAAAATAATTAGAGAAAAATAAAGAAACTATGTCTGTCTCTTTCGGAACGTGGATTGTCATTATGTGGTTCGGGGGCTTCAGAGGTTGAGTAAGATATAAACCCTGGCTATTATATTTGAACGTAGTGTGTTTTGTTTTCGTGTGAATAGATTTAGCAGCAGCAGTGTGATTAGAGACCAAGTGAGGCAGGTCTTGATTAAGTAATTAACTAATCGAAATGGGATTACTTGTTGCAGAAGATGAAAAATAATTATGCAAGAAGTTTATGCAGCACGCAACGCAACCCACGTATAATTGCATAGCATGGATATAGAACAAGAATTGTTGTCGCTTGCCATTTTCTGGTTAATTTATGACGTACGATATGACACCCCAAATATTGAACAAAGCTAATTAAAATTGCGATTAATTCATAAAGCTATTTGTTGTGTCATAGGTTTATCCATATTGCTGATTAACCTAACACCCACAAGTGATCTCAAAATTTAAATACAAAAGAGCATTTAAAGATAGGATCATTTTTAGGTTCACTCTTAGGGTGAACTAGCATATTTACCTCAATTGTCGATTATTTTACTTAATAAATTTATAATTCAACGGTCCATATATTAAATTAGCTTTTAAATATCATCTTTGTAAAAAATCAATCAAATCAGAAATCATTTAATTATCTAATTGAATCAAACAAATGGTTGGTTCTAACAACACGTACTTACTACTATTATTATGAACCGTCCATGTATTTCATATAAATGAATAGCTAAAAGGTCCTCAATTTAATTTATTTTTTATAGAGTTAATCTTTGTATTAACTTATACAACATAAATTATTGGATTAGAAAATTATAAAGTTATTATGCGTTAATCGCAAAAGAGTGAGTTTCACCCAAGGGGTAAATCTAAGAATTGTCTGATATTTAAATATGTGACTCAAACTCTAAAAAACCTTATCATTAACTGCTACATGACACCTTCCTTTGGTGGAACTACGTACATATAGGTTTAAGTATGTGATTGAGAAATTAACGGGACAATTTATTGGAGAATCATTCAACAATTTTTAGGAGACTAATATATAACCCGAAAACTTTACCTCCAAGCAATTGAATCTTATATCAAATTTAGTCCATTAGTTTTTAGTTATCTCCAAATATGAAAGACCAAGACCATTCAAAATATATCCAGTGGATGATCGAGATCCTAGTTTGAATCTCTTCCAAAAATATCCACAAAAAAATAAAAATAAAAAGATAGGAGGATCCAATCATGTTGGACTGAGCTTTGACTTTATCTATTTTATCCAGATAAGCTACCTAGCTTTCAACAAATAGATGAAGCTTAGCCTAACAAAACAGGTAGCCGAACTTGACATAGTACTCGAGGATTTGAGTAGCGATGATGCATAGACTACTCATTACTTACTTGTGCTAATAATCATTATTCTCGAGTATTTAGCTAGCATTGCCAATAATTCGCCATACTTAATATTCAAACATATAAAGGCATAGTCATCGCCAAACCTTAAAAGTTTGAATTGATAGCTAGAGACATAAAATAGGCAAGGATTAAATCAGTGCTGACTAAGCCAAGTGTGTGAACAACATTTTGCCCGCCTTTTCCAAATTGGCCGTGCATGTTCTTGGTCTTAATCCCACCACACTGCCAATGCTTTACATCAGATATTAATATATCTTGAGCTTGATTTTGATGTTTTAACTTCTTGGGTTTGGTTTATGATTGAGATTAAGATCCAAGATTACTTTAAGTTTTTGTAATGCCAAAAGAAGAAAGTGAAAAGGGTTTTGTTTTAGTTTGAAAGGTGCATGCTTCTTGCAATATGGCAGCAAATTAAGCAATGCATTCTATCGCAATGCAGCACTCATTTTCTACCAAACTATTTGTGGCAATGGACAAAGAACAGGATATTTGTGTTCCACCAACTCCTCCACATCTTCAAAGCCTTATCCAAATCCGCATTCCCATCTCCAAATTTATAATAGAAGTGGGGATCCAAGTTCATTATATATTACGCTTATTATATTTCAGAATGTATTCTTTATTGTTCACATACGTAAATATCTAGCATAACTTGGTTTGCAAAACTCGATCCATCTCTTTCTTTCAAGTTGGATCTCGATCAACTTGGAGTACTATTCCATGCGCAAGGGTTTGTAATGAGAATTGAAGGTGATGGGGGAGAGAGATAGGATAAGGGTAACGAGTCTTTGACGTGCATATATCACAATCACCAACCCTGTTGAAACCACAAGCCAATGAACCATTTACCGTTGGAGCACGTAGTGTTCTTATCGGGAATTAATTAATTACTAGCATGCTTAAAAACTAGGAAATGTCATCTAAATGTTCATTTAATTGTTGGCAAGGAAGGATTCGAAGCCCCCTTCTCGTCCCTAACACTGTGATGTGTGCCACACGCGTTTCTATTCCGCCGAGTTACATATTTCCTACCCACCCTTGTATAATTTTTTAGAGAAATTAAGATAAAATTTTACGAATAATAATAACATTATGAAATCTATCATGTAACTATTTAGACCAAAGAATTCGTTAATGCATTCTAAAAAGATATATCGATATACTTTATGAAGGCCTGCTCACTTAAGGGACAAATTTAAATGAACTGTGAGGAACAAGTGAATCTGATGGTTGAAAATAAATGCATAATTTTAAGTTGTTATAATTTTTGCTTTTATATTTAACACATGTGGTTGAGATGTATTTGTCTCTCACAGTCCCTTAAAACTGTCTCTTAGGTGAGCAAATCTGATACTTTATGTATGTGCGAATATATTTTATAAAATTATTACACCGTTTAAATAGTAATGGTTGAAGTCTAAAAGTTTATTATATTATTATAAAGAAAAAGTTTATTTACAGCTATATTTACATTTATATTATAAAAAAAAAACATGATGATAACTAATCATCAAATGTGTATTAGAACTTATACATAAAAAAAAAAACAATTAAAAAAAACAAAACAAAAAACCAAAAGGCACACATGCATGAAGGAGGCACCAAACAATGTGTATACTCACACAAAATTATATTTGCATGAAACTTACACGATAGTTTACGTATGTACCAACTTCCACGTTTCTACAACTCTACAACCAAACAGATAGACATGTAAAACAATTTTCATTTTTGATGATGACAGTGTTTAGATTGATCAAAGATAATGTCTCATCCAATTTTATGATTTAGGGGACTAAATCCTGTAACATGTGAAAATTAATCATGCCTCCACGAGAGTGACGAGACTATAAATGTTTGGATTTTCCGCCACTCATGAATACAGCCAAACGATTAATTAGACTAGTCAATTACCATGTTTTTCATGCTTCCTGGGGGCTTTGCCGACTTAATCTTGCTTGATCTTTAATCTACCTTAATTTCTTCTTTATCCAAATACACATAAAATTACCCAAACCAAGGGAGATAAGGGCATCTCCAACAGAGTAGCTAAACTCAATTTTTAGCTATATATAACTATTTCTAATGCAAAATCCAGCTCCAACAGACTAGCTATAGGTAAGTTAAATTTAACTATAGCTAAAATGGTTAGCTATATTTAGCTAGAGTATCTTACATAGCTAAAGCAAAAGTTATATTTCTCTCTCTTTTTTTGTCCACATGTCAGTTTATGATTTGATAAAATATAGTTATTATTTACAAATAGCTACCATTGCTGGAGCAACATTGCTAAATCAATAGCTATATTTCACAACTTTAGCTAAATTTAACTAAAAAACAATTTATACTGTTGAAGATGCTCTAAGCTTTGCATTTATCCTTGTATTTTTTACAACGTTTGCAATTTAGATCATTTTCCTTGTATTTATTTTTTTATTCTTTTTCTTTTTAGGGAAATGAGATAGATAGAAGAGGAGGATCCTCTCCATCACTCCTTGTATTGATGTTATAAACAATGTCTTTGTCGCAAACAAGGTCAGTATATATAAACCTTAAAGTTCAAGACATGATAGATATATTGTATGTAAAATGACTAAATGACGTAATTGCAAACAGTGACGTAGCTAAAAACTTTAGAAATGGGTCAGCCTTCAATAACAAATGGTTTAAGCTCATCTAATGATCAACATGGAAAATGTTATTCATAAATAATTTTAACATGTTTATAATTCTCTTTATTAAGATTTTTCTCAAGGTACTTTGCTAAAATATATTGAGACAAGGGAACTCTAGTAAAAAAGTAAAGAAGAAACAATAGAAAATCTAAAGTAGAGGAGGCTCAAGTGAATAAGTTACAAGAATTAGTTATGGGAATAGAACTAAAACCTCATAATTGATATAGGCAAGTGCTGAGACAAGAGGGTCAGTTGATCTCTAGTTATTAGCTAGCTACGCCCATGATTGCAAACATAGTGAAAGAACCGACATTAAATTTGTTGATGTGATTTTAAGTTCGTAATATAGTGATAGAACTCATATTTTACCTGTCCATTTTCTCTATACCATGCATGCCCTACTTTTCTTATCATTATCGTACCGTAGGAACTTCTACATATGCATGTGTACATACATCGCATATGGATCATAAAATGTATTTTACCAGTGATATTCTAGCTATTCATAAAATGTACGTAAATGTTAGAACTTATGGATATACAAGGAAACTTAATTACAACTCACCCGCATAATGGATTCCCATGTTTTATAGTTTGGCTTTCTTTTAAATAAATGAATCATTCATTCTCAAAAAAAAAAAAACTCACCCGTGAACCAAAGGGTGACACAGTTTGAATTGTTTCATTCTATTTATTTCTATGGAATGCATACAAGCCACTTGAAAAATTGACCTCATACCGAGTATAAAATTTCAAAATTTATGAATCATCAATAAGAAGTTGCATTTGTAGGTGATATTGTGACGAAGGAAAAATGAGATACATAATTCACAATTACACATAAAAAGGTCTATTCTTTCAAATTTGTTGCTTCAGTTAAAACCATACTAAATTTAGGGTTATTTTGTCAACGATAACTTAGCTACGAGAATGTTATTCTTTATTGATAAGAATTTCCATATTATTATTTTTGAATGACAGTATTTCCATATTATAGGATAAATGTCTAAAATTTTATAGATCATAGGGCCCGCACCAAAATATAAAATATTCCACCCAAATAACGCTCATCTCAACTATAAAACAAATAGAAATGACGCATAGTAAAACTTCATGTATGCATAACTAAAATCTTTTCTATACACTTCACTAAAAAAAATTTGTACGCCTAATAAACCTTGAAATAGGTCCAAAAAAAAAAAATTTAGTTCAAGGCCCATATTTTTCAATCAAATCACAACACATTTCCATGAAAAGAAAATTAGTTTTTTTTTAAAGGAAAAAGCAAAATTATTTAAATGCAGAGAAATTTGACATCTCATCAAACGCTATAGAAATTACTAAACCCAAACCCTACTGGCTTTTTACCCTTTATCGCCGTAACCCTACTGGCAGATAAAATCTTGACTTTACCTTCTTGGATCCTCTTCGTACGAGTCTGAGCTTCCACTTAAATAGCGGTCCACGGCCAGTGTCTGACCTCTAAAGCCATTCGCAATGAATACAGAGAGCGTCCCCAATTTAATTCCCACCAAAAAATATTAAAAAAAAGTAATTAAAAAAAACCTCCCCTTTTATTCAGATTCATTTCCTTTATTAAATTTCATTTTTCTCATTTTGTGGGGTCCACGCATTGGTCTCCTCTCCTGACCTCCTCACTGCTCCTTGTATATAAGCCCCTCCCAACTCCTCTCCTCTCGTCTTTTACCCACTCTCTCTCTCGCTCTCTCTCTCTCTCTGCACACAAAAACGTGAAATAGAGCCAAAGCAACTACTCTCTCTGCAAAAACGAAACGCTCAACCCGACTACCCGACCCGAGAAAAAACAAGCCTGAACCCGCACTGACAGCTCGGAAAGCACGTCAAGCATGTGAGGTAAAGCATGACGAACAGGAAAAGGCTCAGAACCTCTAGAAGAACCACCGCCGCCGCTGCACAATCGGATTTCTTCGACGACTTGCCTGACGATCTCGTCGTCTTCATCCTCTGCAAGCTCAGCTCCTCCGCTTCCTCTCCCTCCGATCTCATCAACGTCCTCATCACGTAAGCACCGCTTCTTCGAATTCTGTGATATCTCAGTGAACAGTTTTTTATTTCCTCGATTTTTTTTTTTTAATATTAGATGCAAGAGATTAAACCGGTTCGGGCTTCACTCTCTGGTACTATCGAAAGCCGGTCCAGGAGCTTTTGCTATCAAGGCCAAGAACTGGTCCGACTCGGCTCACCGCTTTCTCAAGCTCTGCGTTAGCGCCGGTAACATCGAAGCTTGCTACACTCTCGGAATGGTCAGTCAATTTTTCCAGTCATTAGTTAGCGGATTAATTGAAAAAAAAAAAAAAAAAATTTCCTCTCGGAAAATGATTCGGTTTTACGTCTTTGCCGTTACAGATCCGATTTTATTGCTTACAAAACCGAGGCAGTGGCGCTTCGCTAATGGCCAAGGCCGCCATGCGGTGCCACACGCGTGCGCTCTACTCCCTCGCCGTGATTCAGTTCAACGGCAGCGGCGGCTCCAAGAAAGAGAAGGACCTACGCGCCGGCGTGGCTCTCTGCGCACGCGCCGCCGGGCTCGGCCACATCGACGCGCTCCGCGAGCTCGGGCATTGCCTCCAGGACGGTTACGGTGTCCGCCAGAACGTCTCGGAGGGACGACGCCTCATAGTCCAGGCCAACGCGCAGGAGCTCGCGACGGTTATAACCTCCGCCACGTGGCGGTCCCACCAGTACCAGCACTTCTACGCGTGCCTGACGGGGTTGGTTAGTTGCCCGCTGCTGAGCGACTTTGGGTGCAACGTTCCCGGGCCGGAGGTCCACCCGGCGAACCGGTTCATGAAGGAGTGGTTCGGGTCGGGTCGGTGGTTGGAGGGCGTTGGGCTGAGGATGTGCTCGCACGTGGGGTGCGGGAGGCCCGAGACGAGGCCGCACGAGTTTCGGAGGTGCTCGGTTTGTGGTACGGTCAATTACTGCTCGCGTGGGTGTCAAGCGCTGGATTGGAAGCTGAGGCACAAGGTTCAGTGTAAGCCGATCGAACGGTGGCTAGGGGTTGATGGCGGTGGCGGTGGCGGTGGTGATGGAGTTGAAGGCGGAGAGGGTGAGAATGTGGTGGTGGAATAATATGGGGATATTAAAAAGAAAAGAAATTTATTTTATTAATTTGGGTGAAATTATTATCATTTATTAGTTTTTTTTTTTTCCTGGAATACTTTTTAGTTCATGACCACAGTACAGATGGGGATTTTGGCTATTTAAGATATGAGTGAATATTTAATATTGGACTTTATATTATGTCAAGTTGTTAGGGTAGCGCAATATTCGGATTGATATTCGGATTGAGATATTAGACAAATGAGTTCAAATCAATGTTAAACACGCTTAAAACACATCTTACCGGCAAAGATTTGTTTGTCGAATTTGTTTTTTTCTATAGGATGATGGACTGGAAAAAGAAATTAAAAAATTAGTAGAAAAAAAGATGATGGGAAACCATAATGAGACGCTTTTTACGCATCTTGTAAATAAGATCCCACTAATGAAGTTCACTTGAAGAGGTGAGATGTAAAAGAAGGAAGGCAATCTTAATTTTTTTTGGTTTCCAAAATCTAGTTGTAAATTGATGGGGTGATGGATCGTGGAAGCAAAATGAGAATAGATGATTAGAAATGGAACCGTATGATGTTCTTGTGGCCGAATCAATTGCTTACTAGTGGAAAATATTTTTACTATTGTCGGAAGTGTTAAATTAGTCAATGGTGTTGACGATCTTTACCAATTTACTATATCAAATAATATAGGAGGTCGTTGAAGTGCTACTTTACGAGGTCTTTGAAGTGCTACTTTACAGTGAAAACGATATTGGGGACAAGTATTAAGACTCGTAGCCATTCTTGTGTGCACGGCGGATCCATAGTGGTTGGTTTGGTCAAATATATGAATGTGATTTAGTCGCATTGACACGGGATTTAAGTCATGCACGGTGCATTTTATTCTACCCATTTACTTGTTTTGTACGGCACAAAGCGAGGCCATGGGCCACCTCCAACCTTGTCCTTATTTTAATGAGGGTCGATCTGTTTCTGCTATGTGTTTAGCGTTTAGTTTCACTCAGTAGTCAGTAGAGCTTAACAAATTTTGAAATACAATGTTTTAATCCACAACGGGGATGTAGCTCAGATGGTAGAGCGCTCGCTTAGCATGCGAGAGGTACGGGGATCGATACCCCGCATCTCCATTTTTTTTTCCCGCTCCCTTCCTTGATTAGGAAAGTTTTAATCAATTCATCTTATCGACTCTGCGACGATGGAAAGCGGCGTCGTTCCGCTGAACATTGACAAGTCCGTCCCCTTATTCTTCGAACGAGACTTCTTTCTCGGCCTTCTTCCATGAAAAAAAAACAAGGTGCCAAACGAGTTCAGCTCTTATTATATAGAATATATGGAACCATTAAATGGAATTGTGATGCTGCACCTTTTAGTTATAGCATTGTACTTTTGTGAAAGGCTCAGAGCTCTTGTTTGATATTATGAAGGTTTAGAGTTCATTAGGTGTTGTTAGAGAAGCAGGAATTGATCAATCTTATTAGAATAGTGATACGAAAGCCGCTTTCAGCCTTTGCCCTTTATAATCTCTACACTGTGTGCAAGATCAATTTGATAAACAACGGGAACGTGCGTGTCTTGCCCTGCTTGCTAGAGTTGCATACATGTTTTACTGGTGTTCCCACTCAAAAAGACATAGAACAAAAAGGAAAAATGATCTCTTTGCTGAGTTTGCTCTACATTCTGATTAGTCTGTTCAAACTTCAAAGGAAAAATAATCTCTTTGCTTTACATTCTGATAAGTCTCTTCGATCACTTCACAATATCATTTGCAGGCACTTGCAGCATGAGTACGTCTTCTAATCTTTTCCTTAACCTAGGTAATTACTCGTCCTTGTGACTTAAGTGAGAACTATGAATTGTCATGGAATCACGAAAACATGTCCTGCAACAGAAATCAGAATCTCTAGAAAGCTTCGCATCTTTCATGGTTGCCATTGCTAGATAGGAGCGTGCTAATAACTGTGAGGGCCGGGATATACAGGATTCGTTTTCACCTCTTTGCAAGGTGGTATCTGTTCTTGTAGAGACTATTGGGGAGCCAATAGCTTTCAATCTTTGATATATATCTCCTATCTCTGATTTTGTTTCTCATTCATTGTTAATTGGAGTGGAATTTGGAGGCATTATTACTCTTTTATTCTGCCAGTAATATTAGACAAGCCTCATGTTATATAAGTCTTGACTAATAAAACCCAATTTTTTTGCGAGCAACGCTTTAACCATCAAAAGAGAATAAATTACTGTTATATTTTGCCTTTGCTTACGAAAAGAATCTGACTTTGATAGTTTTTTTTTTTTGTTGAAAAAATTGTCAACTCATTTCATTTATCAGCGAAATTACACATAATGACACATCCCTGTGGGACTGTCAAAAGAGTCACTACCTAAGTAATTCAACATTTTTAAAGACCATGAAGCTCAGCCAAAATCTACCCTAAAATGTCCTAGAAAATCAAAAGGCCAAGACATTCCGAGTATTTTTGGCGACAAATCTCATAGAGAACCTACGAATTCATTCCCCATAGGGGAATAAATTCTTACATAAAAATAATTAAAAGTAAACAAATTCAGCCAAGCAGTCCAACTGTCCCATATACCAATCAGAAGCCCAAAAGAATGGGAAACCCTAGCACTAGGCCCAGAAGGGTTCCAAGCCCAACTGGACCTGCTATGGCCACCCAAACTCATGGGCACCCAAATCAAGTATGGCAGCACACCAGATCGCCTCCAGTTGACAACGCCGGACTGGGAGGTCATCCACCTCTGGTCGTCGCCTCTCCCACCAGCAACCAACCTCGCTCCAGCACGGATCAGCGCTGCATCTGTTAGCCCAACCATGCAAGCCTCCTTGTACGGCGACCAGTCATCAGCCACCATCCCCACCCAGCCGCCTGGCACAAAACGAAATCCCGAGGAGGCAGACCTCCCCCCGGTGCTCCACTCCGCGACCCGACCAACCAAACCTTCCAAAACATCCCGGGTCAAGAAAGACCCGAAACCATTGCCGCTGCCGTGAAAAACCACCCGAGACAGAAGCTCTTCATTGCCCCAAATTTTGAGAATCCGACGACGGGGAACCCTGCCATCCTCAATCTCCTAGCGACTAGATGAGAAGGAAACCCCATCTCCTCTAACCCAATTAGCAGAACCGCCGCCAGGAGTCCACGGCCTCCACCTACCTCTCATAGAGAGTAACCTAAATCTTGGGTATCAAAAAAATAATAATCTAAAGAGTGATTTTAGATTATTATTATTTTTTGTCTTTACGAGACAATCGAATCTGACTTTGATAGTTGAATAGCTTAAGTCTGCAAAGGAAAAATTATTTCGAGAGGCCATCTTTTAACAAAATGGATTAGAGCATCTTTTGCAACACTAGTCGTTTTTGAGTTAAATTTTAACAAAAATAGTTAAAAAGTCAATTTAGCTAGTCACTTTAAAAATACGTCTGTATCAGTGCTCTCTGATTTAGCTAATGTGAATTTATATTATTTTTTAAATGAAGATTAAGTAGTCTAATGTATTTTTAAATTATATAAAATAACTCAAAATAAATGTTTTAAATTATAGAGAGCCTCATTTTGCTCTCTATATTTATGAGCGAGATAACTAAAATGGTTAATTACAGTTTACCCCCCTGAGGTTTGGGGGTGTCATCAATTCACCCCCTCTACTTTTAATTTTGACTTTTTACCCCCTAAACTTTCAAATTTCAATCAGCCGTACCCAATTTCTTCTATTCCGTCCAAATTGAACGTTAACTCTGACATTTGAGGGCTAAAATGGTCATTTCAACATAAAAAAATAAATTTTTTTCTTTTCTGTTTTTTTTTTTTCTATTTCTTCGTTTTTTTTTTTGTCTTCAACCTATACACCACAAGTTATAATAGGTTCATAAAAACAAAAAAAAACTCTAGGTGGTTGAAAACCGCTCACTGGTCTACGATATTTGTAATATATCTACGATAAAGTGAAGAATATAGGATATATCCCTAATAAAGTGAAGAAATATCTGTAAAAAATAATTTTACACTTTATCTGTAAAAAATGATTTTACACAGATATTTCTTCACTTTATTGGGGTGAACATATATTTCTTCACTTTATTAGGGATATATCCTAAAATTCTTCAATTTATTGGAGATATATCACAAATATGTAGACCAAAAATGATTTTACACAGATATTTCTTTATTTTATTGAGGATATACAGATATTTATTTACAGATAAAGTGTAAAATTATTTTTTACAAATATTTCTTCACTTTATTGGAGATATATCATAAAATTCTTCACTTTATCGGAGATATATCACAAATATCGTAGACCAGCAAGCGGCTTTCAACCACCTAGAGTATTTTTTTTTTTTTTTAATAAACCTATTATAATTTGTGGTGTATAGTTTGAAGAAAAAAAAAAACTCTTAAAAAAAAAAACGAAAGATGACCATCGCTCAATAGACAAAAACAGGTATCACTCAATAGGCAAAAGCCGCAAAACAATTTACTGCGACCAAATTCTTCAAAAAAAAAAAAAGACTGCGACCAACGTCGAAGAGCCAAAACGATGTCGTTCGGCAGAAGGTGCTCTCCTCTTACTCCTCTAGAAAACTTGAATGCAACAAGAGCGGCTCTAGGTGGCAGAGCATGAAATGAAATGGCGGTATAACTTTTTCAATTTTTCTGAGAGAGTGAGAGAGAGAGAGAGAGAGACAACTATTCTATATAGTTAAGGATTTGAGAGAAACTAGTTACCGTTCTGTTATGAGATTAGGTGTCCTCGGGATTTTTCTGATATATTATTCTCTTCAGGGTTTGAGCGTTTGAATTTCGAAATCAACAATCGCGACGATGGTGCAGCAGAAAGTTGATTCCATGGAGATCGACCCTTCTACGAAGGAACGAAACCACTTTCTCTGCCTCCTTCCATGAAAAATACGGTACCTACTTTGCTAAACCTTCGCTCTTTCTTTGTTTTGTTTTTTATATTTTTTTTATCCAAGGTTAGATCTGGCCATCCCCGGCTGTTTCACTACTCATCGGTTTTACGCTTGTAACAATAAATTGACCATGTTTATATCCACAATTACACCTCTAATTCGTTGTTGCTTTATACTGTAGCAATGTTGCTTAATTTTCCATGATGACTTGCTCCATTACTTTTTTGATCCTCTGCATTGTTTTGTACAGAAAACAAGTTGCAGGACATATGGCCGGTGGTCGAATCGTCTTTAGAAGACTATGGCATTGCATGCGCTTTGAATCTGGTATGCCAATATATATTTATATCGCTTACAACCACTCGCTGTAATGTAGATACGAATTGTTGATCTTTGTGAAATTTAAGCTAGATTGATCAGCAGTTTATTCCAAATTATGTTAGATGTGATGGACAAATGTAATGTTATATCTCAAATTGTGGTCAGGCCGAGCGTTCTTTGACAACCTCAACAACCAGAAGGACTAAGGGCCGAAATTATTTTATCAAGGCTAGGCGTCTCGCTGAACTTTTGACAGCAACTCATGTTCCACCACATATGGTACACACAACAGATCCTCTCTTTTTTCTAATAACTAAGGAGCTATTCTTTTCGTCCACATGATTTTGCTCTACTTACCAAACTTGTATCAAGCCATTTTTGTCCCTTCTGTCAATGTCATTCTTTCTCTTCTTAGGCAACATCTTGTAAAATATTTTTGTTTCATGTTAATAGTAATCACATACAAGTAATGTTTTATTGCAGAATATATACATGTTACTGCATGGTCAGTGACACTTTATCCTTGTATATCTGAGATATGAGATACGATACCTATGCTGCTCAAGTACTTTTCAGTGAAGCTGATGTTATATTAATTTCTGATTTGAGTGCACAACATTTTGATTTCAGGCAATAGAAACACTAAATGGTGATCGGAGACATATCCTCATCAAGATTGGGAACAAGAGGGCGGACTTTGCTCAAAATTTGGGATAAAAAAGGTTCGTATGGCATAAGTTTCCTTCTCACGTTGTATTCTTAAAAAAAAAAAAAATGTGCGCTTATTATTTAGGTTTTTGGAAGCATGCAATGTAATTGTGATGCTACACAATATGTTGTTGAAAGGTTTAGAGATTTTGTTTGATAAAGGTTTAGAGTTCTTCTACGTGTTAGTGAAAATGAATTAAGTAATGTGAGGATAATCATATGAGTGGTATGAGCCTGAATTTGACTTCTTCCCTAGCTATTCCATAAGTCAATAATGTGAGGATAATCATATGAATGGTACGAGCCTGAATTTGGCTTCTTCCCCAGCTATTCCATAAGTCAGACCGAACACCTCTTCATTTGTAATGCTGGAGATCACTTTTCAGTCTAGCCTTTTGTAATCTCTAGTTCTCTACTATTGCGTGCAGGAGAAATTTATCAAACAATGGGAATGTCTTGCCTGCTCCCTACAGGTACACAAATGTGTTTCTCATGTTTCTACATTATAAATCTAGCTTTACGTTCTGATATGTAGCTACTTTAATACTTAACTCTTCTTTCTTTTCTTTTTTTCATCATAATATTTGTATGCAGGCACTTGCAGCACTGACGGGTTGCAAGCTTTTTCTTAATGTAAGTAACTCCTGGTGATTTTTTATGCTTATTATAACACGGGTATTCTCATCTTAGGGGTGAAGGTTAAGAGAGATCATCAATTTACTGACCTTTAATTTGCTTCATTAATGAACAGGAAAACAATCTTGCTGCAGTGGGTCCAGCTCCATCATTCTTGACGGTCAGGAAGGTTGTCATTGACTGCATTGTTAATGACATGAATCCAGAAACTTGTATGAGGGAGTTGACAACAGAATCCTTACAGATGCGTGCAAAGAAATATGGGGCGATTGAACTTCAACAACCAAATGTCGATGACATTGGAATGGAGAAGTGTGGCCCTTTTTTGTATTTATATGGCATGCTTGAAGTAACCTCTTATTCTTCATGCGTCGTAATAGGCCGAGTTACCTTATTTACTTGTTAGGCAATTTAGTGATTTAGGGAAATTGAAGATTTTATAGTATCATTTGGTGTCTGAAGCTTTTAGTTTTGAGCTGAAGGCAAATCGCTTGTATGAATGCTTGCCATAACAATCCATCAAGTTTTTGATCCATTTCAACCACTTATGATGAAAAAGGTTGAAGACTACTTAATGGTGAATATTCAAGTGTTACATAGTATACATGTATTTTGGCATTAACCTTGAGTCATTTAACGCATATGCATTATAAGGGAAGTTTGCATCTCCACTGGCTGTATAAAAATCAATATAATTTTCCACGTGAACCTACTCTTCTGTGACTTCATTTTTCTATTAATAAGTGACACTCTCACCATTATCCTTTTGCATTGTTTTGTGCAGAAAATGAGGTGCAAGAAGCTTGGCCTTTTGTGCACCGGTTTTTAAAAGGGTATGGCATTTCTTGCACTCTGAATACAGTATGTCACAAAAAAACTTTTAATGGAAATGTTTGAATTATTGATACGTTGTTTATTTCAAATAATTTGTAATTTAATTCACAAATGAAATTCTTGTATTCTAAATTTTGTCAGGCTGAGCGTAGCTTGACAATATCAACTACCAGAAGGACTATGCATCCAGATATTGTGGACCAGGCTGGGGCTTTTCTTGAACTTTTGTCTACAACTAGTATTCAGATCCTTTGTTATTGTTTGCCCAGAAGTTACAAATGGTACTTGTGGTTTGGCCGTTTGGGGTTTAATAATAGCACTCATGTGGTTCACAAAATAGTGATACTTCGTAAACCACAATTTCTTTGTAAACCAGATGAGCTAGTCTCATGAATTGATGTAGTTTCTAAGCTATAGGAAAGGTATTCATTTTTCATTTCAACGTAATTCATTCATTCTTTCAGATCTGAGGTTCAATTTTTTTTACCACTAATGATATTTCATATTGCTTTATTTGTTACTTGGAAATTATGTGCTCTTTTGTACCAATTTGTTTTATTTTATTTGAGGACATAACATTTTGGTTCAGGCAGCAGAAATACTGAATGGCCACCTGCAATATGAAGTCATCAAGACTGCGTTTCAGGATGGTGGACTTTGCGCAAAATATGAGATTGAGAAGGTGGGTAGTGTTGCTTAGCTTTCTTAAACAAATCTTGTTAAAATCTCTTGTGTTTGGAAGCACTCCGTGTAGTCGTGGTACAGAACACTTAGTTTAGTGCTGTAATGAATGTAGTGATTAAAGTTTTTTGTTAAAGGGGTTCAGAGGGTGTTTAGTTTTATTGTATTAGTTAGTGTGAGGATAATATGTGCAATATTTGATTTCTAGGTAGCTGGTCCATGATTAGTTAGACCAAATATATTACTGCTGGAGATGAGGGGTAAAGCTGACTTCTTTCCTGAATTCTTCTTTTGTATGCAGGACTGTGCTAAAAACAGGGAACGGTTGAATCACAACTCATAGGTGCAGAAATTATCTAATTATGCTCTACTGATTATCCCTTTCAAAAGAAATAAATGTATTTAAGGCAAATCATCTATAGCTTTACATTGTATCTGATAGTTAAAATCTTCTAACAATATGATTTGGATGCAGGCAGTTGCACGTCTTTTGAAGTGTGATATTTACATAAATGTAAGGATACTGTTCCTTCGTGATTCTTATGAGCTAAAGCTATATAGCAAATGTTCTTTTTCTTGACCTCAGTACATCCAAATGTGAGAATTATGAATTTGATGATTTTACTTGCCTGAAATGAATAGGAATGCAGGGTGGTTGCAGTAGGGAATTCAGCTTCAGGATTGAGGCCGTTCAGGTCAGTTGTGGAATGCTGTTTTATGAAAAACGAAGATCCTGTAGCTGTTGCCAGGAGGTTAAAGCTGGATCGTAAAGTGTCCCGATTGATGAAGAAAATTCAAGCTTTGTGCTTGTGAATGTAATGGGCTGGTCTTGTACCAAATATTACCCCAATGACTTGAAAGGAAGCATTAACATATTTATTGGACGTTATGTAATTTTAGCTCTTTCCAAAATAAAATTTACAGGCCACATTTGAACATTTCTAACTTGTTTTTCTGCTGATTTTCCATGGGAGCCGAGAAGGCTTTTAAAACCCATTTTGTCTATGTTTTTTTGAGACTTGGTACGAATTCATTTTGTATCCTTGGTATTACACAAAAGTAAAAGATTGGATCAAATGATAAAAGGAAATTACACAAAGGAATATAAACTGATGATTCATTCCTTGATGCCAACTGCCAACACAACCATTTTCAAAAGTTCATGAAATTAAAACTAAAAATTAAAAAAGCCACATTGGAAAATTTCCAACTTGTTTTTCTATTGATTTCCATGAGAGCTAGACCAGTAAATGGATTGGATTTTGATCCGGACCCGCTCCAGATCCGTGGTTATTGGACGGGTTTGGATAAAAAATTTTGATCCGTTGATCCGTAACATCCGTTAATGATCCGAATCCGTTAACCAATTTATTTAACGGATCAAATACGGATTTAGGTCGATCCGATCCGATCCGTTAATGATTCATTTTTGTAATAATAAAATATTATTTTTATTAACATATTATTATTTTTATAAAATATAAAATATTAAGAATTTTTAAAACAATTTTTTTGCAGAAATCTAAGGACAGTCCATCACCCAAGATTTCAAGAAGCATTAAGAATTTTGATAATGTAACCCTACTTTTGGTGATACTGTTCATGTTGTTTTAATATTTTATTAATATCTTATGAGGTATCGTGATATAAATTTAATATTACTATTTAAAACTTTAAAAGATTTGAAATTATAAACGGGTCAGATTTGCGGATCGGGCATCCGTTAATCCAGCGGATGCGGATTTTGATCGAACCATCAATGATCCGCCAGGTTAATGGAGCGGGATTGGATCAATTTTTTTTTTCTTCAAGTAAACGGATTTGGATTTAAATCGATCTGATCCAAATCCAGTTATTTACAGGTCTAATGGGAGCCAAGAAGGCTTTCTGAAAATATTTGGATGAAACGTTTTTCTGGAAAACGGAGATTGATAGACACGTTTCAATCCTTACTGGGCTGAAACCAAAAATTCAAACAGAACACAGGATTTTTGGTTACGTAGTGAAAACCTCAAATATGAGATTAAAAACACTGCGGGGCTCTTACTCTTGAGAACCCAAAATAAAGACAATTTATTTATGATGCCTTATGTTATTTACAAACTCAAGTAGCACTAGCTTGGCTACAATCACTAGAAATTACTAAAGAGAAGTTTGTCTTCAATCTTGAACGCCTTCTTCACTTGAACGATCTCCAACTATTGCTCTTCTTACTTCACAGACTCTCTATTGATCTCAAAAGAATCAATGCACATGAGCAAATGAACAAGAACACTTAAACATGGAACAAGTGTCTTGGAGTTCTATGAAACTCGATCTTAAGCAAGCAAGACTCTCCAATAATTCTTGTGTCTCTCTCCCCTCCAAAAGAACGCACACTTTCATAATACATTAAGGAGATGACAGATCCTCAATCATGACTCAACCCTAATACAACTCCTAATAGGAAAGAACTTTCAATAAGAGATATCCAATAAATCCTAAAACGATCAGGACTTTAATACAACGATTTTAACAATTGGAAATATCTTTGAAACGCAATAACTTAAAGCCCAAAAAATACTTCCCCAAAATCGACCTTCCTAAATCATAGGACTAACTCGAACAGACTGGAACTGACTCAGATGACTTCTTTAGAGCATTGTATAGGGATGCCAACACGCACACAAGAAACTTGTACCTACACTTTCAAAACCCATTTTGTCTATGTTTTTTTTAGACTTTGGTGTGAATTCATTTTGTATGCTTGGTATTACACAAAGTAAAAGATTGGATAAAAAGATTATAGGAAATTACACAAAGGAATATAAACTGATGATTCATTCCTTAATGCCAACACAACCATTTTAAAAATGTTCAAGAAATTAAAACAAGCAAAAATTAAACCAAGAGCAGCCTATCATGAAACAAGCAAAAATTAAACCAAAACAGCCTAACATGAAACAAGCAAAAATTAAACCAAAACAGCCTAACATGAAACAAGCAACCCACAAAGACGGACAACTGAATCACAGAGTGATATCTAGATGGGAGGACGAGTCATCACCCTTAGAAATCTAGATGTAGGCCCAGGTATGCAGCCATTCGAAGTACTCCCGCTACATAGAACCGTCACGCGGATACAGATGATCCTCCTTTGTCTCTGTATCATTAGACTCTAGAAACTTGGAAAAAAAAAACTGTAAATGCCGGCTGACTAAAATTATTTTAACGCTTGACACTCCCTAATTAACTTACCAGGTTGGGTCTTTATTTTCGAAATCTGACAGGCCGAGCATCTCTGGTTCGGGAGAAGGTGACCGGCAGAGGGGAGGCTCCGAGCCGTAACTAACTCTGCGGCCGTCATAACGCTTCTTTGCAGGTAGCCGTTGGACGTTTGCATCCCCTGCTTCCTAAATGTCTTGCAACACTGCCTGGTCGTCCGGATGAACCAGATCTGTCATGGCCGACGGCGATGGGTTCTCCCGGAGTCTCCTGGGTGAGAGAGAGCCAACTCGGTTACCATGCACAGCCTCCGGTAGGGTGGGTCTTGGGCTGGGTTCTGGTTTTCAGGGTATGGGTTAGGCAGCGATAGTTGAGGGTTCTAGTTTTCAAGCTCATGGTGTGGGTTTGGGTCTGGCGGTGCTACCTCGACACGAGGTGTTCATCCCCTTCTTGGGGGATTGAAGGGATTGAACGCCATGACAAAGAGAAATGGCTGCTTTTTACCCCAGAGAAAGAAATGAGGACGACCACCTGCAACTTTGAGAGGGAGGAGGAGCTTTAAGGAGTTGTTGCAGAAGAGAGAGAGAGAGAGAGAGAGAGAGTGATGACGACAGTGGCAAAATGGATAATATTCCACTTTCTTTGGGCCAATAGTGTGGCGTGTAAGAGCAGAAAAAGAAATGAAAACAGTTGAGAAGGACTAAAATATCGAATATTGAGGAAATATCGATAGTCCAAAAAATGAAAATTTCTATGGAAATATCGAGGAAATTTTGACCTAAGTAAATTTTCAAAAAAAATTATGGAAATTTAGAGAGTAACATGGAAATCATTAATGAATTTTCATGAAATGTTTACATGATCAGTTACCTATAATATTTCAAAAAAAGTGTTTGATGAACTTAATTGTCTAATGTTTGTAGTAATTTGGAGTATAATAAGATATACTAACAAGACAAAGATATGAAATTCTACATGAGAATTTTCAAAAATGATTTAAATAGGAGATTAGGAGATTTAATTATTAATTATAATAATATTTTACAATTAAATACATATGTTAGAAAAAAAAAATCAGTCTTCAAATAAACAAAAAAAAAAGTAGAAAATGGTCCATTGAAATACATTGAAAAGTTTTTTTTTTTTAATAGAGCCAAATGTTTACTAGTTAGCAAATTAGATAATTAGAAGATTTATAAGCATAGAGGGAACAGACACAAAGAGCAATACATGACCTTATAAATTTTTTAAGTTTTCCTCTTTGGATGTTATCAGTTTAGTCGGATTGGATAAGGATAAGGGCTCGTTTTCACGAGCCATATATCACGAGAGGTGGAAATAATCTCAGAATTTCGCGAAAATTTTGAATATTTCCGGAAATATCGCAAATTTTTTGAATATTTCCGGAAACATCAAGAAATTTTGAAAATTTATTTCGATATTCTTTTAGTAAGTCAAAGATATATCGATGCCATAAAAAATTAGAAATATCGTGGAAATGTCGAGGATATTATCGATTTTTCAATCCTTGGTTGCTTGAGACTTTATTTGAAACTTGTGTAAAAAGTTTCTCTCAATTATAAATTATCCAGGTGACAGTATATGCATTTGGAGGCAAAACCCAAATATTTGACTTGCCATTTGGAAGTCATTAGTTAGAGCAAGTTCACCCGTAGTCAAGAAATGTCAATGTCAAAAGGTTAAGGCGTCGACCAGTCAAGTAACTGTTCACTGCCACTGGACATGGCCGGGTTTCCACCAGTTTTTTTTTTAACCTGTCAAGACTGTTCATTTTTCACTGTTCATCATTTTTACCGTTTCATTTACATTGTTCATTAAGTGTTTTAGCGATCTTGACAAATGTCAAAGTGCTCGAGATATTTTCAGAAATTTTCACAAGGTGAGATCCTCAATGTAAGAGTTGGATAATACACGTCACGACGAGTTCGTGAAAATTTTCGGAGAATTATTCGGATCATAGGGCTATTTTTCGTGGTTGTCTGAACTTTTGAGATTTTGGGAAATTAATTTAAGAAAGAGAAACAGGTGGCGCGATTCTAGCCATCCACCTTTTCCCACTTATTGATCCTAGCCGTCATTCATTAATGGGACACATTTAAATAGGAGTTGTGGGAAGAGACAGGAAAATTCGAGAGAGAGAGCTCGGTGCTCTCTGACCCAAGACGCAGCGCGACCCAGCAGGGAACCCGACCGGAAATCGCTCCTCCGGCCACTCCATGGGGGCGAGCGGACACCATGGTCTTCGTCTCGCCGTCGCCAGCAACCCCTTGCCCTTGGATCATCCATGCACTGAACGGAAACGGAGAATCGACGGCGAGAAGCAACAAATGCTCCGGCGGTTCTGTGGTGTTTTCCGGCTACTCCGGAGACCGATTTGCTTGCATGTGGTAAGGAAATTCATCCTCGTCATGCTCTACGTACACGTCTGTATAATTAGTTTTTCAATTCGATCGAGTTTTGACGAATGTGTTTCTGGGTTCTTTCTGTCTCCGTTACGGTTCCTTGCCGCCGTCGACTTCTCTGGCTTTCTGGGCTTCGCTTCTTACTCGATTGCAGCTCTAGACGAGAAATTGTGAAGTTTTCTGGTGCTGATGTCACCCACATTCAAGGCTGGGCCGAGCTGGCAGATGGGTTGGCTGGGCAAGAAAAATGTCAAGCCCTTGGCTTTTTTCTTGGCTTTGGTCAAGAAAGTCAGGATTTTGTCCAGTCAAGAAGCTACCGGTGGAGCTGAATTTTTCTCCTCCATGGTCACCACCTTAGCTTTTCCTAGCTGGTGACCGGTCAAGAAGCAACCGGTGGACTTGCTCTTAGATTAGTAAACTGTAGTAAATGGACAAAACCCTATATTTAAACCCTTCTCCTCTCCTCATGCAGCAAGGCAAGGTGAAGAGTGGAGTGAGGACTAAAAAAGACAAGTAGACAACCCTTTAAATAAAAGAAAAAAAATTGGAAAAAAGCACACTGTACAGACAAGCGTTTTCTTATCAATTTAGATTATATTAAATACACTCTTAAGTTATTAATAAAAAATATTGATTATAAATATCAAAAATTGAGATCATCTTATAAGTGTTAATCATTTGCACTGTCGATACATATAATAATTTCTATTTTAAGACGGAATAAAACATAAGATCCCCTGCAGATGGGGACCACGGAGACAGCCAAGATGGATCGTCGTTGGGAAGGCACAAGACCACAGAGTCAGGTACGTAGCCACAGACTGAAGACCGAAAGCTGTTGCCCTAGAGGCCTAGACTAGAGGTAAGACCTCGATGTAGGGTCATGACCTGAACATGTGACAAGGTCCCAATCTGTAGTGGCCTCTAATGCATGACCGTTATTATTTACCTTCATTGAATCCTACCTTGAAAAACAAATTAAATTTTATGAGACCAGCATCTAAATTGAGATAATCATCAAGTTTAATATATATATATATATATATTAATCGAGACCTTTGAATTGTTTTGTTCAGACAATTAACAAGTGCAAGAACCTTGCCCGGCCCCGTCTGTGAAGTCGTTCATAGAAGAGTATGCCATTGATTTCATGTACACTGAGAATATATGGTATGACATTTTCACACTGCCTTGTATAATGATATTATAAGTTGTTTAATTATTACAAATTATATGTATGATCTGATCGATGCACACACGAAATTGATGTATTTGAAATTAGCTAGGTCCTTGAGAATTTCAACTACCAGAAGGACCAAGGATCCAGATATTATGGACATCTATCTATAGCAGGGAATTTTCTTGAAATGTTGGCATGCAAGAACTAGTGTTCCGGCATCTAAGGTACGAATGGATCGTAAAAAAACTTACCGGTTGATGAATCTAGCTTGAGGCTTTGTGTTTGTGAATGTATAGACTTCGTGCAATATCCTTAACATCTGAAAAGTCATATACACAATCTTCCCTGCCTCTCTACCGTCTCGTTATGTTGACTTTGATGGGGATCGAGCTATGAAGGGATTCAAAAACCCATTTTGATTTCTCTTTTGTGATGTAATTCAGAGAATTGATGTTCTTATAAAAGTAGCTGTCGCATATTTAGGTTACTAGCTTCTTCTTCATTTCCTTTTTTGGGTACAAATTTGTGTAGTGGATTTTTCTTTACACGAGAAAGCTGAAATCTTTGGATCACACCGGCCACTAATCCACAACTGTGATTGTAATATACTGACTTTGTCAAGAGGAACCCAAAGGCTTTCTAGACCCAAAATAAGGCCCGGCGCATGGGAAATGCTCTAATGGTGCATTGCAGCACCGTGCTTGTAATGTACTGATGAACATATATAGGGAGCAAAGGTTCAGGGTTTAGGATATGTAGCCCAATTTTTCACCCCACGAATTGAAAAATATAGAAAAGTCATTTTCAATACTATCTATAAGACAAGCATGTTGTAATAAAATAAAAAGTTTTTCATACTCCAAAATGAAAATACATAGAGGATCTGAGGATCACAACATCACCCTTATATTAAACCTTCGAGACTTATACATAAATGGATAAGATTAGATTTAATTTGAATAGTTGGAATGAGTTTATTTGCATAATACTCTCCACTATTAGATTAAGAATCAAATGCGACTAAAAATGATTGAATAATAAAATTATTTGAGTAGATAAACAAAAGTGAATAATCCCTGACTTTCATGTTTGGATATGTAATAGTCCTGCGTGGCTTAATGTTAATTCTATTCTCCCAAGTAATATATTATTCTCAGTTTCAACCGGAAAAAAAAAATGATTAGAAGAAGCATCATTAACTCATTTTCCTAATTAAAAACGGACTAGGAATTAAAAGAGCCCAAACGATGGCCGCCTCCTCCTTATTGATCATCTTCCCGATTTCATAATAATCAACAGTACGTTCCGAGTCTGCGACGACGGAGAAGAGAGAAAACGGAGTCGTTGAGCACATGCAGATCGACCAGTCGGCCCCTTCCTGCAACGAGACCTCTTTCTCTGCCCTATTCCATGAAAAACGAGGTACCTTACTTCCTCTATTGCTCTTATTCTCTTTGCTATTCGCTACTTTAGAATTACAATGCATTTCAGAATTGCTCCATTATAAGAAATTCAGTGATTCTAAAATTGTTACTGGTATTAATTAAGAGAGTAATACTCCAATATATGAGCCTTTGCGTTGTTTTGTGTAGAAAAGAAGTTGCAAGATGCTTGGCCGATGCTGGAATCGTCTTTCGAAGAGTTTGGCGTTTCATGTGCACTGAATCTGGTATGGCATTATAAATGTTGCTTATGACAACTCTTTATGTCGAGTTTGTAAAGATAGGAATTATTGATCTTTGTAAACACTCTATTCTGTATGAGTTGATGATCATATGTAATTGTTATATGTCAAATTGTGGTCACTGGTCAGGCTGAGCGTTCCGTGATAGTCTCAACAACCGGAAGGACTAAGGGCCGGAATTCTTTTGATAAGGCTACACGCATCGTTGAACTTTTGGCAACAACTCATGTTCCACCATATCTGGTACAAACGGAGATCCCTTTTGTTGTCATCTTTTTCTAATGACTAATGACTAATGAGCTATTCTTTTAAATCCAAATGATTCGTTGTAATTGCCAAGGCATATGTATTATAAGGCATTTATGTCCTTTCTTTCAATGTAATTCTTTAGCTTAAGGCAACAACATGTGGAAAATATATGCTTCATATTAATAGTAATCGCATATTCATTTAGGTTTATTACTGAAGAATATTCACATCTTCATTAAGTGCTCAGTTACTGTGTATCTACCTATATATAGTTGAGATAATGATATTATGATATGCTGCTTTCTTTTTACTAAAGAGCTTCTAGTACTTCTTTTCAATGAAACTGACTTTGTCTTTGAGCTGTTTTGTATTCGTTTTCTGATTTGATTGCACAACATGTTGATTTCAGGCAATAGAAATACTAAATGGTGATCGGAAACATATCCTCATCAAAACTGGGAATCAACAAGGTGGGCTTTGCTCCATATATGGGATCAAGAAGGTCGGTACTACATAAACTTCCACCCATTTGCTTTTAGGAGCAGGTGTCTCTCAGTGTTTTCTTTCAACAACAAAAATCTCAAACACGTTTAGTTCTTATCATTTAGGCTTATTCTATGTAATTGTGATACTGCACCTTTTTATTATTGCATTGTAATTCTGTGGCGTGTTGCTGAAAGGCTTAGAGCTTTTTTTGATATTATAAAGGTCTAGAGTTCATTAGGGTTTAGTGAAACAGGATTTAATATTTGTGAGGAGAGTGGCGTGATTACTAGTAGCCTTAATCAGGCCTCTGCCTAGCTATTCCATGAGGTAGTCAGACCCAAAGCCTCATACTGCTGCAGATACGCAAAAGCCACTTTTCCGCCTTGCCTTTTCTGATCTACTTATTGTTTGCAGGATCAATTTGTTAAACAACGGGAATGTCTTGCCTGCTCCCTAGAGGTACATTAATGTTTTGCTGATGTTCCTACTCAAGGAATAAAGAAAAAGAAAAGAGAAATAGTATGTATAGCATTTGATTGGTACTTTGATGTTTAGTGTTTAATTTTTTTTTTTTTCAATGCAGGCACTTGGAGCACTGACATTTTGTTATCTTTTTCTTAATGTAAGTGTTATTGTTCCTTGTGATTCTTATGCATATGTTGCACAGTTTTTTTTCTTGTCTTCAGTCTAATTATGAATTTTTATAATTTGCTCTGTAAAATGAGTAGGAAGACACTGTTGCTGCAGTGGGAGACCCTCTAGCTTTAATGGCAATCAGGAAGCTTGTCGTAGGCTGCATTGTTAACAATGCGGATCCTGCAACAACTATCAGTGAGGTTAAAACTGTCTTGAGGAGGAGACAAGGAGTGGAAAATCTTCAACACCCAAATGTCGATTACTTGAGAATGGAGAACTCTGGCCCTTCCTTGGATCTGTATGGCATGCTTGAAGTAACCTCTTTCTCTATGACCTGCTATATAGGCCGAGGTACATTTTTCTCGTAGTTTAAGGAAATTGAAGACTTCCTTTAGTTCTCTGAAGTTTTAGTTATCATGCGGAAGGCAAAACACTCTTATTAATGGCTTATGATTATGGTCATAACTATCCATCCAGTATTTGGTTCATGTCAACCAATTAAGTAGTATTACATTCTGATCAGTTATCATAGATATCACATGAGAAAGAAGAGGGTAACGGTAATGGTAATGGTGACTATTCATGTTCACATCGGTGCTACATGTTAATATTTTGTATATGTGTGCTTGACATTAATCTTGAATCATTTATACATATGCATTGTAGTGAAGGGAATATTTCCGATCTGTCTCACTGTTTTTATAAAAACAAGCATTCACACCGAATATTTGCTTTATTTTGTGCAGAAAAAGTGGTGCAAGAAGCTTTGCCATTTTTGCAATCATTTTTAGAAGAGTATGGCATTTCATGCACTCTGAATATGGTATGCCATTAACCCATGATGCCCATTTTTTTTGCGGAAACTCTTGAGTGTGTTTGTAAAAATAAAATATTGATCTGTTAATGATTTCAAATATGTCTGATTTGATGCACACATGAAGTTCTTGTTTTTCAAATTATGGTCAGGCTGAGCGTTCCATGACACTTTCAACTACCAGAAGAACCAAGGATCCTGATGTTATGGACAAGGCTGTCATTCTTGTTGAGCTTCTGGCAAGAACTAGTATTCCGGCATCTAAGGTATAAATGACAAACCTCTGTATTAATTTGGCTAAAAATTAGAATTGGTCCCTGTGGCTTGGGGTCTAGACATGTCTGAAAATAGCACCCTGTTGGCATGTAATTTAGTCACTATTTGTCCATAGAACAATGTCGTCAAAAAAAGAAAACAAAAGAAAATTAGCTATCCTCTGTAACTCTGTAAGTTTAGATGAATTGAAGTACGTTCTAAGCTGTAGGTAAGGTACCTATTTTTCATTGCAATGTGATTTTTATACTTATATCGCAACATGTAAGTAACATTGAGCATGGCTGATCAATAGCAATCACATATGTATGTTATGTCAGAAATATTTACATCTACATAAAATTCAGTTCGTTTACCTATAGTCAAACTTTACTTGGAAACTATGAGCTCCTTTGTATCAATTTTATCATTTGAGGACAAAATATGTTCATATCAGGCAATAGAAATCCTGCACAGCCGCCTGCAACATGAAGTCATCAAGACTGGGTTTCAAGAAGGTGGACTTTGCTCTAAATATGGAATCAAGAAGGTGGGGCATTTTCTTTTTTAAGTTTTCTCTAAACAAAGTTGAAATCTTACTATTTTGGAAGCACTTGTTTGTAATTAAGGTGCAGGATATTTGAGTATAGTATTTTGTTTAATCTGGTGGTTAAAGCTTTTGTTTGACATTTGAAAGGTTTAGAGTTATTAATATTGGGATGATTAGTGGAATATGTGAGTTAATTTAGTTTTTTTACTACATAGCTACTCCATTAAGAGTCAGACTCTTGATAGTTTTGTAAATCTGCAGGAGTTGGGGAAAAGCTCACTTTTTCTAAACTATATATTCTACTTTGTGCAGGAGCGATTTGTTAAAAACAAGGACCGATTCAAGTGCTACTTGCAGGTGCACAAAGTTATCTAAATTATGCTTTACTGATCGTCCCTTTCAAAAGAAAGTAAAATACTTGGGCACATTTATATAGCTACACATTCTATTGAATACTTGTGTGTGTAATTCCTTTTCTGCTAACAATATTAACTGGATGCAGACACTGGCACGCCTGTCAAAGTGTGAGATTTACATTAATGTAAGGATTACTGTTCCTTTTTTAATATTCTTATTGGTTAATGGTTTGGCAAATGAGAGATTTAAGAATGTAATGACTTTCATTTGTTTGAACATGACTAGGAATCCAGTGTTGTTGCAGTGGGAACTTCAGGTGCAGGATTAAGGCAGTTCAGGTCAATTGTCGAGTGCTGCTTCATTAAAGATGAAGATCCCGCTTGCATTGTTAGGAGGTTGAAATTGAATGGGGAAACCTACCGATTAATGAAGAAGCTTGAGGCTTTGTGTCTGTGATAACTAAGCTGAGCGCAACAAGGCGGAACATATATTTGACAACCCCTGTTCAAATATTGTACGTGTATAATTCAAAATCTGAAAATGTTCACGATCTCCCTCTCTCAGTCATCTTTATCTTCTCTTTGTTGACTTTAATAGCCAATTTCTACATACATTTTCCAAGATTCAGAGAATTGATTTTCTTCTAAAAACGGTACTTCTCTCTTGAATTTTTTACTGGCTTGAAGACAGTAGAAAAGGAAAGAGGAGATCAAGTAACTAATTAAAGTAAAATGGAGAAGGAGATCATCTCAGATATGAGGGGTTGTTTCTTAATTGCTAGTGGTTTCCATGGGTTGGGTACTTGGGTTTTAAAAGGTATAAGCTAATAGGAGCCCATAGATTAAACTGCATGCAAGAAAAATAATAATAATAATCGTAGTGCAGTCGATCTCTCTCAGCAAAAACAATTTATAAGTTGTAAATTCTTTCCTCAACTGAAGAAAAAAAATTAGAAAAATTCCAAGGAAGAAAACCAAAACCAAATTCAAGTTCAAGATGAGTCGGCCTTCCTTCCAAGCAACTGGGATCAGCCAACCTCAACAGGGCAAGCAAATTCGATCATAACCCAAAGCTGTGCAATTACGTATTAAGAAGATTATGAAAGCCTTCAGCCTTGTTCTCCAAGATTCTGAGTTATTACAAAATAGACCAAGAATGTATATTATGCTAATTTTCTTAACAAAAGTTTAAGCTATTAGAAAATTAAGGTACAAAAAAATGTCTTACACATACCATATTGAACATTCATTCTTAAACCAAAGTAATTTCTGAAAAGAATTAGACACTTTATCCATGAAAGAGTACTAGCAAGTGCTCAAGGAGTAACAATCACACTTGTTATCTTTGGATTTATGATATCTATCTTGAGTCATCCTTTGTTTGCAGCAAAGCTCAGTGAAAGTGGACAGCCTTGACGCATTGCTTTTCTGTCACAATTACATAAGAAAAAAAAAATCAATTCAATGAGGAATCACAAACAGCAGCATACAAATTCTGGGACATTGACAAGAAGCTAGCAGTGTACTTATTCAAGAGAGAATTCAGGGAATGACGTACGTACCATATACGTTCATGGGTGGTAATCTGGATCCTGCGAGTAAGTAAACTCTTCCTCGTCAGTTTCCATCTCATCATCATCAACCATTTTCATCTTCATAAGGCTCCTCGACCACATCAGCTGGATCCATTATATGGTCTTCCTTCTTCTCTTCATCACCGTCCCCTAGGTTAGCCACCCTGAAAGAAGCAGAATCATCAAAAACAATTCTCATTTCCGATCGATTCCAATTCAATCTCTATATGAGACTATCTATCCACATACTCATCAATCATCATAGAAATAGTAGCATCACACGTCAAATATGAAATAGCCTATACATTCAATTAATGCATAATTTGCTAAAAACCAATGAATACAAATAATACTATATAGGTTATTCAAACAAGCCCATGAACAGAAAAATGCATGCTCGATCAATTGCTCGTTATTTCCATATATATATATATATATATATATATATGGGTTTCGATCTGTAAAAACTACGTCTTATAATTAAGTCTGGTTTTCTAACTGAAGTTTCAGGCTCTAATGCATTAATTCTTAGAAACGTACTAAAGATTAATTATAGGTTCTTTCTTTTGGATCGATCAAGATTCACATAATTCAAAATGCTAGTGTTTGGAACTAATGATTAATCTATAACATGTTACATGTTGCTTCTATTCTTTTCAACGTTTTAACCAGATAATCACAAACCGAGATCAAAAATAGAAGATCTTCGCCTAGTATCAAATCGATGATCCCACATTCCCACAAGAAAGGACAGGACAGGTTTTGGCATACGGATCTAATAGTACTGTATACTAATGCCACGCGCGTACCTAACTTGTACTAGCTAAAAGAACTGGATTAATTAGTACGGTGGCCGGCGGGGCGGGTCGGGTTTAGGGTTTGTTACCAGTCAATGTCGCGCGGGTCATCGCCAGTGGCGGATCTACATACTGACTTGGGCGAGCTCCAGCCCGTCCGAAAATTTTGGGCCTAAAAAAAAAATTAGATGTATACTTGGTTTTTTTTTTTTTTTAATTAGGTATGGTCCAGCTCAAGCCCGTTCCGTCCTAAACCCACTCCCAACTCCAGTCGTCCAGTTCAGTCGACCTCTCCAGTTCATATTCGATTCCTTCTCCAGTTCGTCACCTCCTCCAGTCCTCCTCCTCTAAACTCTGGCAGAGCTCGGCTTCTCCACTTCAAGTCTCAGAGATCAAGACATCAATTTCGTTTAATTGAATGTAAGATTTTGTTTAATTGAATCAATCCAATTTGGGGCAATTTCTAGGGTTAAGGATTGATGTGAAATTCAATTTCGTAGGTTGTATTGGATTGATGATTTCATGGATTGAAGAATGAAGGTTGTCTCTTGGTCTGGAAATCTAGTATGCAGCTGTAATTTCTCTCCGTCTTCTTGGTTATGAAATTTCTGGGTTCTGCACTTCTGCAGTTCACTCGACTTAAATGTGATGTGGGTTTAATTGTTTAAATGCAAATATGAGTTTCTGCTGTGCAAATGGGCAATTGTTGTGGGTTTAACGGATTATTTGATTTCAATACTTAAACAGGTCAGTGCCTCAGTGGGTTTACTTAAAATTGTGCAATTGAGTTTCTGCAGCAAATATGGCATTTTGCTGTGCAAATGTGCAATTGAGTCAGAATTTTTCCCTATGCTTTATAGATTGATTTGTCTAGTTTTGACTATTCCTGTTTCTACGGCGACCACTAAAATGGCATTTTCAGCTATGAACATCATTAAGAATAAACTTATAAACAAGATGGAGGATGAGTTTCTTGGTGATTGTATGGTCCTTCACATTGAGAAGGAATATGCTGAATCTATTGACAATGAATCGGTGATCAAAGAGTTTGAAGCTTGTGAAACTCGTAGAGTTAGATTTAGTTAGTTTAGGTTCTTGTATTGCATTGCACGTTTATTTTGTTGTTGATTTTGTTTTTTATTTTTGTATAGATATGCATTTGAGGGGTAAGTGACTAGATGTACAATTTTTTTAAATTTATAAAATTTTCTCGCACCGTCGAGATTCTCCATAATATATATATATATTTTTTTTTTGTTTAAGAAATCTAGCCCGTCCAAGGTTCTAATCCTGGATCCGCCATTGGTCATCGCCGTAGTCTTCCTCGTCCATTCCGTCGTCGCCAAGATCCTCTTCGTCCACCACGACGTCGTCTTCAAATTGCGCCTCGTCACCGTCATATTGATCGTCGTCAGCGTACTGGTCGTCGTTGTGGGGAATGTGGTCCTCCGGAACCAGTGGGTCCGGCGTCGGATGACGTGGTACCAGAGGTGGAAGATGTTCAGACGAGTCGGAGCGGTATCCTGGAATCATGTCGCGGTCGTCCGGGTCATTGCGTTCAATTCCGGCAACCGGCGCGGGTTGGTTCACTTGGTCGTCGTGGAGGTTCAATTGGTTGTTCTGAGCTTGGATCAGAAGTTCAAGCATTTCCACGGTGAGAGCCGGAGGATCGTGCCTCTGCCTGAGAGGGAGACCGCCGGAGGGTGACGCCGACCGGTAACGTGCCATCCCGCCGTCACACGAGTAGCGCCTTGCGTTTCTTGGAGGGGAGTAGAAGCGAAGTCTTGTTGGCAGGATTCTTCTTCCGGCCGCAGCACGGGGTTTCGTCGGAAACACAGGAATGAACGGGAACTGAGGTGCGCCGTCGTCGGCCATGGCTCTTGCTTTCTTGAGAGTAAGGCAAAGAGAGAGTGGAAGAAGAAAAGAGTCAAAAGACTACTGCGTGACTGAGGGAGAGAGAGAGAGAGAGAGAGAGTGTGACTGGAGCGGTGGTTAGTTATATCTTTGTGGGCCCGAGCTCAATAGCTCCCTAACAGACTGTGGTTAACAAATTATATACTGTGCCTAAATTAAAAAAAAATTAAAAATTAATATATAAAAAAAGATAATCGGCGTAATACGTAATTTAGTACTATCTGCATACTTATATTCATTTGAATTGATCGTTGATATGAGTTGGCTGTAATTAACTGAATTACTTGGTGAATAAATATCAAAAACAAAACTGTTTAAATGATTAATCATGAATTTTTTTTTTTTTAATCTAGACCCCAATTATAGTATTAATCATAAGCAAAGCAAAGATTTTCTTACCTAATCATGAGCTTACTTGAAACGATCTGTGCTTAAACTAATAGCTGCCATTTGACAAGTGTAAGATTAGTTATTAAAGAGATCTCTTGTAAGAGTTCGAGAAAAAGTCTATACAAGGGAATGAGGGATGAAACAAAAAGAACCTGAAACCCGTGACCTCTCTCATAACGATAAATTTTGCCGATTAAAACGGTCAGCGCATAAATTTACAATTTTACCCCCCCGGCCATCAAAATAACTAGTTTTTGACTATAGAAAATCATTTTACGCTCTGAGATTGAGTACCTTCAGACCCACAGAGAAAGGCTAATTCAAGACAACTTGCTATTAACACTCTTTGGAAAATCTTGTGGCCTTTACAGATCGAATGAAATATTGGTAACTAAATAGTGATTTTAATATTTTCACATTGCATATTCTAGCATGTTTTCTGAATATATATATATATAGTTAAGAATTTGTACCGATAAATTTCAACTCTTACACTTCATGATGTGTCAATGTCCTGAGTATGGTAGTGAAATTAAACACAAAAAGAATTAAATTCGAAGTTGTCACTAAAGTGCGCTTTTGTTTGCTAGTAGCTAGTTATAAGATCGAGTTGGGGAATAAATTTGAGAAAAACGATTTGATTGTTTCAATTGAAACGTCATTTACAATTAATAGGGCGTTGTCGATCAGTAGCTCAAAATAGATCAAGTTTTCCTCTTATTATTGTGACTGGTATGCAAGTCCATCGATCGTTTTGGATTTTTTTTCTTGTTGGACAAGCATCGTTTTGGATTCTAGAATGTTCCATATGAGGAGGTTTGCAAGTAAGGCTAGTTTAGTCATTATGATAGTAGTGAGAGAAAAGAAATTAAAGAAAGTCTTCCAAGAATATTGAAATTTCTCTGAGACAGAAAGATGAATTTTATTGTTCTTTCTCTCACGTTTATCGAGAGTCTTTCTAAATGTAACCAGCAAATATCTATGTACACCTAGCAAATTTATAAAATCTTTAACTACACCCAACAAATTTTCCTATAATACCCTTTTTTTAATTAAACCCATAAACCCAGATGAAGAATACTACTCCCTTGTTCTTCTGAGATGAAGACAAGGAGTTCTAGGTCTTTGGTCCTAAACAAACGGTACAAGCCATAAAACCAGTATATGATTACTCGGTTAGTGATACTGAGTAGTTGCTCCATTGATTTCCTAGCCCAACAAGAAAATACTGCAGTCGTGGTTATCATTACCTAGCTAATGAGATCAACAGGCTACATCTTCCCCAAACTTGCAAATTCCAGAAGCCCAAACATTTATGCATGCACATGTTTGTGTCCATGTGTGTGCATGGGTTTGATAAATAGAAAGAACAAACCAAAGTTGAAAGGGAATTGAAGAAGATATAGACAATTGGGGTACGACCTCCATCAACTGGATCCCTCTCTAGTGCAATTAAATCAGAATCTGATCCACATCATTTGTCTCTGATCTACCATTTTGGGGTGCATATGTCATGTTTTCATCATTTATCTCAAGAAGACTTAGAAAGTCTTGATAGCTCTCATCTGTTTGAATAGATTTAGTCTCATCATCACCATTGCGGTCATACATGGTAAAACCATTGCACCCACAATTCGCAAAATGAAGAACCTCTAAGCCAGGTCTTTTGTTAGGATGTTCATTTGTCCTATCAAAAGAAGGATATTCAATTTCCCCTTCACATTCTTATTCACCAGAGAACTCCTTTTCTTTTTCTTCATCTTAGAAGAATGAGGGAGTCTGCTAGGTATTTGATAAACGAAAAGGGTATGGGCATATGAGTTTTGTTGGGTTTAATTATAGAAAAGGGTATTTTAGGAAATTTTCTGGATGTAATTTGTTATTTTAAAAATTTGCTGGGTGTAAAAAATTTATTGGGTGTACTTAGATATTTATTGGATACATTTAGAAAAACTCTTTATCAATCACAAAGTCTATTTTGCCACGTACTGGAAAAGGTATGCGTGCATGCATGCATGAGGGGCTGGGGTTTTATTGACCCTGTATTATTTGATTTGCCACTTGGCAGTCACTAGTTAGATTTATATCATTTCAATTAATGGTCATATATTTCAACCCTAATCACTCATAATGTTGCACAAAATCTCTATTTATTAAATAATTATTAGAGATTAATTAGCTTTGCTACTTAATTAATGGATTGAGAGAATGTATACTAGTTTAATTAATTATTAAAACTTGGTAAGTGTTAATGTCTGAAAGTCTAGCGGTGGCCAAACCTTAGTTAACGCTGATCCGATGGGCGGATCGATACTTGTACTTATGTTGTGATTCCCGTTACCTGTCAAGTAAAATACAATGGGCGTCAGAGGGAGACCGCGCTGGGCGGTCTTCAACTCTCCGATGCCTAAGTTAGTCAATGTATTTATGTTGACAAAGTAACAGTAGGTAAGTATTGAATGCGTGATTAATGAGGAGAGAGGAGAGAACCTTTTATAGGTGAGGAAGAGACTGATCTTGTCTTTGTTTTCGATGTGGGACTGATATGCTTCAGTTCTTAGTTTCAGAAGCTTCTGATGCTTAACTTGGCGCGGCGCGTGGCGGCGCGTGGGTGGCGATCTGGAGGCGGTCCGACGCCGAGGCTGTAGCCCGCCTTGCAGTGTGTTCGTATGTCATTCCTTTGGTTGGAATTAGTACCTTTGGCGGTACAATGAGCATGGCCCATTCTAGCTAATTATGTTTGCAAATGTACACGTATGTACAAGTCCCCCAAGTCCCCAGTCAAGGAGGGCAATCTTGGTTGGGGAGTTGTTCGGCGGTTTGAAGCGTTGTCCTCCGCTAGACTTGCAAGAGCATAATTAGCGTCAGTGCGTTGTCAACCGTTGGTTTTACTGAGCAAACGCTTTATACCCTTTCGGGTGGGCCCCTGCTGGGCCCCCCAGGGAGTCCCCCACTCCCCGGCGAAGATAGACCTCCGGATGGTCGTTGAACTGTTTGATGAGGGGGGGCTGCACGGAGCAGAGGGTGTTGGGTAGCGAGCCCAATGTTTTAGCACCCAAATGACGGGGGTCAACTTGCCTGATCAGGGCAGTCGTAGACTGTGACTAGTCCCCGTGTCCCGTAGGGACGGTCTGACGGTAACGCCGCGTAGCGGTCGTTGTCAGTGAGGCGTAGCCTCGGGATTTTCCGTTTGACGGACATCCCCCCGCTGGATGCAGCAGGAAGCAGCGTCTGATAGATGTGCCTGGCGGTTGTTTTTGCAAGATGAAAAAAGGGATTCCGCCAGAGGTGTGTAGCGACAGACATCGCGCTTGCAGGATGGCAAGGGAGGAGTTCCGCTGGCGGGGTTTCGCTCAGCGGGGACTTCGTCGCTTGGAGGATGACAAGGGAGAAGTTCCGCTGGCGGATTTTCTCAGCGGAGACTTCACTCCTTGGAAGGTGACAAGGGAGACGTTCCGCTGGCGGATTTGCTCAGCGGAGACTTCACTCCTTGGAAGGTGACAAGGGAGACGTTCCGCTGGCGGATTTGCTCAGCGGAGACTTCACTCCTTGGAAGGTGACAAGGGAGACGTTCCGCTGGCGGATTTGCTCAGCGGAGACTTCACTCCTTGGAAGGTGACAAGGGAGACGTTCCGCTGGCGGATTTGCTCAGCGGAGACTTCACTCCTTGGAAGGTGACAAGGGAGACGTTCCGCTGGCGGATTTGCTCAGCGGAGACTTCACTCCTTGGAAGGTGACAAGGGAGACGTTCCGCTGGCGGATTTGCTCAGCGGAGACTTCACTCCTTGGAAGGTGACAAGGGAGACGTTCCGCTGGCGGATTTGCTCAGCGGAGACTTCACTCCTTGGAAGGTGACAAGGGAGACGTTCCGCTGGCGGATTTGCTCAGCGGAGACTTCACTCCTTGGAAGGTGACAAGGGAGACGTTCCGCTGGCGGATTTGCTCAGCGGAGACTTCACTCCTTGGAAGGTGACAAGGGAGACGTTCCGCTGGCGGATTTGCTCAGCGGAGACTTCACTCCTTGGAAGGTGACAAGGGAGAAGTTCCGCTGGCGGATTTCTCGAAGTTGCCCCTTCGGTGGTTAATACGTGTCGTGCCCACAGCGGGTTAGCGTGCGTAGGCTTGTCTGCTAAGCCTGTCCGTCTTCTAGCCTTTAATGATGGTAACTGTGGGTTTTGTAACCGAGATGACGCTTCGGGCAATCCGGAGAGTGAGTGGAGATGTACGACACGTGTACGGCTAACAAGGGATGTTGGTATGGGGCGGACGGTCGAGGACGCGTTGGGGCCTATATAAAAAGGGGGGAAATTCTGGGGGACTCCACACTTTGTGAAAATTTTGAAAGCTTAGCCACCGTTTGTTCGAAACCGGAGAAGGAGCCTACCGAAGTTTGGATACACTACTCCCAGAGACGTTGGTCGTACCTGTGCACCACCGTGCCGGAGATTGCATCACTGAGGTTGGTATTCGGATCTCTGTCTTCTGCTATTTGTTTCTGCTAGTTTCTGGGTTTTGTAGTGTTTGCTTTTCTGGGTGTGCTCTGAGGTGTGAGATGGGGGTTTTTTGTGGGGGATTGAATGATGGCTGGCCAATGCGTTCATTGGTTTTAGGATTTGGATAGTCGAGTCTGGGTTGAGTGTGTTTGTTTACACTTTGGGGTTTTCTGGGTTTTGTTCTTGATTATTTTGGCTATAACTGATGCGAGAATAGGCTAGATCTATGTTTGTGCTAACTGATGTGGGTTTTAGGGTTTTGGGATGTCTAGCGTTATAGAGATTTCGAGCAGTGAGGATTCCGGGTCTGACGTGTCGCTCAGCGCGACGGATGGGGTTTTTATTGTTTCGTTGCGTCCGTCTGCCCATGCAGGATCCTCACTGCCAGAACCGCTAGAAGTTGAGCCGTTACAGACTATCCCCTGGGAAGCAACTATGGCCCGTGGTTCGCGTTCAGAGAGCTCTAGGGCGGGTGAGGCCGCTGCCGCCAAGGTTAGGCGCGACGAACGCTTGGCAAGCAATAGTGCTGCTAGCGGCTCCGCCGGGGAGGAAGAGGCAGCGGAGCAAAATGTTGAGTCGGCGTGGTTCCTCCCGGATGGGACAGCCGTTGACGAGGCGGGAGGGGGGATGAGCGGTGCTGCTGTCGCTCGACTGAAGCAGGCGTTCCACCTGCCGGGGTCGGTGAAGCTGCGACCACCGACGGCTGATGAGAAGGCGTCGATTCTCCCGACGGGGTGTGCGGCCGTGCACGAGGCCATATTCCGCCAAGGGGTGACACTTCCGCTGGTGCCCAATCTTCAAATCCTTGTTTGCGAGTTTGGCCTTGCCTTCGGTCAGATCTGTCCAAACATGTGGCGGTTGATGTTGGCGATGAACTCCTTGTGGCGCTTGTCGGGGTGCGAGGGGCCTACCGTGGCGGAAGTGCTCCATTTCTACGAGTTAGTATATGTGAAGCGCCAAGGTTGCCACGGGCAAGTAAATTTGAGTCGCCGGCAGGGAGCGCCCAAGCTGATCGAGAATCTGAGGGACTCCATGTCCTATTGGCGGGGGACCTTTTGCGTTGCTACCGACGGTTGGGAGTACCACGCTAGGTCTAACGAGGAAGGGCCGTCATTTAGGATTAAGTCCGAGTTCCAACCTATTCGAGGTTGGTGGCCTGTGTCCGCTGAAAATGTTTGGCGTGCCGACATGCTTGAACTTGTATTCTTACGACGTGTTTGTCTTGTGCAGCGGGACTCCGGTATACGCTGACGCGTGCAGAAGAGTGCCGGGTGGCGAGGATCAGAGGTTGCTGGCGGAACCGGAACCTGCTTGACTTCCGCTTGCTAACTGGTTGGGAGTTATTAGTCGACCTGCGACTAACACGCTCTATTGGTGAGGATCCTACCCTGTCGTTTCGTTTTATAATTGAATTGTGTCTGACTGGTGGCTGGCTTTCCCTTCTCTCTTTTTTTTATAGAAACTCCGCCGGGCAACAAATCAAGTCGCGACGCGTTCGAGAAGGCGATGGATCGGGCGGAGATAGAAAACTTTTTGGAGGCCATGTATGCTGAGGGACTGGCGGCCCAGCAGACCGTGGTGAACCCGGAGACGTTGGCGTTGAGTCACTCCGAGGTTCCGGTGGAGATGGCAATGCCACACCAGTCTCACCTTGGCGAAGATGGTCTGCCTACGGTGCAGGCGGGGACTCAGGCGGATGGCGGGGAGAGGGGAACCGTTGCTACCGGGCAGCGGGAACGGATGCCTGCCACCAGGCGCGGTCCTCAAAAGAAGGCGGTACCTTCAACCGAGACTGCTACCGAGGCCAGGGGTGAGCCGCCAGTGCGGGTGACGAGGACCGCTGCTGGCACACAAAGGGCGCTGGAGAAGAGGCGCCGGCAGCCTGACTCCCCCGCCGAGGAAGAGGAAGAAGAGGTGGTTATCGGGGTCCGCCAACAAAAGAAGGCCCGACAAACCGCATCGAAGGTTGCAGTGGCGGAGGGAGAGGCGCCCCCCGTCAGTGATCTGGACTCCTTTGCCGAGTACGCGCCGTTCATGACAGAAGGGGAGCGAGAGTTCCTCTTCCATCTGTGTGAGCGGCTGGGGTTCGGGGGTCTGGCGGGCATATCGCGCCCGACGGCAATTGACCAATCGCCCTTCAGCTCTGCGTTTGGTCAAGTATCGGCGGGGTTACACGATATGTTCGTGGCGGCGTCAAAGCAGCCCCGGATTGAGGCGGAGCTCAGGGGAGAAATCGAAGGTCTCCAGAGGGAGTTGGCGGAGGCCAAGGAGAGAGTGGCGGAGATCGAGCGGGGATTGGTTAAGGCGGAGTGCGATTATGCGGACGCCCGTGGCAAACTGAATGCAGCTATCCGGCGGGATCTGGAGAGGAATGAATATGTCTCCAAGTTGGAGCAGGAGATTGGGCTGCTGAAGGAGAAGATAGCCGCCAAGGATAAGAAGCTTATTGTAGTGCAGCGGGAGTCTGCCGCCAGACTGGATGAGATGAAGCGGCTGGATGGTGAGGTTGGTCGCCTGACAGCTGAACAGAGTGCCTCTGCAGCCGCCGCCGTTGAAGCGTACAAGCTGTCGGCGGAGTATAAAAAGGCGATGACTGAGGCGGCGAAAGCTGGTGCCCGAGCAAACGTAGACATGTTGAAGCGGAAGGGTGCCATTGATTTTATAAAGGCCTCACAGCCTGACGTGCCGCTGGTCCAGAGTGCCTCGGCGGAGCCAGAAGTCGTGCCTGCCCAAGCTGCAGGTACTCATTCAGGCAGCGGGGAAAGTGGCCCGCATCCGACGGAAGGGTCCCAGCAAACCCCCCAGCAGACCCCGTCGGAGGTGTCACGTGCCGGGTTTCTGGAGGCACACACCCGAGCCGACGGCACCCTAGAGACTCCCAGTCCGACAGCCCGAGGGTCCGATCAAGCGAGCCGATCGGTCGCGCCGCCAGCCGTCGAAGCAGCAGAGGCCGAAGCCAATCGCTGAACCTGTCTGAAATCTCCGAAGTTATTATATTTTTTTTTTGTGTAGCCGCTGAGGCATACTAGCTTGTACCGAATTTTGTGAAATGAAGTACATTTCTGACTTGGTTTGCCATGATGTGTGTGTAGTACTATTGAGTTATATTTTCTTTTGTCGATCAATGGAACATTAAAGGAATTAAGATTGGTCCAAGTGCACCGCGTGGCGGACGGAGTTCGCCGACGATTGCTGGCGTTGCCAGTTGCCCTCGGTGCTGGACTTGGTAACAATGGTCTGAATAATTCCTCGTTTCATTGATGGCTGACCGATCAGCGTACAAAAGTGGGGTAGTACCCGTTGGGTAGCTTCCCTTAGCTAAACATTCGAACAAAAAATTTAGCTAAGTCAAGATGCGCATGGGTAGCGGTTTGACTATTTGTAATAATACCGAAGGTGTTCAGTATTCCAAGGGCGGGGCGTTGTGACGCCGTCCTTGTCCATTAAGTAGAAGGTGCCTGGGCTAACGACTTCCACAATTTTGTATGGGCCTTCCCATGTTGGGCGGAGTTTTGTCGGTGGCGGAATGACTTCTTTCATGACCAAGTCCCCCAGTTGGAGGTTCCGGGCCCTGACTCTGGCGTTGTAAAAACGTGATACCCGTTGCTTGTTTTGCAGATTGTGTAAGTGGGCCTCGAGTCTTCTCTCTTCTAGGAGGTCCCTGTCCAAATTGACGCCGGCGTTGTTGGTCTCTGGGCAGTAGCCTTCGACCTTAGCGGTAGGTTGGGTAACTTCAATGGGTAAGACAGCCTCTGTGCCGAACATCATACAAAAAGGAGTTTCTCCGGTGGCGGAGGTTGGAGTTGTTCGGATGGCCCACAGGACTTCTGGGAGTTTCTCCGCCCATAAACCCTTGGCGTCGTCGAGCTTCTTTTTCAACAATTTTTTGATTATCTTGTTTGCCGCTTCGACCTGGCCGTTGGTCTGGGGGTGGGCGACAGATGCAAACCTCAGCTTGGTGCCCAAGTTGATGGTGAAGGAGATGAGCTCGTCATTGTTGAACTGTGTGCCGTTATCTGTGATGATTGTGTGCGGGACACCGTAGCGGCAATAGATATTCTTCCAAAGGAAGTGAATTACCTTGGCGGTAGTTATTGCCGTCAGTGGCTCTGCCTCTATCCACTTGGTGTTGTAATCGATGGCAACAATGATGTATTTGAACTGGCCCTTGGCAGTTTGGAATTTGCCCATCAGATCAAGGCCCCACGTAGAATGAATCCATGGGCCCACGATGATTGACAGTGGCTCTGCTGGTGCGTGTGGGAGATCTGCGAATTGCTGGCATTTGTGGCAAGACCTCGAAATCCGCCGGGCGTCATCGCCAAGTGTGGGCCAGAAGTACCCTTGTCGCATTGTGCGGTTGGCCAGGGATCTGGCGCCCGAGTGGTTTCCGCATTCTCCGCTATGGATTTCAGTTAGGACAACCCTTCCCTCCTCTGGGGTTAGACAGCGGAGGTTTGGATGGGTGAATCCCTGGCGGTAGAGTTTGCCGTGCTGGATGTTGTAGCGGGTTGCTCTTCGTTGGAGCTGCCTTGCCTGGACCTTATCTTCTGGCAATGTTCCGCTGCGCTTGTATGCGATGATTTCGTCCATCCAGCTGGGGTCGACCTGAATGTTGAAGATTTCCGCCAGAGTCTTTGTGATGCTTGGTTTGTTAAGATACTCCACCCTTGTGTCCGCCGGACTCTGATGTGGTTGGGCGGTTGCCAGTCTCGCCAGGGAATCAGCCTTAGCGTTCTTTTCCCTGGGGATTTGTGTGATTGTGTGAAACTTGAACTTTTTTAGCAACGTTTTGACGTACCCCAGATATGCCGCTAGCTGCTGGTCCTTGGCTTGGAAGCTGTCGTTGACCTGGTTGACGACTAGTTGGGAGTCGCTGAATATGTTGACGCTGTCAGCTCCTGAGTCAATGGCGAGGAGTAGGCCGGCGATGAGCGCCTCGTACTCCGCCATATTGTTTGAAGCTTTGAAGTTGAATTTCAACGCATATTCTGCCTTCAGTCCCCCGGGTCCGGTTAGGATGACCCCGGCGCCGCTGGCCTTGGCGCAGGCGGAGCCGTCCACATGTAGGTCCCATCCTGACTGTGGGGTAAGTACCCCTGTACCGGTTACCATTTCTGTTCCGGGCTGTGCTTGAGTACCGGGTTCTGGCTGACGCTCAGTAAGTTCAGCGATGAAGTCTGCTACTGCCTGGCCCTTCATGGCGGTTTTTGGCTTGTACTCGATGTCAAATTCGCTGAGCTCAATCGCCCACTTGCTGAGTCGCCCTGAGTGTTCAGGGTTTTGCATCACCTGTCTCAGCGGTTGATTGGTCAACACATGGATCGTGTGGGCCTGGAAATACTGCCGAAGGCGTCTGGCGGCAACGATAAGTGCAAGCGCCAGCCTTTCCAACGGTGGATACCTTGTTTCTGCTCCGTTCATACCTCTGCCGGCGTAGAATACTGGGAGTTCATCCTGACCCTCCCGCCGAACAATGGCGCAACTTATTGCCGTTGCCGAGACCGCCAGATATATGAATAGTGTCTCTCCTTGGACGGGGACAGAAAGGAGAGGGACTGCCGCCAAGTACTCCTTTAGACCTTGGAACGCCGCCTGACACTCTGGGTTCCAGTCAATGACCTTCTTGTGAGTTGTTTTGAGGAGTTTGAAGAATGGGGCGCACTTGTCAGTAAGTCGAGAGATGAATCGAGAAAGGGCGGTTAACTTGCCCTGGAGACACTGGACGTCTACTTTATACTTCGGGTCCGACAGGTCAAGGATGGCCTGTACCTTGTCTGGGTTAGCCTCGATACCTCGCTCGCTGACGATGTAACCCAGAAATTTGCTGGCGGTGACTGCAAAGAAACATTTTTCTGGGTTGAGGCGCATACCATAGGCCAGGAGGATGGTTACTATGATCCTGAGGTTTGCCACATGTCCGCTGGCCTTTATGCTCTTGACTAGCATGTCGTCCACATAGACCTCGATGATTTTTCCCAGATGCTCAGCGAACATTGCGTTCATCAACCGCTGATAAGTTGCACCGGCGTTCTTCAGACCAAAAGGCATGACATTGTAGCAGTAAAGGCCTTTGTCGGTGGTGAAGGTGGTGCATTCTTGGTCGCTGGGGTGCATTTTGATCTGATTGTATCCAGAGAAAGCATCCATCATGCTGAGGAGTTCGTGTCCGGCGGTTGCATCGACCAGCTGATCGATACGAGGTAGCGGGAAACTATCTTTTGGGCATGCCTTGTTTAGGTTTTTGAAGTCGACGCACATCCGCCACTTGCCGCTGGGCTTCTTCACCATTACCAGATTTGAGATCCACTGGGGGTAGATGACCTGGCGGATGAATCCAATGTCCCGTAGTTTGGCGACCTCCTTTCCGATTGCCCGGTATTTTTCCTCATCAAAGGCCCTCCGCTTCTGCTTGATAGGATAGAAAGAGGGTTTGATGGTCAGTTTATGGGTGATTATTTCAGTGGAGATGCCAGGCATGTCTGCATAGGACCATGCAAAGACGGTGGCGTTGTCACGTAAGAACTGAGTGAGTTCTGCCTCCACTTCTGGATCTAGCTGGGAGCCTATGCGGACTGTCCTCTCAGGATGCTCGTCTGAGATGCAGACGGCCTTCAGTGACGTGTCCGGGTTGACCGGCTCCTTCATTACATATTTCTTCTCCTCATCTCTAGGATCCTCAAAGATATTCGGTGGTGGTGGGTCATTACCCACTGCCAGGATTTCATGGCGGCGCGTTGACCGCGCTACAGATGTTGAATAGCATTCTCGTGCCAGCTGTTGGCTTCCCCTCACACAGCCTGTGCCATTGGGCGTGGGGAACTTCATGAGAAGCATGTATCCGGCAATGATGCACTTGAGCTTATTAAGCGCTGGTCGACCAATGATGGCGTTGTACGAGCTGGGACAGTCGACGATAATGAATTCCGTGTGCACCTCCGCCATACAGGGACTGGTGCCAATAACTAGTCGCATGTAATCCGACCCTAGTGGTTGTGTGATGTCTCCGGAGAAGCTGAGCAGTGGCTCATGATCCTGGAGTAGTTTCTTGTTCCGCTTGAGGTGGTCGTAGCAGCCACTGAAGATGACGTTGACAGCGGATCCGCTATCTACCAAGATTCTCCCCACCGAGAATTTGCCAAGAATGGCATCGACTAAGAACGGGTCGTCATGGGGTAAATGTACTCCGCGCTCCTCCTCCTCTGAAAAGGTGATAGGTTCCCATCCTGACTTCGGGAGTTTAGCGGATCTTTCATAGCGGATGTTGCAAACCTCCTTTGGGTGGTTAGCGCGTGCATAGCGCTTTCTTGCCCTGTGAGACATGCTGGTGATTGGAGCACCGCCATCGATGGTGTTGATGCGGCCCAAGGTTTCTACGTTGGCAATTACTGGCGGTGGTTGGCGTACCTTGAACTGCTCCAACTTGCCGTCACGGTATAAAGTCTCAATGGCTGTTTTGAGGGCGTTACAGCTGTTTGTATTGTGGCCGCTGTCCGCGTGGTATTTGCACCACTTGCCGGTGTTCCTGGGTTTGCCCGTTTTTGGGTACTTTGGAGGGGGTGGCGGTGGGATCTGATCCTTGCACTGATTATAGATATCTTCATATGAGGCCGTTAGGACCGTGAAAACTGCATACCGCTGTGAGGACTCCGTCTGCTTGTTGTTGTTGTCATGAGTTGGGCGGTTTCCCTTATAAAAATGCTGTCCCTTCTGCCGCTTGGTTTGGTGGCCGCCCTGCTGCCACTCTCTTTTCTTGTCAACTGGCGGAGCTGAGGGGGGTTTATCAGCGGCTTCCTGGTGATTGGAAGATGGTTGTGCTGATTTTGCTGGCGTTGCTGGTGGTGGTGTTTCTCCATATGTGATGAATTCCGCCTGGGCGTGAATGACCGCCTCACTCATGACGTGGTCGTACGTTGCATTGGGATGGTTGTAATTGAGGTGATAGAGGAACGGTCCCCTGAGGAGTCCCTTCCTGAAGGCTGCCGACGCCATAGTTTTGTCCAGGTCGCGGCACTGAGATGCTGCCGCTCTCCATCTTGTGACAAAGGCCTTCAGTGACTCGTCCTCCCCCTGTTTGACGCTGAACAGCTGACTTGTGTTGTGATGTCCGGCAGACAATAGGATGAAGCGGGAGAGGAAAGCATGCGACAGTGCATGGAATGAGCCGACCGATCCTGGCGGACATTCAAAAAACCAGTTCATTGCTTCGCCGTCCAATGTTTCGCTGAACAGATGGCACAGGGTAGCGTCGTCGAATCCCTTGTTGTTGGTGACCTTCTTGAAGGTGTCCATGTGGACAAAGGGATCGGTCATTCCGCCATATGGCGACATTTTTGGGGTCTTTGCATATGTTGGCCTGACGGCCTGTAGGATCGCGGCGGAAAAGGGGCCGGGTCTGGAAGTGAACAGCGGGTTCCGAGTTGATGTCGGGACGCCCGTCTCCGCCCGGATTAACCTCTGCTCCAATTGGTGCATCCTTTCCAATAACTGGGCGGTTGCATCGCCGGCGGAATCGGCCTGACTCCCCCGCCGAGTTGGTTTGCGCCTAGGTATGGGCGGATCATCCTCAGTCCTTGCCCTGACATTCAAGCTGTTGGCGTGTGGAAGGGATTCCGCCGTATGTTCTAACATCAGTTGGGGTATGGGCGGTGGTCCCATTCCTGACAACCCTGGTGGGTTCAGCGGTACGTGCGTTTGTATGACTGGCCCTGGCGCTGCCGTGCCGGCGCTGGGTCGACTACGCCTGGTACTGCGTGACTGTTCGCTCTGTGCCGGGCGGTCGGTGGCCGCCAAAGTGTTTTTTAGTTCCTCAAAACGTGTCATGAGCGCAGCCACCTGTCTTTGGGCTTCGGCCTTCTCTCTACGCTCCTCCTCACGCTCCCTGTTTGCCTTATGAAGATCCGCCAGTGCCATCTCGTACATGGTGACGAGATCCTGGCCTGACGGGCGGCTGCTGCCCGGGTTTGCCTCACCACCGGGATTGGCCGGGGTTGTGAATAGTGCGCGGTTAACGCCGATCGCGGGGTCGGAGGGCTGGGGAATGGCGGGGAGCTCCGCCTGCTCTTCAGCGTTTCCCCCGCTGTCGTTAGTCATGATGATTGTAGCGGGATGACCTTTAGTTCAAGGGTTCCCACAGACGGCGCCAATGTTAATGTCTGAAAGTCTAGCGGTGGCCAAACCTTAGTTAACGCTGATCCGATGGGCGGATCGATACTTGTACTTATGTTGTGATTCCCGTTACCTGTCAAGTAAAATACAATGGGCGTCAGAGGGAGACCGCGCTGGGCGGTCTTCAACTCTCCGATGCCTAAGTTAGTCAATGTATTTATGTTGACAAAGTAACAGTAGGTAAGTATTGAATGCGTGATTAATGAGGAGAGAGGAGAGAACCTTTTATAGGTGAGGAAGAGACTGATCTTGTCTTTGTTTTCGATGTGGGACTGATATGCTTCAGTTCTTAGTTTCAGAAGCTTCTGATGCTTAACTTGGCGCGGCGCGTGGCGGCGCGTGGGTGGCGATCTGGAGGCGGTCCGACGCCGAGGCTGTAGCCCGCCTTGCAGTGTGTTCGTATGTCATTCCTTTGGTTGGAATTAGTACCTTTGGCGGTACAATGAGCATGGCCCATTCTAGCTAATTATGTTTGCAAATGTACACGTATGTACAGTAAGGCATCAAATCTGATAGGGTACCAGTACCACTGCTCAAGTAGTGAAAGATGAAAGAATGATGGCCGAGTGCGATTTTGTTTCTTTATAATGATGGCCTGATGGCAACAAATTTGTGAAAATTCAAGTCCTTAATTGCACTGCCAACTGCGACCGTTTCTGATTCCCAGGCAGCAAGCAGGAAGCTGGGGTTTAGAACAACTCGGTCACCACTTCGATTGATCCTCAAGGCAAATAGGCAAGGCCACAAAGCTATAACGCCCTAGAAAAACAACCACTCTATCTAGGTCTCGGGACTTGGGTGCTGCTCAGGAGCAACTCTAGGGTTTTGATACTTTTAGAGGCGAGTTAGTAGTACTAGGGCTGCCACTTGGTTTGGTAATTACCAAACCGATCGAATACCAACCGATACTTTAGGTTTGGTAAACCGACTTTTTGGTAACCGAAACCAATAAAACCGAAATCGAAAATTACCGAAAAAGTTGCTTTAGTTTTGGTAAATACCGAATTTACCGATTATCTAAATATTAGCTTTATATACTATGATTTTCAATACACATACATGTATATTAAGAAATAAACATAAAAGTTTTCATAATAGTATGAACATTACTCAATATACTACATAATTAATAGTACATGTATTTTGAGTAACCTAGTCCAAAATGGTTAAATAACCTAGTTTTATTGAAAATAGATAAAATTTGATGTCATATATACAAAAGAAATCTATGATTAGTAGATAAATACGAAGTTTACGGTTATAAAATTGAAAAACCTAATTTTGTTCATTCTAATTTATATTACAAAGAATTAGTTTTTCTAAAGTTGGTAATACCGAAAATCGAAATACCGAATTTGGTAGATATGATTAAAAACCGAAAATTTTGGTTGGTAATTGGTAGCTCAATTTTAAAACCGAAAGCTTTGGTTTTGAAGTTGGTAATACCTATAACCGATCCGAACCGACCGAGTGACAGCCCTAAGTAGTACTGATCCTGATCCACCGATTAACGTTGGGGTTTGGCTGATCGGTCACCGATCATCAGTCGCTTTTATAATAATGGGTTTTAGCCGAAAGGGAGCGAACTAGGGGTTGGGCCTATGGGCTTATTGTATGCATACAATGTACAAGCAAAGTTGGGATTCTTCGCAGTGATCCTATTGAGCCCACGATCTCATGAGGGGTTTACTGAACTCTTTCCTGCACAAGAAGCATGTTAAATTATTCTAAAAAAAAAAAAAACTTGTTGAAAACATGGTACACTTCAAGCGCAACTCACAGAAAAATACAGGCGCAGAAATTATGTGATTATGCTTGACTCCATAATCACTCTATAAAGATTGATGAAGAAGTTTGAGGATTTGTGTTTGTGTCTGGTCTCGTACAGAATATATGAAAAAAAGAAATTTTTTTTAAGGTTTTGCAAATATAATTGAAAAAACAATGACCAAAAATGGCAGAGGGGATGTAGCTCAGATGGTAGAGCGCTCGCTTAGCATGCGAGAGGTACGGGGATCGATACCCCGCATCTCCAATTAACAATCAATATATTTGTCTTCCTTTTTCTAATTTTTCTTTTTATTGGTATATGTCGTATTGTCGTTTGCATTGATAGGCAACAGTAATACAAATCAGATGTTGAAAATCCGGTTCCTCCAATGGGAAGATGGGCAGCAGTAATACAAATCAGAGGTTCCTTAGAAGATCACAATAGGGTTTCTGAGTGTCTTATGACTGCACCGTAATACAGAGCTTTAACTTACAACGATCCGACCAGAGGACAGTGAGTCCTAGGAGGAGTCGGCCTAATACTAGATACCTAGAGAAAGCATTACAACCGTTACAGTGAGCTACAAGTTGTCTTTACTGTTCTGTGGTTATGAAAGATACTACTGATGATCAAGCTTCATCTAAGATGATAACAATCAAACTCTTAGGGCTCCTCAAAGTTGATTAGAATTTGGTTCATTTGTGGTTGATGTTTCCTGACCTGCAATTAAGAAGGAAAATGCAAATATACTTGTTAAGGTATTTGCTCTTGAACAATGCCGTTCAATTACGTAGAAGGAAAGCTTAAGTAACTAGGTTCACTCAAATGGATATAAACAATTTTACACACTGATGCACGTCTGTCCGACATATATCTAATTCATAGTTCAACTTGAACCAGTAGAAAAGCCCAAAGTTAGCGAGTCTCTTATGGGACTGCTTATCAAAATGGACAAATGTGAAGCTGAATAAGACCCTGATGCTATGTATTTTTCTTCAAGACAGATTAAGCAAAATCAAATGGATAGTCAGGTCAAGAAATAAAAGGGGTCATACTTTAACACCAGCCATTGAGAGTAGTTTGTGAGAAGCAATGTACGTGATATCTGGATTGTTTAACCTCTTTTCCACAAAATATACAACTTCAGCAACTCCTGACTGCAAGAAATATATTGACCATAAGAAAAGAAAAGAAGACCAGGTTAAAATATGGCAAAGTATCACTCTAGGAAGAAAAGAAAAGAAAAATATGATGTGGCTACTTTCCATGTTCCCTGTTCTTTTCAGAACAAGGAAAATATATTAGAAGTTTTTGTCTAGCATTTGAAATTCCAAAGCAATATATATATATATAGATCACAATCTCTCTGCATCCACAGTTCTAGATACTTCTATTACTGAGTTTTAGTCGATTGTGGGTTGTAGCAGAGAATGACACGACCAAGGGCATCAATGTTGCATGTACCATAAACGATAACAAAAGAGAACAGAGTGACGAACCTGAATGATTATCTTGGCACACTCATTGCAAGGGAACATGGTCACATAAAGCCTCTGCAGAACAAAGATAGTATCAAGCGCTCCATCAGTACTTTCAGTTACAGAGAGAGAACATGTAAAAGAAGGGAACATTTTCAACAATCATTCAAGAGGCTTCCATAATTTCAATTAGAGTTTATGTAGTTCAAAATGTCAATAGGCCAAGTTCTGCAGTAGCCGTTTTACTGAAACAGATATCCCTAACAGATGAAGAATCTGTATTTTAAATGGGGCAGGGAAATGTAGCTAGAACTAACCTGTCCAGCAGCAGAAGCATGATTGGTGTTTAGGATTGCATTGACTTCAGCATGACAAACATAACTGCCAAAAGACGATTAGAGAAAATATGAGCAACAACAAAAGTTTCCACTTTCCACTGGGATAAAGGATAGACGGTATAAAAAGAAGCACAAGATCTGGAGATTATTTCAACATTATACATCATATGATGTGATGGTAGTGAAAACTGAAAAGAAGACAGACAGTAGATGTTAACTTCAAAATGATTTCAGACACTAATCTTTACTGAAGCAGCAGATCAAAAGTTCAAAACGCTATGAATGGAGTTCAAGAAAGCATACACTTACGGATATTTTGTCTCCAAAGGATCCCCAGTTCTGGATATCTGAAAAGAAAGGGCAGCTTTACTAAATACTAATGACTATAGCTTCATCAATCAGTTTCTTTCGTTCTAAAGTTTGAAAGAATATACAAACCTTTGCCCAAGGGAGCTTGTCGTCCGAACAACCTCTTGGGAAACCATTATACCCAATTCCTGAGGACAGACAGATTAGATGGAAGTCAAGAAAAAAATAAATGATCACATTGACAATGGAAAACCATAGACTAAGAACAAAATGACAGAAAAAGTACAACATAATTCCTGCTAAACAATCTCATTCTCACCTAGAATTATACCACTTTGACTCACCAAGCATGCTCCAACCTACACACCACCAATTAATGTCATTTCTAAATTCTAATTTGTTAAATTGAAGCAATTATATTGTCTCATAATTAAAGAAAGAGCAAAGAATATACGACCTGCCTGTTAGGGTCTTTGGATCTTTCAGCTGATAAAAACGCAATTGCCATAAAGTAATCATCCCATGTCAAATACCTTCAACAACAACAACCAAACCATACAAAACCAACCATGAGAGAATTGCACAATTCATTGAAAAAAGTAAGCACTTTCAATTTCGGACCCAAATTGAGTAGTACCAAAATCAAACAACTTCATGAATTAATTATTGAAATTTTTGGCACTAACCCTTTGCGTTTTGAGGGGTCGAAAGGGCTCTGAGAACAGCACTTCCTGGAAACGACGCCGTTTTGGGAGGAATTGAGTTTTGGGGACTGCTTCTTAGGTTTTGTGAAGAAGACGCGGATGGCTAGCGCAGAGGCTAGGGCACCGATGACGGTGGCGGTGGAGACCAGAGTGAGCTCGAGGGAGTTCATTTTAGCTCCAGAAGGAGAACAATTTTTCCCGCGAAAATTTCCAGTTCCCGAGCTGAGACGATAGAAGTAGTAGCGGGAAAATTGCACTGAGGATCCGTGAGCGTAGAAAACTCGCGGGCAAAATAGGCCACGTGGGAGTTTGCTGTTCGTTCGGACTTTGTAGGTCCAATGGTGCTTTGGCCCATTCGGTACGCCCATACCATAACTTCATAAACAAGGTTTGGTCCCCATACCATAACTTCATAAACAAGGTTTGGTCTTAGACCAAAGAATAATTTGCAACCATCCTATTGGTTTGTTCGATCATCCTCGGACGAAAATGTGTTTATGTCTCTAATTTGTGCGAAAATTAATGGTTGGCGTGTTTGAAGTGATGATCGTGAATGACAAAGAATCAGATCTTGAGAGAGTTTAGTGAGATAATGACTCATAACTTTTAAATGATTTTGATTTCTAAACTGCTCTAAATAAGTATTTTGAAGGCGAGCCATAAACATGATTATTGTTTGGTTGAATGTTTTAGAAAAGTATTTTCTTAAAAGGTACTCGTATACTTGGCTACGAGTCTCAACTCTACTTTTATTGTTCCTTTATTTTTTTTTCTTCTGTTTTTTTTTTTGCATTGTGATTCAATGACGTTTTGTATTTTAAGATTGCATGTGGTTGACGGAGATTTTTATATCTCAATTTCAAGTCGTTTTAAGTACTTGATCACATTAAGTAGGGCCCAAAATAGAAAGAAAAAAAATGATGACGGTCTTAGTTGGAGGGCATGATAAATAGATCATTGTCCAAAGTGGCCTCCATCACTACCTTGGATGGGGGGTTATATGGACAGGGTTCCAAAAAGCCAATAGATTAGAAAGGGGCACAGAGTCTAAAGCCTCCTCCCCAATTCACTTTCACTGTGTTTCACATGCCCTTTGGCCCTTGCTTACTCCAAAACCTGCAACTTTTCTGTTTGAAGTACCCTTTCCACGATTTTTATGGCAGCATCTTAGGGACAAATGGATACCAACAACCTAGTTTTTGGGTCCCTACTTTGATGGGACTGTAATGTCGATGTGTGTTGAAATTACTACAGCACTGCTATATATTACAACTTTTTGCACCTAACATTATTGAAGTTGATATGGCCGAGTTGGTCTAAGGCGCCAGATTAAGGTTCTGGTCCGAAAGGGCGTGGGTTCAAATCCCACTGTCAACAAAATGCTTTTTTTTCAATCGATATATATATTGCTTTTTTTTTTCTTTTCAATTTCTTACACACACACACATATTGCTATTAAACCAATGGTTTTTATTACACACTAGAAGAAAATAGTTGAGCAAAGACAATATTTGAATTTGTTGGTGGGTACTTTATGATTTAAAGGCGTGACTCACATTTTTCAGAAAAACAAACAAAATCGATTAAATAATGGAGCGAGGCTAAAGTGGGCCTGATTTACATATTACATAAGTTTCTTATAATTTAAGTTAATAGATTCAATACAATTATTGACTAGAAGAACTATTTTGTTTGCTTGAGACTTTACAACACGAGTCTTATGGGGAATAAGAAACCCTAGGGTTTAGCAGAGGGCGGCGGCATACATTTTCCGGTTGCTGTCGGATCAAGCAACAGTGAGGATTCTCGTCTTGGGTCGTGGCAACACAAGTGATCGGTGAGTCTGGAGAGAGAACGAGTTCCGATTGAAAGCGGAAGTTGATTTCATCGGTGCTATTTTCGAACTCTGCTTGGATCTGGCTTGTTTGGAGCAGTTCTAAGCAGGATTGGGGGTGTTGGATTGATGGCGATCTAGGGAGGCTGACTTGGTGAATCCGAGTCAGATTACCGGGTCGTCGTTTTGCACCGGCTTGGTATTCCGGCCTTGATCGAGCGGCATTGCAGGGGCTATGTTCTCCGAGTTGAGGCTTTGATCTGCAGGTGGGTTTTGGCCAGTGCAGTGTTCGGCTGCAGTGAGGCTTTGGTGACCTGATGGCCGGTTGGAAGGGTCGCCCGCCGAAAAGTTGGCTTGTGGCTGTGAGGGCATGGCATAGGGCGCTTAGGGCTTCTGCTGACTTTGTTTGGGTTTGGGCTTGGGCCGTTGGGCCTGGGCTCCAACTTCAACTGCTGGGCTCTATTTTGTGGGCCTTGAAGGAGGGTGCCTTGCCACCCTCATTTATCACTTAAGGGTGAGGGTGGGCCTGGCCCCAAAGGTGGACTCTCTTGGGCAGTTGGGCTGATATATGGTCCATGACCAATCATTCGCGGATCATGACTTCATTGGGAGTTGGTAATTATCTGGAATAAGATTTTCATTTTTTCAAGCGGCTTATGGATAAGGAATTGCGCCTATTTGTTTGCTAGGAAGTGGCTCTCTGTTGGTACAGCAATTGGGCGCCTGGCTAATGGAGAGACCAATCAATGATTTTGCCCTAAAAGACATGGAGTTGTTCTTAGTTCATAGGGCTCAAATTGACTTGTAATGAGTTTACATTACTTAAATAGGAGCGTGGTTTTTTCCCCACCATTTTTCTGTTTTAAGTGTATGTTAGACTCTGGCTTATTGGCTGGTCATCTAATGCAATGAACCTTTATTTAAAAAAAAAAAACACAAGTCTTATGGAAATGATTTTAACAGTTCACCTTTCAAACATTTTTTTAATATGGCAATGACATCCAAAGTTAACTTTTTAACAGTAAATGACTTTGATCTTTGAGTAAATCGATATATAACCTATCCAATAGACACTTGAGTACTTATGTTGAATACTTACTAATTGATTTTCACATGTTTTTTAAGTTTTAACCTTTAAATGTCAAATCCTATATTTCTTATGTTGAAGATATTTTCAAGTAGTTGTTTGACATTAAGGGAAGGAGAGGGAAGCCACAAACAATGCATTTTATGTAAATTTGTATAGTTACAAGCCTTGTGCTCAAAATGCCTATAAAACGTGAACCGAGCAATAAACATGTTCATAAGGCTTTCAGATAAGGCTTTGGGGGCAATGACCTATCCTTAACATTCTTAGGCCCAAAGTAATATTAATTTATTGCAGAAATATTGTTCAACCAGGAAAAACAGAAGAAAATGAAAGAGTTACTGAAAAGGTTTTCACCAGACTGGTAAAAGTAAAACGAGCCAGCAACTACTGCTCAAAACACTACCTAATGACGAAGTCATGGGTTCCATCACCATGGAGATATGAGTGAAATCTTTTGATCCTCTTTAAGACAAAAGAAGAAGAAGAAGAAGAAAAAAAAAAACTCACTCCTGTTGTGAACCTCACGGTCCGCACGATGTTAGATGAAGAAAGGTAGTTTTGGGTGGGACCCAGCCGATCAACGGTCCAAGTGGGAGAGTCAGTGAGCCAAAATCATGGTCAGCGTCACTTTGTGTTACCCCCCTCCCACGTGCCGATATGATATGCGCGAGCGTGCCAGCTGAGATAAAAAGCGGGTCGCTTTTTGTAACAAGAGGGCCGACAACCTAGGCCTACCACAAAGCTAAGATCCATGTCCAAAATAGAATTACAAAGCTAAGAAAAAGCCCATATACAAAGTCACCCCCTTATTGCACGTGCGACTTAATTATTACTACACCACCGTCCTCTAAACCCTTTTCACCCTCATCCCCAAAAAAAGAAAAAGTCAAATAATCATGCTAGCATGGAACAAGATCATCAGATTTATATGTTCACCAAAAAGACAATGATGATCACATTTATATACTAAATTTGTTAAGAAATTTTCATGAATTTTTACTCATATGATAATTAGGTGGGTAGAAAAGTTGCAAGTCATTTTTAATGTTAATACATTCATCTAATAGATGAAGAGATCCCATCGATATCTGATAAATTTTATTTAATATTTTTAACATCATTACTTATGCATGTGAGAAATGAACATTTTTGAATTTGACATGTGAGTATTTCATTCTACCATTTTCGTTTCTTATAAATAGTAGAGCAATGAAATGATTATAAATAGTAGAGCAAGGGAATGAGTTTCAATTATTAGCTTAAAGGATGAGAATCTTGAAAGTGTTACGAGAGATCATAAGTTTGAAACTGAGAATTATTTTCAACATATTTTCAGTACTTGACGATGTTTTGTTTGAATCTAAATTCATTGAATTCTAGTTTCGTGTAATACAAAAAAAGTAACAAAGTGTACTAATCAACAATCAATAAATTTGACAAAACTCTATGATTAATATTATTATTGAATGACAACACGAAGAAAAAGAACTCATTCCATTAGTCCAAGAGAACACAAAAGAGGTACTCATAAAAAATAAAAATAAAAGTAATAAGGTATACTAATCAACAATCAATAAATTTGACCAACTCTATGATTAATATTCTTATTGAATGACAACGAAGAAAAAGATCTCATTCCATCAGTCCATGAGAACACAAAAGAGGTACTCATAGCCCAATAACGTGATCCGTTATTTCCCCCTTACTTTTGGCTCTTCTGAAACGGACATTGAAATTCCCACTGTTCAAATCTCCCAATATATTTTTACCAAAATGCCCTCCTCTCTATGGGGCAAGATCAAGGCTAGACATGGATGGTAGCGGTAATTAAACACGGTTGAATTGTCTATATATAGGTGCAAAGTTCCACCAATTACATCATTTCCTCTGCACACTTTATTTTGTTTCTTTTCCTCCAATGGAACACGATGATCAAAAGGAGTTGCAGCTTCTTCCTGGTCCTCCCCCCTTACAGAGGGCAGCCCCTCGACCGTCAGATCCTTCTTCACTACGATACCGATCAAAGGCAGCAGTTGAAGCCCTGGAAGCGCCCAACTCTCTCGACCTCCAACTGTCCATAAGTGTGAGACCACTGATGGGAGCAACCAACAATGTTTGCGAGTACGACCAAACGACGACGGGGTTGAAGCCGAAGGCGAGTTGCGTGGAGGCGCTGAAGTGGCAGGCGGCGGAGCAAATCCGAATGGCGGCAATGGAGAAGGCGTACGCGGAGAGAGTGAGGGAGCTGACGAGGAGGGAGATGGAGCTGGCTCAGTCGGAGTTCACACGTGCGAGGCACATGTGGGAGAGGGCGAGGGAGGAAGTGGAGAAGGCGGAGAGGATGAAGGAGAAGGCAATGCGCCAGATGGACGCCACGTGCATGGAGATCACTTGCCAGTCTTGCAGGCAAAGGTTTAGGCCTTGACGCATAATAAATTAGGTTCTGAGTTGAGTTCTGGCCGGGATCGGAGTTGGTATTAATATTATGATTGTTAACATATACCAGTAAGATTTTGAAAACTTATTGGATTGGTTTGCAATTTCTTTTTTAACAATGGAGGAGAAAGGAAATAGTAACAGTACTGATCGAAGGATATGATAAGAGAGTGGCATGGGATGGTTGGTTTTCGTCTTTTCGATCTGTGTTTTTCTTCCTTTCTTTCATGTTGTGATCTGTATGATGAATAATTGAGCTGCTTATTTATTGGTTTCATTTTTAGTCCAATCTTCCTATCGTACGTGTTAATTAAGATTATGAGCTTCTATGTTGTCAGGTTTAGAATTTCGCGAAGAAAGATAAGAATTTGCGATGTGAGATTCTATATTCATCATGATACTAGAATTTTCGATGCGAGATTGATTCTATTTATATTCACGATATTACTATTACACACCGTATCAGGAAATTTTGGGAACATTAACAAGTGTTGTTCAGAGAGATCAGCTTCTGATCCAGAAACCGGAAGAACTAATCGACCTCCAAAGAGTGCAATGTCATGTATCAATATAAACACAAAGTTGGAGCATGAAAGTCAGTAAACAGGACATTTGCATATACTTATATAAGTATGTCTCATGAATCTGAAGCCACATGCATGAATAAGAGGCAATGACCTTTTAGGCTTACATCTCTGGTTTCTATGTTGACTTGGCCGGTGTTCCAGACTGCAACTGAACTGACTCACTGGATAACAGATGTACATGCTAAAGAAACACAATCAACTTTAATACGAACAATAATTAACTAGCAAGAATTTAGAATCTGAATTTCTGAAGCAAATTACTTTCACCGAAAGAAATTTAGTATCACTCAAAAAAAAAAAAAAAATTCTCAGCAATAGTTTTCTGAGCATAAACAGTTTGTTCTTTTTGATTTCTTGTTCTTTTTTTTTATAATCTGAGCAATATATGGTTACATACAATAATTTAGAGTTTGGTATTGGATAGAATAGTAGTGTGAAAGATTGAGAGTACAATGACAAACCAATTATTAAATCTTGCAAGCAAAAAATCAAGTGCAAGATTATATCCAAGCTTTTTATTTTTTTGGTTACTAATAAGATTTAGCCAGTCTGCAAAGTTCATAATAATTTTCTCAACTGGAGGGAGAGCCAAGGAAAAGTCAAATATGTGACGTAAATAGAGAGTCAAATGTGCGCAGAACCTTGATGCTGATATAGAAAGGCAAATGAATCAGAACAAAAAGGTAAGTAAAATTCAGTAGCAACAAGACACTAGTATCTACTCAGCTAGGCTGTATACACTTGGATTCAACTTGTTGAACTTTTGCTCATGAACCGAACACCCACTACCCATGTCTCCAATCCAACCCAAAAGAAACATTTTTGGATAGGATCGGATCACTTCGATCGCGACTCTACTAGCCGAGCTTAAAGCTTAACAATCAATCACAGCAATGAACAGTCACCAGCTCTATGATAGTTTAGCTTCATTTGTCAGCAACCCCTATAACACTACTACTTATATTTCTCGATTCAGTTAATCATCCGAGGGTGGCTCCCTTCAATAATACAATGGCTTGATTCATTGATGGGGTAAGACAGAAAGAAGCTAGACACATTCTAGTGGATGCAAATTAGAACCACAAAGTCTCTAAATTAGGTGCTTCTGAAAAGTGCTAGTGCAAATGGCCAAGAAGGCATGGGAAGGAAGTTTTTTTAAAAGGCAATCCTGAATTATTGCAAGCTTGATTCTTTGTTTGGTTGCCAGAATCTTCCTAAATGATGAACCTAATTGTAGATATGTACCGAATAGTATTAGACAATCATGAATTTCAAAAATTTAAGCTGTCATTGTATGAGCCAACAAAATATATATCAAACTCTCACCACTTACAAAACCCTAGCTCCTCTCGTGGAGTTAGATCGAGATGGGCAAACATAAAAGGGTAGACAAATTCGGACCAAATGGGGGTTTGAGGATTCGAACCCAAAACGTTTGAGGATTCTAACCCAAAACTTTTGTGAATGAACTTCGGACTTTCCATTAAACAAAGTACGTACAAGAGCTAAAAGCTTAAGCAATCAAAAGATGAGTAGCAAATTGCATGCATAACAAATAAAACTTCTTTTCTTTTCATCAAACCACTTGGGTAATTACCTAACTCACAAACTTATCCTAAAGACAAGTATCTACCCTCTGGCCACTACTTCCCTTTGTTCACTGTCTGTCCTTACAAAATAATGATTCCATGGGATAACTGTTTGCACTTGAGAATCCCAAAACAGTCTTTTCCTGTGTAAGCATAATGAGCATGCACTGGAAAGATGCATGTCATGATCTAGTGGTTTCATTATCATCCTTTTATGAAGATTGGTTTTGGTGCTACACAGAGAGCACAAGCTATTACACACAACCAAGTTAGCTGGTCATCATTTCCTCCCTACTTTCTATATTTACTAATCTCTGTACTATATCTTGTAAAGAACCAGAATATCTTTACCAGGATGCAAAAGAAAGATTTTTATCAAGAACTTGAATGTACTTGTCCCATAGGAAAGAACCCAACAGTTGTTTTCATAAGATGCTTCACAGAAAAAGTTCATGGCTCTGAATTCATGGAGCCTATATTGATTTAAAACATGTAATTAATGGTTATTTTTTATGATGATGATGATGATAACCAGTACTGTCCTCTGACATATGACCACCCACATTATGAAGAGGCCTTTGTCTTGAATATCATCAGGGAAATACCAAATTTCAGGGCCATAATCAAGTCCTTGGGAAAGTTGAAAGAGCAGGATAAAAGAAGTAGGGCAGGCTATGCCTATCAAACTGCTCATAATTTTGACATAACCTTAACATTTGTCCTTTCATATTGTCCACATATGATCACAAAATGATGCTTCCTCATTTGTCTTCCTTCTTGTTTAGTGTCACTAAAACTTACAATTAATGGTCTCTAAAATCACAAGGTATTCAAAGATTTACTGACCGTGTTGATTAAATGGACATTAGTGTGCATCTCACACCCATTTGCGCGCGTTGACGACTGATGCTAGTACTCGATCAATCACCTCGAGTCAGATGTTGTTGTTAATTGGGACAGAGAAATCTTGTGCTGATCTCCCCACGGATGAGCAAAAGAACACCACACAATGCATACTTATCAAAACAAAAAGGACATACACCAGAATTTGTACATCTGATAATTTCAATCTGTACTGAGTTTACATACATCATGCAGTTTATGATCTGGTGCATAGAATTTGCTTTTATAGTGTTGTGTACAAATTAACTATTTCAAATTCAGAACCAAACCATGAATTTCATAGCATAGAACCATGAAATTGCCAATCCGGATGGTCATGCATCCCGACTAATATAGAGTTTTTTTTTTTTGGTTAAAAAAGGTTTAGGTGAAAGCTTGGTTATGCTATACCACCATTACCAGAGCAAGCCTACAACCTCAACCCTAAAGGACTTACGTGTGACACGTACCTGTCTCATAACCCACATGTATGGATTTTCGTATGAGACTTATAGATCGTGAACCAAGGAGGCCTGTTGGGAGCGGGGATCAAACTCGGGTGGGGTTCCAGCACTAGTCCACCCTTACCAACAAAGCCAAACCTCGTTGGCGACTAATATAGAGTTTGCAACAGGTTCCATATATAACTAGTAGATGAAATCAAATAAAATATTCATGAGTACAAAATAGTACATCAGTTCCCTCTAGGAAGTTAGGGTTGTTTCAGCACTGTAAACTAATGCAAACAACATCATGTACTTTCCATGATTTAATTAGAAGTAGAGGTATATATATATAGTTCATATGGATACTTCTCACTTCCATTATGCTACTAAATTTAGATATAGAAACTTTTTTTTTTTTTTTTGAAAACGGGCATGGGTCTCCCGTTAGGTTGGAGTAGTGGTCCTCCTCCCTATATTATTATTAATAAGAATTTGAGAGTACAACGAGGGGGACATAGAGCCTATACCATCCTCAATAAGCACATCCTGAATAATATCAAGTCAGAGTGTCCTCAACCCAAAAATCATCCATCTCGGATATACTAGCAAGGTGTGCAAGTTTATTTGCAACACCATTTGCTTCACGAAAATTTAAAAATCATGTCTAAGGGAAATAAAGTTAAAACTTTGGAAGTAGGACTTACAATCATTCAATATAGCACCTACCTCAGACAAGTCTTCCCCTTCTTTTGCCAGGACAGTCATCACTATAGCACTGTCACTCTCTAGTTCCACTTCACTCTATTGTTTGATGTATGGCTCTAAGAAGACCAGCACGCAATGCTTCAACCTCCATATATGCAAAGCATGCCAAGGCATGCATATAGAAACTTTTAACATGTATAGTTTTTCACTTGACAAAAAAACATGTATAGTTTTGTTTTTTTTTTTTTTTTTATCAAGGTACAGTGAACATGAGAGATAGTGAAGGGAACTTAACTGAAAAGTTAGTGAAGGGAACTTAACTGAAAAGTTACTAATCTTAATTGGTTCAAAACTTCAAATATTAATTCGAAAGACATCTTTTTCACAAATACTCCATTTTTAAAGATTTTCATTTAATCGTGCAATTAATTTAGGCATGAAAAGAGGCTCTTAACATGGATTAATTGTAATATCAGGTATTACTTTCTTCAAAGGTTAATCTAAGTTGGTAAACGTGAAGCAAGCAGAAAAGTCAAATTCTTTGAAGCCAAATTGTTTCTTGCCACGACGTTCTTTTATAAGTAGATTTTTTATTTAATTTTTTTTTTATGCATTTTATGTCCTATATGGCTAAATGGATTTGGTTTAAACTCCCTAGTTGGTAGTTTGATTCATCTTTCTCAAGAATGATCGGTTTCCTATAACCAATAGGATTATATAATCTTTTTTTTTTTTTGAATCAAACCCAAACCCAAAGGGCGGGTGACAATATATTCATCTAAAGCCAGAATAGGCTGTTACATACTCTTCCGCTGCCATCTACAGACAGACAAGAAGGTAGTGGTAGTACCCACCGTGGTACATAGAAATAGACATGCCCATTAGACATTCATGAACGTAAATATAGCGGATATCCTCCTTTGATACTACTCCAGAGGCTCTAGACAAACATAGAGTGCGCACAAACGCTTAGCTTCCTAAACAAGGAATTATTATAATTAGACTAACTAAAAACATAAAGATGGGCCTAGGGAAAAAACCCTAGCCCAAAATACTGCGGTCCAAGTAGCCCAAGAAGAAGGCCCACCCAAGGCCCAGCAGGCTTGGCTTGGCGCGGCTCCAGCCATCACCTCCAGACCACCAAACTTGCAGCGCAGCTCCTCCCCGGTGCTTGCTCCATCATGTCCCTGCCGCCCCGAGTTTGCCACAGTCTGCCACGACCAAAACCCGAAGAACCCCGCTGCAACACGAAAACACGATGAGACCGGGCCGCTACAAGCTGCATCCCCACGAACTAGTCTCGATGTCACCGTCCCTGATTGACGCCGCCACCGAATTCAAATCGCGCCATCAATCCAAGCCTCTACTGACACAAGATCTGCCACCTCCCATAGATTACCTGTCGGAAACACAAAAACCAAAACTGCACCTGCCAAAACTTGAGCAACCCAATCCAAGGACTTCATGAACAACCAATTCATTCCTCATTCGGCAGCAAAACCACATGACATCGCCGAGGCCAAGGCCAGTCGAGCTGTCAGGGCTGCCACCGGACGAGAGGTTAGCACTGGGGTGCCACCGAGTTAGGGTTTTCTCTCAAAGGGAGAGAGAAGGCAAGTTGGAATCCTAGTCGCTATATAAATGGGAAATGGGAGAAAATCAATCTAGGCGTTGGTAATTTACTTTCTCTCGCGTGAAGCATCGGTTTCCTATAACTAATATGATTATATAATCCTAGTCCCTATATAAATGGAGAAATGGAAGAAAATCAATCTAGGCATTGGAAATTTATTGAGTGAGTGTACAAAGTTGTTTGTGTACGTGTATAAGAACTGTTAGGGTTTGATTGCGTGGTAATTTACCTCAATTTTATTTTGTACCATCTACAAAAGCATAACAAATTTATCTCTCCACAATACTTATTATTTTTTAAGTGAGAATGCAGATTTGTCCGTGAGTTAACAAATAAATTTTTCTGACAAAGAAAACGAAGAATTTTACGTGAACAATGTTTTTTTTACTATGTATGTAAGTTTTATCAAATTACTTTATCATTTATATATCTCCAAATCATCAATACCGACTATCAATGGTATCCAAATTCTTAAGGATTAAGTTATTAAAGTATTATATAATACTTAGATGATCAATATAATACTTTAACAACTTAATCCCTAAGAATTTGGATACCAAACTATCAACATAACCATCAATACCGACTATCAACGTAAACAGTATGTGGCTCGCTGCTGATACTCTGGACTTCGGTTTATTGAGATATATGAGCTACTTGTTGTTGTTTTTTTTTTCTTAAGAAGAAATGTAAAAACTAAAAAAATAGGTGAAGGAACTAACCCAAGAGCTAAACATAGGAATTACATAATAGTAACCACACTATATATTCAATCTAGACTAGATTGACTATTGTAAAATAGTGACTGAAAATATTAATTAATTAAGGAGGTAGTCTAATAATGTCAAAACATGCTAAATCTTGTTAACACAAATTTTTCTCAAAATTTTTCTGTACCATAAGCTTGGCATTCGTAGAGCATGATTTTTAGAACGTATTCTAATTGACAGAACAAAGAAATTACCTAGAACAAATTTTTTTTTAATTTGTGAGTTTTGTTGTTTTCTACTTTTAAAAATCATAAAAATAATTTTTAGGTAAAAATTATGGTGTTAGAAAAAAGTTTATAATTTTTTTTTTTAAATAATTATGAAGTCCAGCTTCTACAAAATTTGAAGTGAACTGCATTTAATTAATAAATTATAAATTTTTATTTTACGTCGTAGAATTTTGAATTTTCAGACTAAAGGTTCAATAGTTGCTCTTTTGTTTCCTTTTGTTATATTCATCTGAAAAATATTTAACCTCTCAAAAAAAAAAAAAAAAAAAAAGCGCATAAAAGCAACATCACCCTCCAAAATCGAGAAGAAGTAGAGTCCCTACGGTAATGGAGGAGAAGGAGAAACGATCAAAGGCTCATTCGTGGAATCCTAACCCTAACCCTAAATCCAACGCCACAACAATGAAGAAGAAGCACGACTTCGAGTATTGCACGGTTTGCAAGCTGAATCACGACCAAGGTCCGAGCCACAAGTACATCCCCAGCCACACCAAGTCCCTCTCTACTTTCCTCTCTCGCTTCCAGGCCAAGCTCTCCGACGTCGTTTTCTTCCTCAAAAACCCTACCTTCCTCCGCCTCGAACACGCCGCTCGCAACCGCCTCTGGTGCGTCTTCTGCGATTTCGACATTGACGAGCGGGATAGCTCCTTCGCTTGGTGAGATTCTCGATCGTCATTTTTGAATTAGCTGTAAAATTAGTGTCTGATTGATGAGAAAACAGAGGAAGATAATCAAGTTGTGGATAATTTCTGTACAAATTGATTGATTTTGAGACTGTGATTGTGAAATTGGTGGTTTACACTGTGTTGGTGTTTTTTGATTATCAGTGGCAATGCAATTAATCACCTTGCGAGTGCCGAACATCTGAAGAATTTGAAGCACTTCTTGTGGAAATACGGTGGAGGAATGGATTCTGTCGATAAATTCAGGATATTGGAAGCTGACCTTGCTAAGGTATACAAGGCCTCTCTTCAATTCTGTGGCATTGTGTTCCCAATGTGATTTTATAGAGAAACAATTGCGAAAACAAAAAAGAGTTAATCATAGAGTAATATTCTTTTTAGAGTCTATAAGTTATTAATGATTACGCATGTGGCTGCAGTGGGAGAAGAAGTGCAAGTCATTGAAGAGTGAAGCTATTTCTGGAGGACCAATGCCAGGACCTTCAAATGATATCCATAATAAACTTGAATATGGAATTTTAGATACTTTTGAAAATAATAGTAGTTCAAGTTTTTCAAATGGTGTTATGCCTTTACTATATCATACAAATGAGAATCAGGTATCCCATTCTGGACTTTCTCAAGTTGCAAATGTTGGCTGCTTTGTGCAAGATGTTACTGCGTCCTCTTCTATTAATTCCAAAGGTTTAACAGGTATGCATGTTTGTTTATAGGATGTGGATCTTTTGTTTATGATTATATTGGGATTGGCTTAGAGGTTCCTCCCATATAATGAAACATGCTTATGTTAAGTTTTGCTATCTGCTGTGTGCTTACTTTTGTGACCTCAGTTAGTAGCCAGGGTTCTCTTATTTCTAATGGTAATAAAGGCTCAGCTGACGGCAATTTCAATACTGAAAGGGTAAGTTTGGTCATGCACTTCTTCAGAAAGAACAAAAAGCTTTCTATCATGTATTTGTATTTAAAATGGCCATAAATTTGACTAACAATAATATGTTTGATGCAGATGAACAAGGTGTATCAGCACGGAAGAATGACAATAGGACAGAGCAGTTCTCAAGGTAGTAATCTTGTGTTTGTTCTATGTGTTGATCTGAACTATTAAGTTGATGTCAATTGTGTACATCTTTGAAAAATGTGCTAACTCTAATGAATGATTGCAAAATTTATATTCACTTTTGACCTGATGATATAGGTAGAGTTGTATTTAATCTGATATAGGTAAAGCATGCTCATTCACAATTTTTTTTTTCTTTCCAGGTGTTCAGAATCTCACTCAAATTCCTTCCAAGGGTCCGAAAGAGGCCGGTGGAAATGTTTATACTGGAGCACTTCCTCCTTGGTTTGCAGCAGATGAAGAAAATCAGCTTAGTATTCCAATACAACCAGTTTCTGGTACCCTTCTTCCTCCGTCAAGTAAGTCAGGGAAGTCCAAGAAATTAAACCCAAAACGAGTGGGAGCAGCTTGGGCAGAAAGGAGAAAGAGGGAGCTGGAGATGGAACAAAGGGGTGAGATTGTCAAGAGCGATTATGATGCTAATTGGCTCCCCAATTTTGGTGGAGTTTGGCAATCTGGTACCCGGAAAGAGACTAAAAAAGAATTTGAGTTGGAGAAACTTAATTCAGTTAAGGTTGAAAGTCAATCTGAGATGCCAATCAAGATACAGCCTTACGTCAGCAAAAGGATGGTGAGTTCCAATGTCCTACTTACTGTGTCTGTTTGTTGATGACTGAAAGTTTAAGATTTCTAAAGCTAGTTTCTCTTTGATTGGTAGGATTTCTCTGTTTAATGTTGTGGTACAGCATTGGTTGCATGATATCTCATACATTCATGTTAGGACTCAGTATATGAATTTCATAAGCCTTCCTGTATCTGGTGAGTGCTAAGTTACAGGGAGATGTTTAATTGTCTCGACCTTCTATGACATTTAGTAAAGAGGACATTAAGATAATCCATTAAGGCTTATAGGCATTATTTGAAATTTGAAGAAACCTTTTTATCTTGGCTGGGAAAATCAATTCATGAATACACCCAGACACACTCCATCCCATTCTACTTATGGGGATAAGAGATGTTGTTTGGCTCAAAGGCAATTGGCACGAAAACCAACTTTGAGCATTACCTCTCCAGTGGAATCATTTAGTTGCCTTCATTTCATTGTTGTCGGATTGTATGCGGTCTAAAGTGACAGTAAAGAGACCATGCAGTGAAGTGATCTGATGATTGTGAGCCTTTATTTCATTGTTTTGTGCTTAAAATCTATGAAATGCAGACACAACACACATCTGACAAACTCCTAAGGCTGAGACATTTTCTTGTATGTTTCCTTTCATGCAGCGAACTGGTGCAAGTGAATAATTCTGTGATTGTGAGTTGATGATTTTTCCGAAGACGCACATCTGGGAGAACCACTATGCAGATAATCGACCTTTTTTCTCATGAGTTTCGGTAGATGCCAAATTGAGCTGAAAATTTGAAGGAAACAAAGGAGCACTGGTGTGATCAGTTTTTAGGCTATTGTACAAGATAGAGCTGTAAGTTCAAATGCGCTCATAGTAATTGAATCAGATGTATGCAATGTGAATTTTTCCCTGAGAAATATATTCAACCTGATTTTTTTTTTTTCCTTCATGTCATGCATGTTGAACATGAGAAAGATATCAGGTTTTGGATCAATCAATGGATTATTTGTGTTGACAAAGTTTGCGTCAATGATCGATCACAATGGTTTCTAACTGCAAAAACTGGCACCTTTGACATGTCACCTTAATTAGAAATGTATTAGGAACTGGAAATTACAGCCTGTAGGCTTGCACTTGGATTGCAGATTCTAACTTCTACATTTTCACATACTAGTCATCCATAGATAGATACACAGATGTAGGCACAAAAAATAGTTCTTATTTACATATAAATAAAATAAAAGAACTAAAGAAGTGAGAAAATCTTTTTCTACTAGGTCTGTATACATCAATAGATAGATAGGAGCTCCACTCTACTTATATTTGCAAATCCCACAACTTCAAATAACTGTCTTTCTATCTGGAAATAACTTGAAATTCCCCTCTAACTCATGGCAGTGATAAAAATGCTGAGCTCGTTCATGAAAAAGCGGCCATCGCATCTGGTCTTCTACCTTTCTTGTTGCACTATTGAAAACCTGAACAATGATATAAGCTTATCTCTTTGTAGATGGGGGGAAAACATAGAACTTAAAAGCAAGAATTACACTATTGTAACTTCTTTGGGAAGGCAAAATTTTGAAGAATTTGTGTGACCCATGATCCTAAAGTTCCATAGTTTCCCTTTTGAAGAAACCAAGTTCTCATCACACAGAAATTCCCAGGAAAACCACTTCTCAATTGTTCGATCCACATCATGCACTACTACATCCGTAATATTCCCATTTCTTGCTAACATACTTGCAGTATATATAGCTGCCATCCTGCCTGGTGCCTCGGGCCTATTCCCGCTTGGTCCATCCACCACCACCACATCCCATTTAAGCTCATAAACTTCTTGTGGCAAATTTTTCAGCGCAAGCTGACATTTTGATACTTGAAGCTGTTTTGAGCTAGGTGCACAGACTGGGTTTTCCCTTGCATGCTTCAGCAGGTTGTAGGCCTCTTTTGCAGGTACCTCGTAGTCCACCCTGTAGATTCTGGTGGTGTTGGAATCTGTTGTCATGGTGCTTATCTTGTTAACGTCATCCTCCAGAAAGATGGTAGTGCCGCCTGCATTGATTGATGAGAGAGATAGATACTGAGGTTCCAGCCCAAAAATGAGGAGGTTGCAAGGGGCTCTCTGGGAAATGAGATTTGACAGAAGTTGGTATTCCTTTTTCCGCAGGCGGGTGGCGTTAATGGAGGCACTTCTCTCTGATTGAAATTTAGTGCATGAGGGAGGATTGGAACATGAGTCTCCAAGAGGAGGTAAAGCAGGCAATGGGTGTGAAGAAGAAGAAGATGTAGTTATTGCTACTCTAATAAGTCTGAGTACAGAAATGATTGAAAGGATTAAAACAAGAAAAGGGATGAGTTTCTTTCTGGCAAAGTTCATATTTGTCTCTCCTTTCTCTCCTCTCCAATACTTGTGTCTGTACAGTTGATTTAGTTGGGCTTCAGGTGAGATAGAAGGAGAGAACCGTACTAGAGGAGTTACAGAAGATCGATAATGGGGCACTTCTGGGGGCATTGTTTCTCTTTGTTTGCTTTCACAGCTCCACAGCCTGCTTTCACATCCTTCTTGTAAGAGGTTGCGGTGGGGTTTATGATAATTTAAGCTGTTGTGCTTAAAGTCTACTAGCTTTGGTGTATTTTTGAGTGAGAAAGAAGGAATGCTTTGCTTTTGTTTCAAGCGTTTCTTTTCTTTTATTTAGGTGTTTGTTTGTAAAGAGATGTTGCATTTTAAGATCGCATTGCTATTTGTCAACTTATGAATAGAAACAACAATAAAGGGTTGGTGTTTCAATAATTCTTCTTGAAACTTTTGAAAAATTGTGTAGTGTAGTGTAGTCTTGTTTGGTAGTTATGAGTGAAGTTGAAGAAGGCTAGCTAGAGTAGTTGTTGGGCACTGTCAAGCTTAAATCATTACCTTCTCAGTTATAATAATATGACTGATAATAACTGATTTTGATGCCCAGCATGCATCGATGCAGAGATTGGAGTTTTTTAATCTGCTGTCTCACAAATATGCAGGAATGTATAATAAGTCGAAGAAAAAAAAAAAGATTTAGGAACCACTTTATTGCCTCATATTTAATATTTATTGAGTACGCTGAAACGGAAAAAAATCGTGTTTTTTTTTATTTTTTATTTTTTAAAACCCTTAACTCACCATTACATATGTAAGTGAGAATCGAACCTATGACTTTTATAATATTGGAATTAAAACGTACCAACATGTCACAGCTCATGGGCAAAAAATCGTGTGTTATAACCCATAAATTAGATGACAATGACACATTTGGAGTATTTGTCCTAGAGCCGGTTAGAATCTATATTGTTGAGTGTGATCTTTTCAGCAACCAAGTGAGGCATTCTTGAGAAATTCTTAGGTAGGAACCACGTGGTGGGACAACTCAATCAAAATTAAGAAGGAATTTTGCATATCCCAAAATTAGCTCTCTTTTAATAAAACAATATACCCAAAACATCCCCTGTAAGGTCTTGATTGGACAGATCTACTGCTACACGGTATGGTTGACCTACCTAAGAATCTCTCGAGGTTTCACTAAGAAAAATGGAAATCCGCCAATGATCATGTCATCAAGCAAAGGGTGTTTTTACTAATTTTTATATTTTTCATTTATTCATTTGTTTAACACTTTAACTAGTATAGTTGTCGAGTGAGTTTTATTAGATCCTGTTTGGGTCCTGAATAAAGATTCAAAATGTGTCATGTTTAATCTTTCTGGAGCATGCAAAAATAGGGAAAATGCAGATTTTGATGAAATTGGCACATTCAAATTTTTTAGGACCTTTGCTGCATAGAAAATTAGGATCATAATGTATAAATAAAACAAAGAAACACGGAAATGTTGTCGTAATCATGAAAATTGTAGTTCTCAAGTGTTACAGAAGATACTAAAAGGAGCCAAATAAGAATTGCATAACTATTGCTTTCCCTTTGAGGGGCATGTTGATGTTGTTGCCTGCATCATCTAGCCTCTATCAAACTCAACTTGAGGAATGACCTGAAATTATAAAGCAAAACACATAAGTCCCACATTACCACCATAACCAAATGTGCGTAACTTCCAGTTCTAACCAACTGGCTTTGAAAACCAATATCAAATGACATCGATTAAACATGTAATTAGTTGTTAGGTTTTGGAAAAGTTTGGCTAAAACGTTTTATGCTTGAGGTCACTGCCTTGGCCTTCACATCAAACTTCAACATCAATGTAATAGACCAACAGAGTATAACCAGGACTCTCACAAGCAGATACACCCATTACCTTATATCACATCATCTATTGTTCAATATCAATTAGATCAATGGCTGCCTATTTCAACCCTTTAAACTACTCATACTGTGGCGAAATGCTCAAGACAAAACCAAACCAAATACGAATCGCATTATTATAGGATACATAGTAAGGATTCTGGCATCCAAACTGAACAAATGTCATTCAATTTCCGTAAAGTTTACAAAGTATTACAATTTGACCTAAACACAATGATAAAAAATACTACACTATATTATTATATTCCAGCACAATTAAAGTCCTTGGTAAAATTACAGCAAAAAAATCTACCAAAGGCATGCCAACTACAAACAATAAATTTACAAAACTGAGCCGAAGAAACGCAGATTGAGATGTAATCCAATACCTAAACAGATCCGACGATGATGTTGTTGATGGGAATGAAGATCAGCTTCACGAAAAACCCAACGAATCCCATCACAACAAACCCGATGGCTGTACGCAACGCCACCTTTGAGAATTCTGCACCAAAATCAATCATTCAATTACAGTCAACAACAGAATCAAACACCGAATTTCAACAACCGGGAAAAAAAAAAAAAAAAAAAACGGGATCGAGAGAAAACACAGATCGGAGGTGTGATGTGAAAAAGGTTTTACCTTTGCGATCGGGCTTGTGGCACCTCTTGACGAGCCGAGCGCTGTCCTTAGCGAACTCTCTGAGAGGATCCACAACTGAGTCAATGGCGTCCATTTTCGATTTTCTCTCACTAAAATCTAGAGCGAGAGAGAGAGAGAGAAGACGAAGTCGTTAGAAATTTGGCTGTGAAATTTCTGTTTTGAGATTTATTTATAAAGGTTCATTTACTAAAATTCCAATATTGCCCTTTAGTCCGAACAAAAACAGCATTAGCCCACACGTTGCTGTCAAGCCCACAGCCCAATCCGGTGAGTTAGACCCAGCCACGATCAAGCTCAATTTGACATAACTTGAGCGAGCATCATGTGATATAATTCGACCGACAGGGATTCACTGCATTTTCACAATTCAATCTCCGGTGAGGTGTGTGTTGCACCAGGACTCCAGGAGGTTGTCTACACTTGTTGTAATGATAAACAAGTTCAATAAATCAACAGCTCCTTGCCGGCAAGGGGTGTTTAGACTTTAAACCATAGCCATTGACGTCCAAGAAAAGAACCAAGTATCGGGAAACATACTAAAAGTCTACCAGGTTTGATTAATAAGAAATTGATTCAGTTAGCGACATGAGAAACCTAAATTATAAAGACTGCACATAAATACTGAACAAGGCAGTGAACTTTCAACTGCTCGGGATCAAAGGGTCTTAAACAAGTCTCTTGTCATCTCATTAAATAATAATAGTACTTCAAGCAATCAAATATCTGCTGCAGTGCTCATTTCCTTTCCTTCGCGCCATGCAGCAAATTGTCGACAAATTAATCTCTTTTAACTGCATAGGAAAATTGAAAAAAAAAAAAAAAAAAAAGGTTCAGATCAGTATCCATTGTGTGTTTGGAAAGCTCATGCCACAACTTAGGCATAGTTGTAATGTTGAAGGATCACATACATTAAATCAGTACACCTTTCCTGATGCAACCAAGGACTAAATTCCGTTCACAAAATGAGTAGTTAGCAGCATCCAACTATGAAATACAGCTAAGAAAATTGTGATGGTAAAATTCCACAAGTGTGGTTAAACGTGTTGCAATTCAACTAACATTCTTACCCATCACCTTAAGAGTTGAAACACCAGCATTTTAATTGCTTAGGTTTTATGTTATAATCCATAATAGTTGAGCAAAGTGATGAATAAACAAAAGACACTGTTAACTTAATATTTTCCTAGAAGACTATCCATTTGAATCATAATCAATCATGGAAAAAAAAAAAATTGATCAGTTGCACGTTTTTCTGGGACAGACAAGTGCCCTCCATAAGAGAAGGGCAATTCTACCAAAAAAAGAAAGGAAGAAAAAAAAAAGAGGAATATCACAGTGCTACAAACTAAGAGTAGAAGAGTTCAAAACCGCTCTCTCCTAAAAGAGGCACATTTTCAGGTGTCTGATTAGAATCACTACGCATGAAGTATAAGAAATGCACATCATACATTTTTCAGTTTTTATATCTCAAAGGAGAGTGTGAGATACAGAGCACAGAAGAAAACATCCGAAATAGGCTTCCATAGAAATCAATTTCTATTAACAAATATGTCCTACCGGCAGCTGGTTGTGCTAGCCACATGCAGTTGCCGGTCACAACCATTATTTGCTTGGGCCAAGAACACATAATTTTTCAAAGTAAAGCTGTAATCACATCCCTAAAACCAATATAAAATGAGCACTGTGTTCATACCAATGGAACTGACCCCAGTCACTAGTAAGTAGTAACTGAAACTATTTTACTAAAACTTTTTCTTATTTTCTACTCATCTCATCTTCCAGCTTCCACAGACAAGCACATTAGTACAGGCATAAGCCATCAAGTCAAATGAATCCACACATAGTAACCACACCCCCAGTAATAAAACTTGGAAGATGCGGATAATTAGCTGACTCATTTTTCAAGTTGAATCAATTTCAATACTCTAATCAACAAAAGACTTCTTTTTGCCTTGATGAAATTACCCCAAAGCACCAACTTCTAACCCAGATTTTCCAACTTTTTTTTTAAAAAAATTTACCTATGAACAATTGCAAATTATAGGCAAGTGCAACAGTAACGAAGTCAAAAGTCCAAAACAATATGCTTCCTTTGGTCTACATGAAACAGGTATGAAACGTAGAATGCAGAAAAATTTATCGCCAATGCTATAATATCAGCTCCTTCAAACGAATACTATCATTTCGAAGCACAAGTTACAGGCATCACAAATTAAGAACATGCAAACAAACCAAGCAGTGAAATTTACACACATTTTCACCTCAGTCATGATAATTTACAGACTAAAAAAAAAAAATTTACTAACATCATTATTTACCTCTGGCCATCAAGATTGCCCTGGCCACTGCTCCCTCCACTCCCATAGGACCCATCGTCCGCCGCGGTCTGCCACACCGACTGCCACGCCTGCGACGGGGGCTGCGCATAAACGCCGGTGGGGTCCATGGCCGGCCTCCCAATCATCATCCCTCCCGGCGCACCGGCGGGCTGGCCAATCGGCGGGTAGTAGTAGGGGACCCCACTGGCGGTGGTCCCCACCATGCCGACAGCTCCGAGGCCGGCCTCGTCCTTGATCTCATCCCGGGGGACAATATCGACGAGGAAATCGAAAATATCGGTCCTGGTAATGGCGGCGGCAATGTCGTTTTTCTGGAGAGTGCGCCGTTTGTTCTCCTCGGCGTGGAGCCAGGAGCGGATGGTGAGCTCGAGGATGAAGAGCTCGCAGGCCTTGGCGAACAGGACGGGGGCCTCGGCTGAGATCATCCTGACGTCCTCGTCGGCCTTCATGATCTTCTTGATGCGGGCCAAGGGGAGCTGGTGGTTCTTGAAGTCGTTGACCTGCTCGATCTCCTGCCGCTGGTAGTTCCAGAACATCTGCAGCTGCTGCTGCTGAGCCTGGAGCAGGTGGTGGAAGGGCGCCGCCGCGACGGAGGAAGGCGGGCCGCCCTGGGCCGGAGGGTAGGTGGCGGACTGGGCTTGGTGCTGGTGCTGGGCGGTAATGGCGGTGGCGGTGGCGGCGGCGTTGGGGTTGTTGTCCATTGGTGATGTGGCGAATTGGAAATGGTGGGGTGGTTTGATCAGAGGGTGCGGTGATGGTTTGATTTTTGCAGGGTTTTGTTTTTGTGGTGGTGATTTCAAGGGTTGGAGATGGAAGAGATAGGGGGATGCCGTTTCCTTGGGCTTTTTGGGCCCTCTTCCAATTGGATCATGCCACCTAAATAAAAAGGGCAAAAAGCTTCCATTTTCTTTTAAATTAAAGAGGCATGATTTTTATTTTATTTTATTTTCTGCTCCTCTCATTAGAAAGAGAGAGAGAGAAGAACAGAAAGAAATGAGAGAGACATCCTTTTATTTATTCATAGGGCGATATTTTCAAGAAAAAAATCAGAGCTTGAAGAAACAATTGTTTATGAACGTGCTTCGAATCTCATTCATATTGATTTTAGTAATGTTGTTTAAGTTTCTGTTATTTAAAGGAAAAAAAATAAGAGTCGAACACATTGCGTCTATTCTCTAAAAGTGTCACATTTGTGAAATAAAATCATTCAAAATGAGTAATGAGTCACAATTTCATTCATATGAGTGACACATTGGGTCAATTTCACACAAATTCTATGTTCGTGAAAGAAAATAGATAGTAATGCGTAACGCATTGTGTCCATTCCACTTGAGCAAAATTTCCGTATTTTCCTTCTTTGATTCATAATAAGCATAATTCCAATGCACATTCTAATTCCACGTTTCACAAGTCATATATGTATAGTGTGTGTCTATTTCACAGGTTGAATCATTTAAGTCTAGTCTCTAATTATCTCCACACACAAAATTACAATTCGAACCTCTTCTAACTCTCACCCTCCTTTATAACCAAAGAAAAAAAAAAGGGGAGAGAAGAAAAGTGTAACATTAGGAAGATATTTCTCTTCATTTTCGTTGATTAGATGCCCCTCTATTAGTCTATTAGCAAAGCATTTGCACGAATTACGGATTGAGGCATCAAACTCATGCACAATTATAAATGACTGTCGTCTAAAGAAATAGACTTGCAAGCCAATAAGCAAACTTTCTTTACTTGATGGCATAGACTAAAGTCACTAAACTAGACCATATGTTTCAACTGCTGTCTCTATTCTTCCCTTTTTTGTATAATCATAAGCAAGCAATTAAAAACAATGCTGCGGATTGGGATTACAATATTAACAGGGAGAGAATGTCCCTCTCATGCCCTGCTTGTGCTATCACAGTAGTACCCTTTATTGTTTATTCTGCTTCTTTTACCAAACGCAGATCAATTTTTCACATGGAGAAGCATCTAAATCCAGTTTTTACCATTGTTTACTTGGGAGTTACCGACAGTCGAGGCAAGGTAATAAAGGGTTTTTACCGTTATTCCTGCTAATCTTTAGCATCCTATTCAGAATGCTTCCCTGTCTTCCACTAACGGTGATTAGTGGAGCATTAAACTAATGGTGATTCCTCAAATAAGATCTTACTGAAACTGTGTGACAGAAGAAAGGTAGTTAAATTTCAAAATTTATTGAAATGCTGGATATTAGTTTTCCATGTGCCACATTGCACATGTACAATTGAACATTAGTGAAAATGAAGTGTATGATGAGAAGAATGGTCTTAAAATGCCAAAAACAACAGCCAACAGTGACTAACAGCTGAAGTATTACTTTGAGAAGGCAGAGATTATAAGAGTTGAAACTTTGATCCAGGTTTCTTTTGTTCGTTTAGCATAACAAGGTAGCTGAATTTAACATAAACAGATAATAAACCCTGTGTATCAAAAAGGTAAGCAGCTCCTAGGTCTGCATTTTTGACCGGCTGCGAAAATTAGTCCTTTTTGAGGTATGAAGTTTTGAAAACAAAAAAACTCCTAAACTGTGTTGAACTAAAAATACAGCTAAGATTAGTCTAAAGGACAGTTCATGCCTTCGAACAAAACTCTGGATCCATCAACATAAAGCAAAGCAAAGAAAAACCGCTGTACCTCAGTCCTTCTATTTACGTCAAGTACACTAAAGCCGCAACCGCTTAGCACCCTCGACAGCTTGTCCTTCCCTCGGGCGTTTCCGACTATATACCCGCCACTTTGTTGCCTGGGGATCCTTCTGCCTCTTCATCAAGTCTGCCGGATCTTGTTCCTCGGCATCTTCTACCGGACCTGTTTCTATAGTTACTTTGCCATTCTCTTCTCCATTACATTTTCCAGCTGTCTCCTCCATTTTGGCTTGTGCTTCTGACTTTATCTGAAGAAGTTCCAAAGGAGTAGATGCAGGATCAAGCTCCAAGCAACCCTTGGGAGCATTGTCTCCTTCAAGACCTGTGAGCAAGTAATAAGGGACCTGGTGAGAGAAACGAAACATTTCTTCTCTTGGAATTGTCCTGATTCTACTTCTGTCTGAATGTTGGCGGAACACAGTCTTGAAGCCAGCAACTTTAACAAGAGGGACAATGCTCACTCCTATCTCCTCATTATAATCTTCTAGCACTTGCACCATGTCATATTTGTGTATCACTTCATCTGGGGTATGTTCATCCCAATCAGGGGACCAGTTCCTATATAAAGCCCAGACATCTCCCTTTCCAGGATATATACGAACTGCTCCTCTTCTGCCTTTTGTCCACTTAACCTTGTGGGAGAAAGTTTGAAGATACTTGTAAACTCCATGCTTCCCTATCCGGAGGTCCCCGCTAGTCTTAGGAAAACCACAAGCAACCCAATCTAGTGGAGCGAGTTCGTGATTGGTTTTGGAATTAAGCCAACTGATTTGAATTTTGAATGGTTTCAAAGATATGATACTGTGAATCATAGCATAATAACGGGGCATGCCATCATCTTCGTCATACACAGCCCACACCTGGTTGCTAGCAAATGACTTTTCCGTGCGATGCTCATCAAAATCATGAAAGTCAGGGTCTGGAACACTCATTGAATTTGTATTACCTTCCTCTACATCAGAGTCATCATGAGACTTGGCAGGGGAGGACATCTTTCTGGGCATGTCCTCAGCATCCACAGATACCCTACACCCTGTCATATCGGCTTTAACACCAGGCACATCAGCTTCTTTCTCTCCCTTTTTCTTTACCTCATTAGCGTCCACAGTCTTTGGCACAGAAGGAATGCTTGACTTGTCAAGCTTCTTGACAATTTCTTTCGTAGCCTTTTTCACCAATACATTTTGCAGTTCTACATGTGACAAATCCCTTGTGCAATTAACTCTATGCCTTGAAGCTCCATCCAACCTTCCTGCACCAAAACTAAACTTGGAAGATCCAAATATCTTGTTCATAGTAACTCCTCCATTTCCCATTCCCACTTTAGTTTGAATCTCTTGCCACCGATGCCTTTTCCTTCTAGGCTTAACTCCATTGGGCACAGCGCTGAAACCAGTGTTAGGAGACCCAGTAGGTAAGAAAGGATCTGGTTTCTTAAAAGCGTGAAATTTCCACTGATGGGCCTCCTTATATGGAAACGATTCTTCATGCCCTCTATTCAATTGCCTGAATGCGGGATGAGCGCTACCTGCAGCTTGACTAGAACTGGAGGCTGTTGCTTCCACACTTTGATCTCTTGCTGAGTTGAAGCATAGACCAGATATTCCCGATGATCCCACATCTGTAGCGGCAGCATGTGTCCATCCTGGAGCAAACATTGGTTCGTCGACACCAGAAATTCCTGATGATCTCACATCTGCAGCGGAAGGATGTGTCCTTCCTGGAGCAAACATTGGTTTGTCAACACCAGAAATTCCTGATGATCTCACATCTGTAGAGGCAATATGTGTCCTTCCTGGATCACAAGAGTTATTGGGCATGGTAGGCTGACTTTTATGTTGCTGAGCATCAAAAGGGCTTGACATGGATGCATTTTTGGGGGCTGGTATCTTATAAGCTATAAAATGCTTCTGGCAGCTGTGACATTGAAGCTTGTGGTTGAGAAACCTTCTAAGATACTCAAAATACATCTTGCACCAACTGCAAATGGTCCAAAATGTAGTTTTCCGACCTTTCTGTGGACGAGAAGTTGACAAAGGCTTGGTAGGGGTAGCCCTCCTCTCATCCCTTGTGTCTGAATGGTTCTTCTTGAAGGCATCCTCAAAACCATTCTGAGTAGTAGGCATCGATGATTTCCCATCTGGCATGGTAGGAGTAGCAATCCTCTCATCCCTTGTGTTTGCATGATTAAACTCAGACAAATCATGGAACCCATCTGGAATTCCATCATGCATAGAGCTTAAAATCTGCTTCTGGTCATAAAGAATTCTCCTGGCATTGGATATAATCTTGAACGCTCCTTCAGCACCTACAGATTTATTTTTGTCAGGGTGTAGAACGAGAGCCAGTTTCCTGAATTGCTTTTGGATTCTGTCTTCATCAGCCAAAGGTTCCACACCGAGGACCTTGTACCAATTAACTTCCCCATTTGGTCCCTTCTCAGCAGAGATGTAGACATCGAGAGTTGCCAGAAATTGAGGAAGACCATCAAGCTCAGGATACAAGTTTTGCGCTTTTAAAGCAAATCTTTTAGCCTCATTAAAGTCAGACTCTGCAACCTTCAGCTCTGCTATCTGTTTGGCCTTGAGGGCCTCTTCTTTGTTGCAATCCATTTTCACAATGTTGGTGCCTCTCTGAATCGGTCCACGTGTCTTTCCTACTTTGCTTCTTTTGATATGTAGGCCACTCCGATACGAACCACAATCAAACCAAATATTAATTCTATCAAACACGCAAAAATATTTTTGCGTTGATCATTAATAAGTTACTTCTGATTGTGGAAGCTGCATACGGAAAACAGAAAAAACGTGATAAGGAAACTAATTGAATTCCGAGATTAAATAAAGATGTGATGATTATACCAAACAGCACAGCCATAGTTAATCAAAGGCAACAACTTCAAACATAGAAAAAGAACTAATGAATGCTTCCTCTCATATATCCGTTACAGAATCTTTAACAACTCCCTACCTAGATTTTTCAATTCAATCATCAAATAAAATTACGCGGGAAACCAACAATCCATGGAATTTAACAAGTTAAAGCGCTGAAATTCCCCAAGTAAGTGCAGGATAAATTGACAAAAGCACATTGATGATACTAACATTGCAATGCCAGCCATCACATTCATACTCAATCATAAGATCACGAAACAAAAATTTTAAAAAACCTATCTTGTTCCAGAGAAATGCTGGTAAAACTAACGACTGCAGGGTGAATGGCCGTTGTTGAATTCCAAGTTCACTTTTATAACAGTTGTCAGAAACCATGTAAAGTACAATCTCAGTTATCATACACTTCTAAATAAAAAAACAATCCAAAACAGTAAATCATGATCCAAATTTGGAGAACCAAGAACACAAAAACAGATACCCAGTTCTCAAATTCACTAAAACTTAACAACCTAATCAAATCCACAATCAAACAGGCATACAAAACCATTTGAATTAGCTTCCAATAATACTCCAAATTCCACATAAAACATGCCCAATTCAATTCAGTAGCTTTGGCTAAAACCATAGAAGTCTGATAGCATTAGTGACAATCAAAATAGAGAAGCAATGACAGAAGATTAAAATTCCAAACAAGGCACAGAGTGAAAAACCATATTGAATGAAACTGAAAAAATAAAAAGAGGGTATGAATGAAATTTACCCCCTTCAAATATTTGAATCGCAGAGACGCCATTGATGAATAATCCCAACCAAATTCTTGTAATTGCCCTCTATCGCCACCCTGATCAAATTTTTAAACAAAATCTCAATTTCAGGGGTTTTTATTTTTTGGTGAAATTCTTTCTTTCAACCCCTGAAAAGAATTCTGTATGATATTATTTTATATATCAAAAGCACTCAATATAATACAAAGGTAATATTGGTTTCGAGGCATTTAAATATTGATTTTTTCACCAAACCATTTTTTTTCCCTATGGTTAAAATCTAACCATGGTTAATTTCTAACTCTGGTTTAGAGGATTTGTGGTTTCCTACATTTGCCAAAATTTCCCTAAATTAGAGGGTATAAAATTTATTTTTTGAATAGTCATATGGTTTTACCTCATTATTTCTTATGCATTATTATTTTGTATGCTTATTGGTGTTTCTTGTCACACTCTTCATATCACACTCTTCATATAATTATATGGTTTATGTATTTTGACAGAACCGCTCATTACTAATTATTAGAGAAAGACACCCGTCAAATATTAATAAATAACTCGTAATCATGCATGAAGTTTTAAGTTTGAAGGCGCGCGATCACATTTTTAAATAAAAGTTATTGTCAAAGTCATAGATACCGTGGGGTTTACGTAAACACAACTAATTTGAATTATATGGAGGATTTATTAAATTCACTGTGATTTCTTTCATTTTTGGCAGTAACAGCAGGATTAAATTCTGGGGGATACCCTTCCAATCATAGTCATATGCATATCCATGTATTTAGATCTTTTCCATTTTACTGAGGAATCTGAGATGTCGGTTTGACAAAGAAAATCCAATTCATGCACCACCATCATAATTCTACCAAAAATGCCCAAATGTAAGTCCTAATTAATCACCCAAATGAGTCATTCACAGATAGTGATTCAATGTGTTTCTAGTTTTGACAGTGTGAAAGTTTAACTATTGTTAGACCCAACCCAAAATGAGCATTGACGGATTGAGTGTGGGGGTAACAATTCTCAGCAAACCAGTACAACCAATAAAATATGCAAAAGGATCTGCAAACATCAGATTAATTCAAATCATGCAACTGTGTTGCTTACATAGCAAGAAACCAGCAAGGAAAGAACTGATTTGAAACATTATTCATTTCTCATTGAATTGTAATGTAATGTCTGTACTGGCATATTGTAATGAATTTTCTGATATATAATGAAGTGATAAATAGTAATTTAGAGGTGCTCAGGGGATGTACGAACTTTTCTGCTAATCGGTGAAGCAGAAAGTGTTTGCTCAGACTTCTTAACCTCAGCTAAGAGTACTCCTCCAGATCAAAAGGACGAAAAGCTTTTCAAAATCATTTTGCTGATTGTAGAAATATCCACTTGCTCTTGTTTTTGCATCTCAATTGTTTGGATTTCCATAGAGTTGTGTGTAAACCCTCCTTGTTCGATAAACTACAATCATGCTTAATCCTGCTGCAACAATGCATAGTGCTGATAGGATTCCAAAAGTGATGGAATAACATATAGTACCAACACAAGAGAGGTCATCATCATCCCTGAGGGGTCCGATAAGCAATGAACTTGGATTTTGGTGTCTGAGTGTAGCTTGTTTTTCTGCATAGTAGTCATATATACCACTAGCAATCACTTCTGAGAATATAAGAGAACCAGCAGGGTTTGCCATTGTAAGAAAATTATAGAGGGCCCCGAAACTCTTCAAGCCAAACAGCTCTGAAGCTGCAGCTGGCAAAATTGCCCAGTGAGCACCATACCCTAGTCCTATCAGCACAGTGGACACATATACTTGCCCTGGAAATCCCATAGCATAGTAGCAAAGCCCAACTGCCATGATGACCTGAACTACAGCCATTACCACTGGTCGTGGGTAGGCATAGTCTCTGGTGAGAAAAACAAACAATGCTTGTTAGAAATTAGTAAATCATGTCAGATATGTCAAAGGAAGCTACTGAAATCGGGTTACACCTTACGATAATCTCAGAGAAGTAGCCACCACCAATACGTCCGAGGAAGTTCCAAATGCTGATCATGGAGACAAAAATACTTGTATCAGTGTACCCAAGTGACAAAACTATCTGACCCAAATTGTCGATAACTGTCAAACCAGATCCAGCAGCTAGCAATAGAGAAACAAACATGAGCCAGAAATCGGCCTTTATCAATGCCTGCATCAAGGTGAAATTCTCTCCTCTACGGGGGCCTCTTCTCCTCTTGACCCTCACTGCTCCATCTGCAGCTGCTTGGAACAGTTTAGCTTGAAGCTGAGAGATTCGTTTTTGTCTTTCTGATGATGGAAGGGAATCTATATCTGAAGCCTTCTCATCTTCCACCTCACTAAAAATGACCTCATTTGCCTGCTCAGATTTGTTCCCTTCTTCTTCTCTCTGTGCATCAATTAGAAGGCTCTCCTGCAGTGATGGCCTTGGTTCGGAGAAGAAAGCCAATATGATAGGGATTATGATTGGAAGCACTATGAGAACGATTAATATGGCCGCAAACAATGTGATCAAAGTTTGGCTCAAGTCAAACAGATCCTCAAGTATCAAAACTCCCAACAAATAAGCTGCCAGAACAAGGCAAACACTATATGTAAACATGAATCCTGCATTGTCACCTGGCCTGACTTGTTTGTGACCTCCCACAGGCCTAACAATGAACATTAGAGCAATGACAACCATTGATGGTCCAACTGCAATCATAAAAAGCAACGACGCTTCGCTTGGGGCATTGAACATTGCATAAATCTGAGTTATTATTGCACCACTTAAACCGGCGTATCCTTTCAGGATCCCCACAACAGGTCCCCGGCTTTTGGGGAAGTTCTGCACGCACGAAATCAAAGCTGCTGTGTTGAAGAAGGTCTCACCATTCGTTCCCACGTATATGGCAATGCAGAGCTGCAAAGGAAAACTTTGTTTTATAATTTCACTCACAGCAATGTTTTTGAAATATCAATGAGCAAAATGCAAAGTTTCTTTAGTCAAATATTCACATGTTCCAAGCACAGCAAAACAAACATTCATTCTCCAACACTAAAACCTAAACCTGATATGTCACAGTCCTATAGAAATCAAGAAAGACTCGAGCAACTATGCTCGACGCCATAAATCCTCTCTCTTACACAATTTCAATACCCAACAGAAAAGATTTCATTTTCCAACACTAAAACCTAAACATCATATGTCACAGTCCTATAGAAATCAAGAAAGACTAGAGCAACTATGCTCGACACCATAAATCCTCTCTCTTACACAATTTCAATAACCAAAAGAAAAGACACTAAAACCTAAACATCAAATGTCACAGTCCTACAGAAATCAAGAAAGACTAAAGCAACTATGCTCGACACCAAAAATCCTCTCTCTTACACAATTTCAATACCCAACAGAAAAGATGGTCAACTCTTTAATGCTTTCCCAGTCTGATAACTAATCACTGGCCAAAAGGGTTATTCAATTAAAAGGTAATCTTGACAGTTCAAGCAACAGTAATCAAGGTTATCAGGCAATACATATCACAATGAAGTAGAAAAGGAGCTAACTATTGGTACCCACAAAAAAGGGAATCCATACCAGAAACAACCCAAAATCAGACTTGATGATCAAGATTCAAACTTGATTGAACTACTCACCACCCACAAAGGCAAAGCAGCAATCTTTTGTGAGACTATAAGCCAAAGCAATCCATATCCAAGAAAATTGAGCACTGCTCCAATGGCCAAAAGCCCCCAACTGGGCATAATCTCGGATAAGTATCCGGCAACGAATCCAATAGCATCACCCAAGTCCTTGGCCACTCCCAGAATTGCCAGCTGCCTCTGGGTGTACCCCATGGTGCTCTTTATCACAGGAGATATGCTCCCAAACAAGTACCCAATTCCTGCAAAGGACTGAATCCACATTGCACACACAAACACAAGCCATCTGCTGTTCTTGAAGGCCTTGAACTTCCCATAAAACTGTGCCATCTTTGTGTTTGGCACAGTTTTGTGAGCTAGTTTGAGATCTCTGAATTTGAATAGTGACGAGTTTATCAGGTTGACTGTTTTTTGTTCTCAGTGCCTTGCTATATTTATATAATATAATATGAATTTAACACAAGGAAGAGGAGCTGTGTGATTGATATTCTGGATCACAAAGCGGTAAAATACAATCCTTTAGTCAAAGTGTCAAACCCAGCGGCCACTATAACTATAAGAGCCTGCATGTGCTACCTGACTGAAAGAACTGAGATGCTGTAATTGACTTTTACCTCCAAAATAACATCGTAAAAACGAATACGATAGATAAATTATAGGTCTTTCAAGAGTGTCGTATAAGCAACTACTTGGTTTGTAACTCGAACCCACTCCACATCAATTAAAACTTTTAAGTTTAGTTTTGATAGCTACAGCATTACTAAGAATGAAAATGTTGGAGAGTTTCAATTCCTTACTTTTCCTGATTTTTACTTTTGTCCCAAGTGTGTTATTTGCCAGCAATAGAAATAATGAGAAAACACACTGATTTTGACAAGCAGGTATGAAAATGAGTACTCGATATAAGTGGGTGATTGTTGGGTTCTTTAGTCCAAAACCACAAACAAGTAGAGTTGAAAAGATAAGAAGAGGCTTTGGATTTTAGCACCCAAACTGATGGTGACCAATTTGTAAACAATAACAATATGAATAAATATCTATGCACGTGCTTAGAAATAGTAACCACTGTGCTCACACCTCAAATGATCATCCCATGGAATTGGAACAAATCTTGCAAGGAAGGAAATAAAGAAAAACAAAAATTGCATTTGTACAACATCCAAGTGCCACTAAGAGCTCAGGACCCGAGATATTACAATGATGTATATATATTCACTTGTTTCGTGAAGACAGGTAAATATTTATTCCCAACAATGTGCTATATGTATTTTCAATTGATGTTCTCGTGACAAAATTTTCATGCAGAGATTGTTCAATATAATACAAATGAGAATCTGATCCGTGAGGACCTTAGCTCATTACTATATGTGCCTGCAGAAGCACATGCATTATAGCATTAATATGTTTCATTGGCTTGTACTACTTTTGAGCTGATACCATAGATATGTTTAAATCTCAAATCACATCACTAATGGACCCTGGTTAGTGATTGTGCACAACGTGGATTGTCCTACTTTCGGCTGCTCACATGGGACTATGAGCTTTCTTACCCAACTATAGGGCCGCGAATTGGGACAAAATGAGAGTGAAACAGAATCCAAACAATACAGTCCATTAGGACCTGTCTTAGTGTCTTGAATAAAAAAGTTAGGTTTAGAAGTTTTTGGGTTGGATGACTTGGATCCTTAAATATTGTAAACAAGGATCAACAAAGCACGTGGTGCTATTTGCTATTAACTAATAAATTAGACTTTTAGATCTGTTATTAGGGACTGAAATTAGTTTAATACAACAATTTAAAATGTTATAAATGTTGGCTTCTACTTTTCAGTTTATTATTTTTAGACATATTTATCGAGAAGCGAACTTTGTTGCAGATCGTTTGACGTATTTGGCCTTTAATCATGTAAATCCTAAGGTTTGGTTTTCTTATATTCCCATTTTTGTGTCCCCAACGTTCTATCTGAATTATCTGGGAGGGGTGTATCTCGTAGTTTTGTTATGTAAAATTTTTCCTGTGATCAAAAATAATAAAAAAATCTAAAATGCCATAGTGATGGAGCAAAATAACTGAAAAAGATAAAAGATTTCATCAATCAAGAAGCAGGTTTAAAACATGTTGTTCACCACTACTTGTCGTCTTCTATGCTTAATTATTCAGCTGTCTGACACATCCGGTATCATATAACACTAAATCAATGGCCCTAATTCTCTTTTCAAATGCTTAATATATGCTAAAGAAAAAGTCTGAGAAACTATGTGAAGTTAGATTCATCTGAATATAAGCCGGGAATTGGAATATACCAACATCAATTAACAGATGTCAGTTACCTACACGGGGAGGACGACTAGTACTTCAGTGTCTGAGTTTCAAGGAAACTAATCTTACAGTTGATGGCATAAGGCATGACCAAATGCTTTGGTAGTCTCTACTGAGCTGACTCACAGATTCACAGTTGTGTGAATTCTGCAGGCTACATTTCGATATTTAATTTGTATGTTTACAGAAGCAACAGAACAGATTCAGTAAAAAGGAAGACTTGCAAAACAAGAAACTTGAACACAAATTCTATTAACAATTGAAGGTATATATTCATCATGTTATCAATTTACTGAGATATGAGCACATGGAGATAATAATAACAGAACCAGTGTAGAATAAAACAAGTGAGCTAGCTACCGGATACCAATCTCATTGTAGTGAAGAACAAAGACTAATTCCGGGACATGTCCATGGCTTCATTCTCATCGATTGCTTCAGCTTCAAAACTTGGAGCATACCACCCCAACTGGTCAGTAATTTTCTTCATTCTTTCTTCTTGCCCCTTTGAGTTCCCTAGAGCAGTAGTGAAAGGATACAAATAGGTTACTTTTGTGGCCATACACCTGTAAGAAACCAAGTCTCCTTTCACCAGAAACTCCAGCACATCTCTGCCAAACCCTCCATCAACCTCAGCTTGTAAATATTGGCCTGTAATCAGAAAGATCCGATTAAGTTCAGCTTACCTTAAAATATGTTTACACTTTGAATAATTATATTAGCAATATACTACTTGATACTCGAGCATCATCATTTATTAGCAACAATCTAGTTTTACTTCAATACTTGACCAACTGACATATGGGATAAATATTCATAACCAATTTTTGCCAAGTTCAGTCTATTTACCATCTGGGGTGTCTTCCAAAATCTTAATTTTCGGATTCTTTTGAGTTTCCAAGATTGCTTCTTGCAACTTCTGCACAAGTTCAAAACATGGGAATTTCAGCATCATGCAAATTACTTGCACTAAAAATGCACAGAGTTATACCAAAGTTACAGCCTTTCATGTTCAAACCATATTAGATTTAGTTCATCTAGGGAAGTGCATTATCTCCATATTAGATTTAGTTCATCTAGGGAAGTGCATTATCTCCAAACCTGAATTGCATTGCCGGAAGATTTTTCAGGAATCGTCAACGGAAACGCAAACGATGATGATCTCGGATTTGTTGATATACATGCCGGATTACTTGATGGACAAGGTCTGATTTTTCTGAAAAATAATGTCACATTGATCAAACAGACCAAATCACATTGGATACACACAAATGGATGCTATCAGCAAAATGAGAAGAACCCATTAAAGAGAAATGCATTTACTCAAAACCCATTTAGAAATGTTCTTCAAATTTCCATGGATAAGAACATTGACACAATTATCATTGTAACATCAAACATGGCAAATTTCAAAAACTAAATTCGAGAAAGTATACCCATTTTCGAGCCCAGTCTGGAGAGTCTTGGATTGAGAGAATGGAGTGGTGGGAGGGGCTAGATTGGTCCGTGAATTGAGAGAAGGGATTGCTAAAGCAGGTAAAGGAGAGGTGAGTGTTACACCGAGAGCCAAGGAAAGTAGAGCGGGTACAATTATGGGTTTATGGGTTGAATTTTGCAGAGTGGGTTGTGGGTTTTGAAGGAAATGAGAGGTTACAGTGAACGAGGGCTTGGAAGTTGGAGGTAGAAGATGACCCATCAAACTCATGTTGGTTTATCCTTCTCTAAAGCCTCAACCTTTCACTTCCATGCGCTCTGTTTCTCTCTGGTTTTCTTCCCCCCGATTAAAACGCAGTGTTTTGCCTCCAAAATTGTATCATAACAGCCACATATGCAAATATGATTAAACGACGTATAATATTGTGCCGTTTTTTCTCTTTATATATATATATATATATATATATATATATAGGTAATGCTATTCACACACCTATTATAATTTTCTATTACTTTAATTCAGTATTTTTTATAAATTACCCTAACTATCATCCCTTGTATTTTTTTTCTATGTCGCAATTCAATCATGAATCATTATACAATAAATCAATTTTT